>NW_028322233.1:10606060-10909090 GCF_059928025.1 Delphinapterus leucas | reverse complement strand
TCACACGGTGCACCATACTGTGGGTTTCCCATGCATGCTTTAGCTGAAGAAAGAATCGCTTAAACATGGATAGTTGGGACCCATGGACTGGGTACCATGCAGTATGACTTCAAATGGTCTGCATTTGCTCATTGAACCTCACCAATGCTATCAGCCCGAAGTGTCCAACCTTATGTCTCACTCAGCTCTGGGTATAGATGAGGTAAATCCACGTTGCATCACAAGCCCTGAATGAATTATTTAAGAATTGCTCTCTATTTCACTGTCATTGTGTTTTGTTTTTGTAATTCATTTTGATAATAGGATTTATCGGATTTTCTATGCTGCCTTCATGTAGCTGTACACACACTTGATTCTCTTATGGAGACATATAAATCCATGGGTTTGAAGATTCTTACTAGTCAGGTGTATTCCTAGGCATTGAATATAGGGTGTTTAGCCCATTTCGTTCAGCAAGTGGTAGGTCTTGACTATTACATATTTGACTTATGGAATGGTATCTGTGCTAATTTCTATCTCTGGTTTTATGCAGCACCCAACTCACCTTTCTCCTTAAGCAAACATAAGTTGGTTTTCTAAATTTGAGACCCTGTTCTGTTTTGTAATTCAGTTCATGTGTAGCCAAGATTACATTCCGTGTATTAGTGATATCTTATGATATTTCATTTTCTGTGTGACTTATTTCACTTAGAATCATTGTACCTGAATTCAATCATTATGCCACGACGGGCCTGATGATATAGATTTCATTGGTGAGTGATATTCCATTGTACTTACGTACCACAACTTCTTTATCCATTTTTCGCTTTCTGGGATATTTAACTTGTACCGTAGAAGATGTTCTTGTAAACAGAGCCGTCTGAAACATTGGGGCGGCTGTGTGTTTTTGATTTTAATTTCCCTAAGCTATAGGACCATAAGTGGAAGTGCCGTAGGCTCCGTTGCTTTGTTTTTTAGGTGTTTCAGGAAACACCATACACTTCTCCAGAGTGGCTGTTGGCAATTTACATCCCACCCATCAGCATAACATGGCTCCCTGTTCTCCATGGCCTGTGCTGCCTTTCTGGATTTTACACTTTTTTCAGATGGCCCTTTTGATTGGGGGGCAGTGAGACTTCATTGTAGTGCAGATTTGTCTAACATGCTTGCTTGGTTGGCCAAAAAGGGCGTATGCGTTTTTTCCTGAATATATTCAGGAAAAAACGCATACGCAGTTTTTGGCCACGTGCATCATTGTCGACGTTCTGCCTCTTTTCCTATGCTTTAAATGCAATTCTACTCTACTCCCCGAAACCACTTTCCTGCAATTCTGCCCCGATTTCAAGTACTCTTCGCAGCCTTCCTTCAATATATTTTTGGACAATAGCTGTCATTTATAACTTTGCAGGTTTGAGAATTACAGTGCCCCTGAGCTCCTTTCTTCAAATCGCTTTCTGATGAGCTGACCGCAAACCCGCAGGATTGCTTCAGGCCCTAATCTGGTTCTGGCAAGGCATGCTGAGCGTTTGGTTAATTCCACTTACTGGTGGGAAATGAGCATTAAATTTGCCCGTGCAGACACCTACAGGTAGTCTCTCATTCGTTCTCCCTATTCCTGTTCATCTTGCGCAGAAATTGCAAACTGTGCCAAACAGGAGGTTAAAGGCACTGACTCTCCAAGTGGGGAGAGTGTTAGTAAAGGGTCTGGAATTGTGAACCCGAGTAAAATGGGACGAAAACTGAGATGCATTTGAAAACGTTTCCCTGTGACACGGTGCACCATACTGTCGGTTTCCCATGCATGTTTTAGCTGAAGGAAGAATCGCTTAAACCTGGAGAGTTCGGACCCATGGAATGGGTACCATGCAGTATGACTTCAAATGGTCTGCATTTGCTCATTGAACCTCACCAATGCTATCAGCCCGAAGTGTCCACCCTTATGTCTCACTCAGCTCTGGGTGTAGATGAGGTAAATCCAGGTTGCATCACAAGCCCTGAATGAATTATTTAAGAATTGCTCTCTATTTCACTGTCATTGTGTTTTGTTTTTGTAATTCATTTTGATAATGGGATTTATCGGATTTTTTCTGCTGCATTCATGCAGCTATACACATGCTTGATTCTCTTATGGAGACATATAAATCCATGGGTTTGAAGATTCTTACTAGTCCGGTGTATTCCTAGGCGTTGAATATAGGGTGTTTATCCCATTTCGTTGAGCAAGGGGTAGGTCTGGACTATTACATATTTAACTTATGGAATGGTATCTGTGCTAATATCTATCTCTGGTTTTATGCAGCACCCCAACTCACCTTTCCCCTTAAGCAAATATAAGTTGGTTTTCTAAATTTGAGACCCTGTTCTGTTTTGTAATTCACTTCATGTGTAGCCAAGATTACATTCCGTGTATTAGTGATATCATATGATGTTACATTTTCTGTGTGACTTATTTCACTTAGAATCATCGTACCTGAATCCACTCATTATGCCACGATGGGCCACATGACATAGATTTCATTGGTGAGTGATATTCCATTGTACGTGCGTACCACAATTTCTTTATCCATTTTTCGCTTTCTGAGATATTTAACTTGTACCGTAAATGAGGTTCCTGTAAACAGAGCCGTCTGAAACTTTGGGGTGGCTGTGTGTTTTTGATTTTAATTTCCCTAAGCTATAGGACCATAAGTGGAAGTGCCGTAGGCTCCGTTGCTTTGTTTTTTAGGTGTTTCAGGAAACACCATACACTTCTCCAGAGTGGCCGTTGGCAATTTACATCCCACCCATCAGCATAACAAGGCTCCCTGTTCTCCATGGCCTGTGCTGCATTTCTGGACTTTACACTTTTTTCAGATAGCCCTTTTGACCGGGGGGCAGTGAGACTTCATTGTAGTGCAGATTTCTTTAACATGCTTGCTTGGTTGGCCAAAAAGGGCGTATGCGTTTTTTCCTGAATATATTCAGGAAAAAACGCATACGCCCTTTTTGGCCAAGTGCATCATTGTCAAAGTTCTGCCTCTTTTCCTATGCTTTAAATGCAATTCCAGTCTACCCCCTGAAATCGTTTTCCTGCAATTCTGCCCCGCTTTCAAGTCCTCTTCGCAGCCTTCCTTCAATATATTTTTGGACGATAGCTGTCATTTATAACTCTGCAGGTTTGTGAATTACACTGCCCCTGAGCTCCTGTCTTCAAATCGCTTTCTTGTGAGCTGGCCGCACACCCGCAGGATTGCTTCAGGCCCTAATCTGGTTCCGGCACGGCATGATGAGCCTTTGGTTAATTCCTCTTCCTGGTTGGATATGAGCGTTAAATTTGCCCGTGCAGACACCTAGAGCTAGTCTCTCATTGGTTCTCCCTATTCCTGTTTATCTTGCTCAGAAATTGCAAACTGTGCCAAACAGGAGATTAAAGGCACTGACTCTCCAAGTGGGGAGAGTGTTAGTAAAGTGTCTGGAATTGTGAACCCGAGTAAAAGGGGATGAAAACCGAGATGCATTTGAAAATGTTTCCCAGTCACACGGTGCACCATACTGTGGGTTTCCCATGCATGCTTTAGCTGAAGGAAGAATCGCTTAAACCTGGAGAGTTGGGACCCATGGAATGGGTACCATGCAGTATGACTTCAAGTGGTCTGCATTTGCTCATCGAACCTCACCAATGCTATCAGCCCGAAGTGTCCAACCTTATGTCTCACTCAGCTCTGGGTTCAGATGAGGTAAATCCAGGTTGCATCACAAGCCCTGAATGAATTATTTAAGAATTGCTCTCTATTTCACTGTCATTGTATTTTGTTTTTGTAATTCATTTTGATAATAGGATTTATCGGATTTTCTCTGCTGCCTTCATGCAGCTGTACACACGCTTGATTCTCTTATGGAGACATATAAATCCATGGGTTTGAAGATTCTTACTAGTCAGGTGTATTCCTAGGCGTTGAATAGAGGGTGTTTAGCCCATTTTGTTGAGCAAGGGGTAGGTTTTTACTATTACGTATTTGACGTAGGGAATGGTATGTGTGCTAACTTCTATCTCTGGTTTTATGCAGCACCCCAACTCACCTTTCCCCTTAAGGAAACATAAGTTGGTTTTCTAAATTTGAGACCCTGTTCTGTTTTGTAATTCAGTTCATGTGTAGCCAAGATTACATTTCGTGTATTAGTGATATCTTATGATATTTCATTTTCTGTGTGACTTATTTCACTTAGAATCATTGTACCTGAATTCAATCATTATGCCACGACGGGCCTGATGATATAGATTTCATTGGTGAGTGATATTCCATTGTACGTACGTACCACAACTTCTTTATCCATTTTTCGCTTTCTGGGATATTTAACTTGTACCGTAGAAGATGTTCTTGTAAACAGAGCCGTCTGAAACTTTGGGGCGGCTCTGTGTTTTTGATTTTAATTTCCCTAAGCTATAGGACCATAAGTGGAACTGCCATAGGCTCCGTTGCTTTGTTTTTTAGGTGTTTCAGGAAACACCATACACTTCTCCAGAGTGGCTGTTGGCAATTTACATCCCACCCATCAGCATAACATGGCTCCCTGTTCTCCATGGCCTGTGCTGCCTTTCTGGATTTTACACTTTTTTCAGGTGACCCTTTTGACCGTGGGGCAGTGAGACTTCATTGTAGTGCAGATTTCTTTAACATGCTTGCTTGGTTGGTCAAAAAGGGCATATGCGTTTTTTCCTGAATATATTCAGGAAAAAACGCATATGCCCTTTTTGGCCACGTGCATTATTGTCGACGTTCTGCCTCTTTTCCTATGCTTTAAATGCAATTCCACTCTACTCCCTGAAACCGCTTTCCTGCAATTCTGCCCCGATTTCAAGTCCTCTTCGCAGCCTTCCTTCAATATATTTTTGGACAATAGCTGTCATTTATAACTTTGCAGGATTGAGAATTACAGTGTTCCTGAGCTCCTTTCTTCAAATCGCTTTCTTGTGAGCTGGCCGCAAACCCGCAGGATTGATTCAGGCCCTAATCTGGTTCCGGCACGGCATGCTGAACGTTTGGTTAATTCCTATTCCTGGTTGGAAATGAGCGTTAAATTTGCCCGTGCAGACACCTACAGCTAGTCTCTCATTGGTTCTCCCTATTCCTGTTCATCTTGCGCAGAAATTGCAAACTGTGCCAAACAGGAGTTTAAAGGCACTGACTCTCCAAGTAGGGAGAGTGTTAGTAAAGGGTCTGGAATGGTGAAGCCGAGTAAAAGGGGCCGAAAACTGAGATGCATTTGAAAACGTTTCCCGGTCACACGGTGCACCATACTGTGGGTTTCCCATGCATGTTTTAGCTGAAGGAAGAATCGCTTAAACCTGGAGAGTTGGGACCCATGGAATGGGTACCATGCAGTATGACATCAAATGGTCTGCATTTGCTCATCGAACCACACCAATGCTATCAGCCTGAAGTGTCCAACCTTATGTCTCACTCAGCTCTGGGTGTAGATGAGGTAAATCCAGGTTGCATCACAAGCCCTGAATGAATTATTTAAGCATTGCTCTCTATTTCACTCTCATTGTGTTTTGTTTTTTAATACATTTTGATAATGGGATTTATCGGATTTTCTCTGCTGCCTTCATGCAGCTGCACACACGCTTGATTCTCTTATGGAGACATATAAATCCATGGGTTTGAAGATTCTTACTAGTCAGATGTATTCCTAGGCGTTGAATATAGGGTGATTAGCCCATTTCGTTGAGCAAGTGGTAGGTCTTGACTATTACATATTTGACTTATGGAATGGTATCTGTGCTAATTTCTATCTCTGGTTTTATGCAGCACCCAACTCACCTTTCCCATTAAGCAAACATAAGTTGGTTTTCTAAATTTGAGACCCTGTTCTGTTTTGTAATTCAGTTCATGTGTAGCCAAGATTACATTCCGTGTATTAGTGATATCTTATGATGTTTCATTTTCTGTGTGACTTATTTCACTTGGAATCATCGTACCTGAATCCACTCATTATGCCAGGACATGCCAGATGACATAGACTTCATTGGTGAGTGATATTCCATTGTACGTACGTACCACAACTTCTTTATACATTTTTCCCTTTCTGGGATATTTAACTTGTACCGTAGACGAGGTTCTTGTAAACAGAGCCGTCTGAAACTTTGGGGTGGCTGTGTGTGTTTGATTTTAATTTCCCTAAGCTATAGGACCATAAGTGGAAGTGCCGTAGGCTCCGTTGCTTTGTTTTTTAGGTGTTTCAGGAAACACCATACAATTCTCCAGAGTGGCTGTTGGCAATTTACATCCCACCCATCAGCATAACAAGGCTCCCTGTTCTCCATGGCCTGTGCTGCCTTTCTGGATTTTACACTTTTTTCAGATGACCCTTTTGACCGGGGGGCAGTGAGACTTCATTGTAGTGCAGATTTCTTTAACATGCTTGCTTGGTTGGCCAAAAAGTGCGTATGCGATTTTTCCTGAATATATTCAGGAAAAAACGCATACGCCCTTTTTGGCCAAGTGCATCATTGTCGACGTTCTGCCTCTTTTCCTATGCTTTAAATGCAATTCCAGTCTACCCCCTGAAATCGTTTTCCTGCAATTCTGCCCGCTTTCAAGTCCTCTTCGCAGCATTCCTTCAATATATTTTGGGACGATAGCTGTCATTTATAACTCTGCAGGTTTGTGAATTACACTGACCCTGAGCTCCTGTCTTCAAATCGCTTTCTTGTGAGCTGGCCGCAAACCCGCAGCATTGCTTCAGGCCCTAATCTGGTTCCAGCACGGCATGCTGAGCCTTTGGTTAATTCCACTTCCTGGTGGGAAATGAGCATTAAATTTGCCCGTGCAGACACCTACAGGTAGTCTCTCATTCGTTCTCCCTATTCCTGTTCATCTTGCGCAGAAATTGCAAACTGTGCCAAACAAGAGGTTAAAGGCACTGACTCTCCAAGTGGGGAGAGTGTTAGTAAAGGGTCTGGAATTGTGAACCCGAGTAAAAGGGGACGAAAACTGAGATGCATTTGAAAACGTTTCCCTGTGACACGGTGCACCATACTGTCGGTTTCCCATGCATGTTTTAGCTGAAGGAAGAATCGCTTAAACCTGGAGAGTTCGGACCCATGGAATAGGTACCATGCAGTATGACTTCAAATGGTCTGCATTTGCTCATTGAACCTCACCAATGCTATCAGCCCGAAGTGTCCAACCTTATGTCTCACTCAGCTCTGGGTGTAGATGAGGTAAATCCAGGTTGCATCACAAGCCTTGAATGAATTATTTAAGAATTGCTCTCTATTTCACTGTCATTGTGTTTTGTTTCTGTAATTCATTTTGATAATGGGATTTATCGGATTTTCTCTGCTGCATTCATGCAGCTATACACACGCTTGATTCTCTTATGGAGACATATAAATCCATGGGTTTGAAGATTCTTACTAGTCAGGTGTATTCCTAGGCGTTGAATATAGGGTGTTTATCCCATTTCGTTGAGCAAGGGGTAGGTCTGGACTATTACATATTTAACTTATGGAATGGTATCTGTGCTAATATCTATCTCTGGTTTTATGCAGCACCCCAACTCACCTTTCCCCTTAAGCTAACATAAGTTGGTTTTCTAAATTTGAGACCCTGTTCTGTTTTGTAATTCAGTTCATGTGTAGCCAAGATTACATTCCGTGTATTAGTGTTATCTTATGATATTTCATTTTCTGTGTGACTTATTTCACTTAGAATCATCGTACCTGAATTCAATCATTATGCCACGAGGGGCCTGATGATATAGATTTCATTGGTGAGTGATATTCCATTGTATGTACGTACCACAACTTCTTTATCCATTTTTCGCTTTCTGGGATATTTAACTTGTACCGTAGAAGATGTTCTTGTAAACAGAGCAGTCTGAAACTTTGGGGCGGCTGTGTGTTTTTGATTTTAATTTCCCTAAGCTATAGGACCATAAGTGGAAGTGCCGTAGGCTCCGTTGCTTTGTTTTTTAGGTGTTTCAGGAAACACCATACACTTCTCCAGAGTGGCTCTTGGCAATTTACATCCCACCCATCAGCATAACATGGCTCCCTGTTCTCCATGGCCTGTGCTGCCTTTCTGGATTTTACACTTTTTTCAGATGACCCTTTTGACCGGGGAGGAGTGAGACTTCATTGTAGTGCAGATTTCTTTAACATGCTTGCTTGGTTGGCAAAAAGGGCGTATGCGTTTTTTCCTGAATATATTCAGGAAAAAACGCATACGCCCTTTTTGGACACGTGCATCATTGTCGACGTTCTGCCTCTTTTCCTATGCTTTAAATGCAATTCCACTCTACTCCCTGAAACCGCTTTCCTGCAATTCTGCCCTGATTTCAAGTCCTCTTCGCAGCCTTCCTTCAATATATTTTTGGACAATAGCTATCATTTATAACTTTGCAGGATTGAGAATTACAGTGCCCCTGAGCTCCTTTCTTCAAATCGCTTTCTTGTGAGCAGGCCGCAAACCCGCAGGATTGATTCAGGCCCTAATCTGTTTCCGGCACGGCATGCTGAACGTTTGGTTAATTCCTATTCCTGGTTGGAAATGAGCGTTAAATTTGCCCGTGCAGACACCTACAGCTAGTCTCTCATTGGTTCTCCCTATTCCTGTTCATCTTGCGCAGAAATTGCAAACTCTCCCAAACAGCAGGTTAAAGGCACTGACTCTCCAAGTGGGGAGAGTGTTAGTAAAGGGTCTGGAATGGTGAAGCCGAGTAAAAGGGGCCGAAAACTGAGATGCATTTGAAAACGTTTCCCAGTCACACGGTGCACCATACTGTGGGTTTCCCATGCATGTTTTAGCTGAAGGAAGAATCGCTTAAACCTGGAGAGTTGGGACCCATGGAATGGGTACCATGCAGTATGACATCAAAAGGTCTGCATTTGCTCATCGAACCACACCAATGCTATCAGCCTGAAGTGTCCAACCTTATGTCTCACTCAGCTCTGGGTGTAGATGAGGTAAATCTAGGTTGTATCACAAGCCCTGAATGAATTATTTAAGCATTGCTCTCTATTTCACTGTCACTGTGTTTTGTTTTTTAATACATTTTGATAATGGGATTTATCGGATTTTCTCTGCTGCCTTCATGCAGCTGCACACACGCTTGATTCTCTTATGGAGACATATAAATCCATGGGTTTGAAGATTCTTACTAGTCAGGTGTATTCGTAGGCGTTGAATATAGGGTGTTTAGCCCATTTCGTTGAGCAAGGGGTAGGTCTTGACTATTACATATTTGACGTAAGGAATGGTATCTGTGCTAATTTCTATGTCTGGTTTTATGCAGCACCCCAACTCACCTTTCCCCTTAAGCTAACATAAGTTGGTTTTCTAAATTTGAGACCCTGTTCTGTTTTGTAATTCAGTTCATGTGTAGCCAAGATTACATTCGGTGTATTAGTGATATCTTATGATGTTTCATTTTCTGTGGGATTTATTTCACTTAGAATTATCGTACCTGAACCACTTATTATGCCACGACGGGCCAGATGACATAGATTTCATTGGTGAGTGATATTCCATTGTACGTACGTACCACAACTTCTTTATCCATTTTTCACTTTCTGGGATATTTAACTTGTACCATACACGAGGTTCTTGTAAACAGAGCCGTCTGAAACTTTGGGGTGTCTGTGTGTTTTTGATTTTAATTTCCCTAAGCTATAGGACCATAAGTGGAAGTGCCGTAGGCTCCGTTGCTTTGTTTTTTAGGTGTTTCAGGAAACACCATACACTTCTCCAGAGTGGCCGTTGGCAATTTACATCCCACCCATCAGCATAACAAGGCTCCCTGTTCTCCATGGCCTGTGCTGCATTTCTGGATTTTACACTTTTTTCAGATAGCCCTTTTGACCGGGGGGCAGTGAGACTTCATTGTAGTGCAGATTTCTTTAACATGCTTGCTTGGTTGGCCAAAAAGGGCGTATGCGTTTTTTCCTGAATATATTCAGGAAAAAACGCATACGCCCTTTTTGGCCAAGTGCATCATTGTCAAAGTTCTGCCTCTTTTCCTATGCTTTAAATGCAATTCCAGTCTACCCCCTGAAATCGTTTTCCTGCAATTCTGCCCCGCTTTCAAGTCCTCTTCGCAGCCTTCCTTCAATATATTTTTGGACGATAGCTGTCATTTATAACTCTGCAGGTTTGTGAATTACACTGCCCCTGAGCTCCTTACTTCAAATCGCTTTCTTGTGAGCTGGCCGCACACCCGCAGGATTGCTTCAGGCCCTAATCTGGTTCCGGCACGGCATGATGAGCCTTTGGTTAATTCCTCTTCCTGGTTGGATATGAGCGTTAAATTTGCCCGTGCAGACACCTACAGCTAGTCTCTCATTGGTTCTCCCTATTCCTGTTTATCTTGCTCAGAAATTGCAAACTGTGCCAAACAGGAGATTAAAGGCACTGACTCTCCAAGTGGGGAGAGTGTTAGTAAAGTGTCTGGAATTGTGAACCCGAGTAAAAGGGGATGAAAACCGAGATGCATTTGAAAATGTTTCCCAGTCACACGGTGCACCATACTGTGGGTTTCCCATGCATGCTTTAGCTGAAGGAAGAATCGCTTAAACCTGGAGAGTTGGGACCCATGGAACGGGTACCATGCAGTATGACTTCAAGTGGTCTGCATTTGCTCATCGAACCTCACCAATGCTATCAGCCCGAAGTGTCCAACCTTATGTCTCACTCAGCTCTGGGTTCAGATGAGGTAAATCCAGGTTGCATCACAAGCCCTGAATGAATTATTTAAGAATTGCTCTCTATTTCACTGTCATTGTGTTTTGTTTTTGTAATTCATTTTGATAATAGGATTTATCGGATTTTCTCTGCTGCCTTCATGCAGCTGTACACACGCTTGATTCTCTTATGGAGACATATAAATCCATGGGTTTGAAGATTCTTACTAGTCAGGTGTATTCCTAGGCGTTGAATAGAGGGTGTTTAGCCCATTTTGTTGAGCAAGGGGTAGGTTTTTACTATTACGTATTTGACGTAGGGAATGGTATGTGTGCTAACTTCTATCTCTGGTTTTATGCAGCACCCCAACTCACCTTTCCCCTTAAGGAAACATAAGTTGGTTTTCTAAATTTGAGACCCTGTTCTGTTTTGTAATTCAGTTCATGTGTAGCCAAGATTACATTTCGTGTATTAGTGATATCTTATGATATTTCATTTTCTGTGTGACTTATTTCACTTAGAATCATTGTACCTGAATTCAATCATTATGCCACGACGGGCCTGATGATATAGATTTCATTGGTGAGTGATATTCCATTGTACGTACGTACCACAACTTCTTTATCCATTTTTCGCTTTCTGGGATATTTAACTTGTACCGTAGAAGATGTTCTTGTAAACAGAGCCGTCTGAAACTTTGGGGCGGCTCTGTGTTTTTGATTTTAATTTCCCTAAGCTATAGGACCATAAGTGGAACTGCCATAGGCTCCGTTGCTTTGTTTTTTAGGTGTTTCAGGAAACACCATACACTTCTCCAGAGTGGCTGTTGGCAATTTACATCCCACCCATCAGCATAACATGGCTCCCTGTTCTCCATGGCCTGTGCTGCCTTTCTGGATTTTACACTTTTTTCAGGTGACCCTTTTGACCGTGGGGCAGTGAGACTTCATTGTAGTGCAGATTTCTTTAACATGCTTGCTTGGTTGGTCAAAAAGGGCATATGCGTTTTTTCCTGAATATATTCAGGAAAAAACGCATATGCCCTTTTTGGCCACGTGCATTATTGTCGACGTTCTGCCTCTTTTCCTATGCTTTAAATGCAATTCCACTCTACTCCCTGAAACCGCTTTCCTGCAATTCTGCCCCGATTTCAAGTCCTCTTCGCAGCCTTCCTTCAATATATTTTTGGACAATAGCTGTCATTTATAACTTTGCAGGATTGAGAATTACAGTGTTCCTGAGCTCCTTTCTTCAAATCGCTTTCTTGTGAGCTGGCCGCAAACCCGCAGGATTGATTCAGGCCCTAATCTGGTTCCGGCACGGCATGCTGAACGTTTGGTTAATTCCTATTCCTGGTTGGAAATGAGCGTTAAATTTGCCCGTGCAGACACCTACAGCTAGTCTCTCATTGGTTCTCCCTATTCCTGTTCATCTTGCGCAGAAATTGCAAACTGTGCCAAACAGGAGTTTAAAGGCACTGACTCTCCAAGTAGGGAGAGTGTTAGTAAAGGGTCTGGAATGGTGAAGCCGAGTAAAAGGGGCCGAAAACTGAGATGCATTTGAAAACGTTTCCCGGTCACACGGTGCACCATACTGTGGGTTTCCCATGCATGTTTTAGCTGAAGGAAGAATCGCTTAAACCTGGAGAGTTGGGACCCATGGAATGGGTACCATGCAGTATGACATCAAATGGTCTGCATTTGCTCATCGAACCACACCAATGCTATCAGCCTGAAGTGTCCAACCTTATGTCTCACTCAGCTCTGGGTGTAGATGAGGTAAATCCAGGTTGCATCACAAGCCCTGAATGAATTATTTAAGCATTGCTCTCTATTTCACTCTCATTGTGTTTTGTTTTTTAATACATTTTGATAATGGGATTTATCGGATTTTCTCTGCTGCCTTCATGCAGCTGCACACACGCTTGATTCTCTTATGGAGACATATAAATCCATGGGTTTGAAGATTCTTACTAGTCAGATGTATTCCTAGGCGTTGAATATAGGGTGATTAGCCCATTTCGTTGAGCAAGTGGTAGGTCTTGACTATTACATATTTGACTTATGGAATGGTATCTGTGCTAATTTCTATCTCTGGTTTTATGCAGCACCCAACTCACCTTTCCCATTAAGCAAACATAAGTTGGTTTTCTAAATTTGAGACCCTGTTCTGTTTTGTAATTCAGTTCATGTGTAGCCAAGATTACATTCCGTGTATTAGTGATATCTTATGATGTTTCATTTTCTGTGTGACTTATTTCACTTGGAATCATCGTACCTGAATCCACTCATTATGCCAGGACATGCCAGATGACATAGACTTCATTGGTGAGTGATATTCCATTGTACGTACGTACCACAACTTCTTTATACATTTTTCCCTTTCTGGGATATTTAACTTGTACCGTAGACGAGGTTCTTGTAAACAGAGCCGTCTGAAACTTTGGGGTGGCTGTGTGTGTTTGATTTTAATTTCCCTAAGCTATAGGACCATAAGTGGAAGTGCCGTAGGCTCCGTTGCTTTGTTTTTTAGGTGTTTCAGGAAACACCATACAATTCTCCAGAGTGGCTGTTGGCAATTTACATCCCACCCATCAGCATAACAAGGCTCCCTGTTCTCCATGGCCTGTGCTGCCTTTCTGGATTTTACACTTTTTTCAGATGACCCTTTTGACCGGGGGGCAGTGAGACTTCATTGTAGTGCAGATTTCTTTAACATGCTTGCTTGGTTGGCCAAAAAGTGCGTATGCGATTTTTCCTGAATATATTCAGGAAAAAACGCATACGCCCTTTTTGGCCAAGTGCATCATTGTCGACGTTCTGCCTCTTTTCCTATGCTTTAAATGCAATTCCAGTCTACCCCCTGAAATCGTTTTCCTGCAATTCTGCCCGCTTTCAAGTCCTCTTCGCAGCATTCCTTCAATATATTTTGGGACGATAGCTGTCATTTATAACTCTGCAGGTTTGTGAATTACACTGACCCTGAGCTCCTGTCTTCAAATCGCTTTCTTGTGAGCTGGCCGCAAACCCGCAGCATTGCTTCAGGCCCTAATCTGGTTCCAGCACGGCATGCTGAGCCTTTGGTTAATTCCACTTCCTGGTGGGAAATGAGCATTAAATTTGCCCGTGCAGACACCTACAGGTAGTCTCTCATTCGTTCTCCCTATTCCTGTTCATCTTGCGCAGAAATTGCAAACTGTGCCAAACAAGAGGTTAAAGGCACTGACTCTCCAAGTGGGGAGAGTGTTAGTAAAGGGTCTGGAATTGTGAACCCGAGTAAAAGGGGACGAAAACTGAGATGCATTTGAAAACGTTTCCCTGTGACACGGTGCACCATACTGTCGGTTTCCCATGCATGTTTTAGCTGAAGGAAGAATCGCTTAAACCTGGAGAGTTCGGACCCATGGAATAGGTACCATGCAGTATGACTTCAAATGGTCTGCATTTGCTCATTGAACCTCACCAATGCTATCAGCCCGAAGTGTCCAACCTTATGTCTCACTCAGCTCTGGGTGTAGATGAGGTAAATCCAGGTTGCATCACAAGCCTTGAATGAATTATTTAAGAATTGCTCTCTATTTCACTGTCATTGTGTTTTGTTTCTGTAATTCATTTTGATAATGGGATTTATCGGATTTTCTCTGCTGCATTCATGCAGCTATACACACGCTTGATTCTCTTATGGAGACATATAAATCCATGGGTTTGAAGATTCTTACTAGTCAGGTGTATTCCTAGGCGTTGAATATAGGGTGTTTATCCCATTTCGTTGAGCAAGGGGTAGGTCTGGACTATTACATATTTAACTTATGGAATGGTATCTGTGCTAATATCTATCTCTGGTTTTATGCAGCACCCCAACTCACCTTTCCCCTTAAGCTAACATAAGTTGGTTTTCTAAATTTGAGACCCTGTTCTGTTTTGTAATTCAGTTCATGTGTAGCCAAGATTACATTCCGTGTATTAGTGTTATCTTATGATATTTCATTTTCTGTGTGACTTATTTCACTTAGAATCATCGTACCTGAATTCAATCATTATGCCACGAGGGGCCTGATGATATAGATTTCATTGGTGAGTGATATTCCATTGTATGTACGTACCACAACTTCTTTATCCATTTTTCGCTTTCTGGGATATTTAACTTGTACCGTAGAAGATGTTCTTGTAAACAGAGCCGTCTGAAACTTTGGGGCGGCTGTGTGTTTTTGATTTTAATTTCCCTAAGCTATAGGACCATAAGTGGAAGTGCCGTAGGCTCCGTTGCTTTGTTTTTTAGGTGTTTCAGGAAACACCATACACTTCTCCAGAGTGGCTCTTGGCAATTTACATCCCACCCATCAGCATAACATGGCTCCCTGTTCTCCATGGCCTGTGCTGCCTTTCTGGATTTTACACTTTTTTCAGATGACCCTTTTGACCGGGGAGGAGTGAGACTTCATTGTAGTGCAGATTTCTTTAACATGCTTGCTTGGTTGGCAAAAAGGGCGTATGCGTTTTTTCCTGAATATATTCAGGAAAAAACGCATACGCCCTTTTTGGACACGTGCATCATTGTCGACGTTCTGCCTCTTTTCCTATGCTTTAAATGCAATTCCACTCTACTCCCTGAAACCGCTTTCCTGCAATTCTGCCCTGATTTCAAGTCCTCTTCGCAGCCTTCCTTCAATATATTTTTGGACAATAGCTATCATTTATAACTTTGCAGGATTGAGAATTACAGTGCCCCTGAGCTCCTTTCTTCAAATCGCTTTCTTGTGAGCAGGCCGCAAACCCGCAGGATTGATTCAGGCCCTAATCTGTTTCCGGCACGGCATGCTGAACGTTTGGTTAATTCCTATTCCTGGTTGGAAATGAGCGTTAAATTTGCCCGTGCAGACACCTACAGCTAGTCTCTCATTGGTTCTCCCTATTCCTGTTCATCTTGCGCAGAAATTGCAAACTCTCCCAAACAGCAGGTTAAAGGCACTGACTCTCCAAGTGGGGAGAGTGTTAGTAAAGGGTCTGGAATGGTGAAGCCGAGTAAAAGGGGCCGAAAACTGAGATGCATTTGAAAACGTTTCCCAGTCACACGGTGCACCATACTGTGGGTTTCCCATGCATGTTTTAGCTGAAGGAAGAATCGCTTAAACCTGGAGAGTTGGGACCCATGGAATGGGTACCATGCAGTATGACATCAAAAGGTCTGCATTTGCTCATCGAACCACACCAATGCTATCAGCCTGAAGTGTCCAACCTTATGTCTCACTCAGCTCTGGGTGTAGATGAGGTAAATCTAGGTTGTATCACAAGCCCTGAATGAATTATTTAAGCATTGCTCTCTATTTCACTGTCACTGTGTTTTGTTTTTTAATACATTTTGATAATGGGATTTATCGGATTTTCTCTGCTGCCTTCATGCAGCTGCACACACGCTTGATTCTCTTATGGAGACATATAAATCCATGGGTTTGAAGATTCTTACTAGTCAGGTGTATTCGTAGGCGTTGAATATAGGGTGTTTAGCCCATTTCGTTGAGCAAGGGGTAGGTCTTGACTATTACATATTTGACGTAAGGAATGGTATCTGTGCTAATTTCTATGTCTGGTTTTATGCAGCACCCCAACTCACCTTTCCCCTTAAGCTAACATAAGTTGGTTTTCTAAATTTGAGACCCTGTTCTGTTTTGTAATTCAGTTCATGTGTAGCCAAGATTACATTCGGTGTATTAGTGATATCTTATGATGTTTCATTTTCTGTGGGATTTATTTCACTTAGAATTATCGTACCTGAACCACTTATTATGCCACGACGGGCCAGATGACATAGATTTCATTGGTGAGTGATATTCCATTGTACGTACGTACCACAACTTCTTTATCCATTTTTCACTTTCTGGGATATTTAACTTGTACCATACACGAGGTTCTTGTAAACAGAGCCGTCTGAAACTTTGGGGTGTCTGTGTGTTTTTGATTTTAATTTCCCTAAGCTATAGGACCATAAGTGGAAGTGCCGTAGGCTCCGTTGCTTTGTTTTTTAGGTGTTTCAGGAAACACCATACACTTCTCCAGAGTGGCTGTTGGCAATTTACATCCCACCCATCAGCATAACAAGGCTCCCTGTTCTCCATGGCCTGTGCTGCCTTTCTGGATTTTACACTTTTCTCAGATGACTCTTTTGACCGGGGGGCAGTGAGACTTCATTGTAGTGCAGATTTCTTTAACATGCTTGCTTGGTTGGCCAAAAAGGGCGTATGCGTTTTTTCCTGAATATATTCAGGAAAAAACGCATACGCCCTTTTTGGACACGTGCATCATTGTCGACGTTCTGCCTCTTTTCCTATGCTTTAAATGCAATTCCACTGTACTCCCTGAAACCGCTTTCCTGCAATTCTGCCCTGAATTCAAGTCCTCTTCGCAGCCTTCCTTCAATATATTTTTGGACAATAGCTGTCATTTATAACTTTGCAGGATTGAGAATTACAGTGCCCCTGAGCTCCTTTCTTCAAATCGCTTTCTTGTGAGCTGGCCGCAAACCCGCAGGATTGATTCAGGCCGTAATCTGGTTCCGGCACGGCATGCTGAGCGATTGGTTAATTCCTATTCCTGGTTGGAAATGAGCGTTAAATTTGCCCGTGCAGACACCTACAGCTAGTCTCTCATTGGTTCTCCCTATTCCTGTTCATCTTGCGCAGAATTTGCAAACTCTCCCAAACAGCAGGTTAAAGGCACTGACTCTCCAAGTAGTGAGAGTGTTAGTAAAGGGTCTGGAATTGTGAACCCGAGTAAAAGGGGACGAAAACTGCAATACATTTGAAAACGTTTCCCGGTCACACGCTGCACCATACTGTGGGTTTCCCATGCATGTATTAGCTGAAGGAAGAATCCCTTAAACCTGGAGAGTTGGGACCCATGGAATGCGTACCATGCAGTATGCCTTCAAAGGGTCTGCATTTGTTCATCGAACCTCACCAATGCTATCAGCCCGAAGTCCCCAACCTTATGTCTCACTCAGCTCTGGATGTAGATGTGGTAAATCCAGGTTGCATCACAATCCCTGAATGAATTATTTAAGAATTGCTCCCTATTTCCCTGTCCTTGTGTTTTGTTTTTGTAATTCATTTTGATAATGGGATTTATCGGATTTTCTCTGCTGCATTCATGCCGCTGTACACACGCTTCATTCTCTTATGGAGACATATAAATCCATGGGTTTGAAGATTCTTACTAGTCAGGTGTATTCCTAGGCGTTGAATATGGCGTGTTTTGTCCATTTCGTTGAGCAAGGGGTAGGTCTTGAGTATTACATATTTGACGAATGGAATGGTATCTGTGCTAATTTCTATCTCTGGTTTTATGCAGCACCCCAACTCACCTTTCCCCTTAAGCAAGCATAAGTTGGTTTTCTAAATTTGAGGCCCTGTTCTGTTTTGTAATTCAGTTCATGTGTAGCCAAGTTTACATTCCGTGTATTAGTGATATCTTATGATGTTTCATTTTCTGTGTGACTTATTTCAGTTAGAATCATGGTACCTGAATCCACTCATTATGCCGCGACGGGCCTGATGACATAGATTTCATTGCTGAGTGATATTCCATTGTACGTACGTACCACAACTTCTTTATCAATTTTTCACATTCTGGGATATTTCACTTGTACCGTAGACGAGGTTCTTGTAAACAGAGCTGACCGAAACTTTGGGGTGGCTGTGTGTTTTTGATTTTAATTTCCCTAAGCTATAGGACCATAAGTGGAAGTGCCGTAGGCTCCGTTGCTTTGTTTTTTAGGTGTTCCAGGAAACACCATACTCTTCTCCAGAGTGGCTGTTGGCAATTTACTTCCCGCCCATCAGCATAACAAGGCTCCCGGTTCTCCATGCCCTGTGCTGCCTTTCTGGATTTTACACTTTTTTCAGATGGCCCTTTTGACCGGGGGGCAGTGAGACTTCATTGTAGTGCAGATTTCTTTAACATGCTTGCTTGGTTGGCCAAAAAGGGCGTATGCGTTTTTTCCTGAATATATTCAGAAAAAACGCATACGCCCTTTTTGGCCAAGAGCATCATTGTCAACGTTCTGCCTCTTTTCCTATGCTTTAAATGCAATTCCCGTCTACCCCCTGAAATCGTTTTCCTGCAATTCTGCCCCGCTTACAAGTTCTCTTCGCAGCCTTCCTTCAATATATTTTTGGACGATAGCTGTCATTTATAACTCTGCAGGTTTGTGAGTTACAGTGCCCCTGAGCTCCTTTCTTCAACTCGCTATCTTGTGAGCTGGCCGCAAACCCGCTGGATTGCTTCAGGCCCTAATCTGGTTCCGGCAGGGCATGCTGAGCCTTTGGTTAATTCCTATTCCTGGTGGGGAATGAGCGTTAAATTTGCCCGTGCAGACACCTACAGCTAATCTCTCATTGGTTCTCCCTCTTCCTGTTCTTCTTGAGCAGAAATTGCAAACTGTGCCCAACAGGAGGTTAAAGGCACTGACTCTCCAAGTAGGGAGAGTGTTAGTAAAGGGTCTGGAATTGTGAACCCGAATAAAAGGGGACGAAAACTGCAATGCATTTGAAAAAGTTTCCCGGTCACACGCTGCACCATACTGTGGGTTTCCCATGCATGTATTAGCTGAAGGAAGAATCCCTTAAATCTGGAGAGTTGGGACCCATGGAATGCGTACCATGCAGTATGCCTTCAAAGGGTCTGCATTTGTTCATCGAACCTCACCAATGCTATCAGCCCGAAGTCCCCAACCTTATGTCTCACTCAGCTCTGGATGTAGATGTGGTAAATCCAGGTTGCATCACAATCCCTGAATGAATTATTTAAGAATTGCTCCCTATTTCACTGTCCTTGTGTTTTGTTTTTGTAATTCATTTTGATAATGGGATTTATCGGATTTTCTCTGCTGCATTCATGCCGCTGTACACACGCTTCATTCTCTTATGGAGACATATAAATCCATGGGTTTGAAGATTCTTACTAGTCAGGTTTATTCCTAGGCGTTGAATATGGCGTGTTTTGTCCATTTCGTTGAGCAAGGGGTAGGTCTTGACTATTACATATTTGACGAATGGAATGGTATCTGTGCTAATTTCTATCTCTGGTTTTATGCAGCACCCCAACTCACCTTTCCCCTTAAGCAAGCATAAGTTGGTTTTCTAAATTTGAGACCCTGTTCTGTTTTGTAATTCAGTTCATGTGTAGCCAAGTTTACATTCCGTGTATTAGTGATATCTTATGATATTTCATTTTCTGTGTGACTTATTTCAGTTAGAATCATGGTACCTGAATCCACTCATTATGCCGCGACAGGCCTGATGACATAGATTTCATTGCTGAGTGATATTCCATTGTACGTACGTACCACAACTTCTTTATCCATTTTTCACATTCTGGGATATTTAACTTGTACCGTAGACGAGGTTCTTGTAAACAGAGCCGACCAAAACTTTGGGGTGGCTGTGTGTTTTTGATTTTAATTTCCCTAAGCTATAGGACCATAAGTGGAAGTGCCGTAGGCTCCATTGCTTTGTTTTGTAGGTGTTCCAGGAAACACCATACACTTCTCCAGAGTGGCTGTTGGCAATTTACATCCCGCACATCAGCATAACAAGGCTCCCGGTTCTCCATGCCCTGTGCTGCCTTTCTGGATTTTACACTTTTTTCAGATGGCCCTTTTGACCGGGGGGCAGTGAGACTTCATTGTAGTGCAGATTTCTTTAACATGCTTGCTTGGTTGGCCTAAAGGGCGTATGCGTTTTTTCCTGAATATATTCAGAAAAAACGCATACGCACTTTTTGGCCAAGAGCGTCATTGTCGACGTTCTGCCTCTTTTCCTATGCTTTAAATGCAATTCCCGTCTACCCCCTGAAATCGTTTTCCTGCAATTCTGCCCCGCTTACAAGTTCTCTTCGCAGCCTTCCTTCAATATATTTTTGGACGATAGCTGTCATTTATAACTCTGCAGGTTTGTGAGTTACAGTGCCCCTGAGCTCCTTTCTTCAACTCGCTATCTTGTGAGCTGGCCGCAAACCCGCTGGATTGCTTCAGGCCCTAATCTGGTTCCGGCAGGACATGCTGAGCCTTTGGTTAATTCCTCTTCCTGGTGGGGAAGGAGCGTTAAATTTGCCCGTGCAGACACCTACAGCTAATCTCTCATTGGTTCTCCCTCTTCCTGTTCTTCTTGAGCAGAAATTGCAAACTGTGCCCAACAGGAGGTTAAAGGCACTGACTCTCCAAGTAGGGAGAGTGTTAGTAAAGTGTCTGGAATTGTGAACCCGAGTAAAAGGGGACGAAAACTGCAATGCATTTGAAAACGTTTCCCGGTCACACGCTGCACCATACTGTGGGTTTCCCATGCATGTTTTAGCTGAAGGAAGAATCCCTTAAACCGGGAGAGTTGGGACCCTTGGAATGGGTACCATGCAGTATGACTTCAAAGTGTCTGTATTGGCTCACTGAACCTCACCAATGCTATCAGCCCGAAGTGCCCAACCTTATGTCTCACTCAGCTCTGGGTGTAGATGTGGTAAATCTATGTTGCATCACAAATCCTGAATGAATTATTTAAGAATTGCTCTCTATTTCACTGTCCTTGTGTTTTGTTTTTTTAATATATTTTGATAATGGGATTTATCGGATTTTCTCTGCTGCATTCATGCTGCTGTACACACGCTTCATTCTCTTACGGAGACATATGAATCCATGGGTTTGAAGATTCTTACTAGTCAGGTGTATTCCTAGGCGTTGAATATGGGGTGTTTAGTCCATTTCGTTGAGCAAGGGGTAGGTCTTGACTATTACATATTTGGCTTATGAAAAGGTATCTGTGCTAATTTCTATCTCTGTTTTGATGCGGCACCCCAACTCACCTTTCCCCTTAAGCAAGCATAAGTTGGTTTTCTAAATTTGAGGCCCTGTTCTGTTTTGTAATTCAGTTCATGTGTAGCCTAGTTTATATTCCGTGTATTAGTGATATCTTAAGATGTTTCATTTTCTGTGTGACTTATTTCACTTAGAATCATGGTACCTGAATCCACTCATTATGCCGCGACGGGCCTGATGACATAGATTTCATTGCTCAGTGATATTCCATTGTACGTACGTACCACAACTTCTTTATCCATTTTTCACATTCTGGGATATTTCACTTGTACCGTAGACGAGGTTCTTGTAAACAGAGCCGACCGAAACTTTGGGGTGGCTGTGTGTTTTTGATTTTAATATCCCTAAGCTATAGGACCATAAGTGGAAGTGCCGTAGGCTCCGTTGCTTTGTTTTTTAGGTGTTCCAGGAAACACCATACACTTCTCCAGAGTGGCTGTTGGCAATTTACATCCCGCCCATCAGCATAACTAGGCTCCCGGTTCTCCATGCCCTGTGCTGCCTTTCTGGATTTTACACTTTTTTCAGATGGCCCTTTTGACTGGGGCGCAGTGAGACTACATTGTAGTGCAGATTTCTTTAACATGCTTGCTTGGTTGGCCAAAAAGTGCGTATGCGTTTTTTCCTGAATATATTCAGAAAAAACGCATACGCCCTTTTTGGCCAAGAGCATCATTGTCGATGTTCTGCCTCTTTTCCTATGCTTTAAATGCAATTACCGTCTACCCCCTGAAATCGTTTTCCTGCAATTCTGCCCCGCTTACAAGTTGTCTTCGCAGCCTTACTTCAATATATTTTTGGACGATAGCTGTCATTTATAACTCTGCAGGTTTGTGAGTTACAGTGCCCCTGAGCTCCTTTCTTCAACTCGCTATCTTGTGAGCTGGCCGCAAACCCGCTGGATTGCTTCAGGCCCTAATCTGGTTCCGGCAGGGAATGCTGAGCCTTTGGTTAATTCCTCTTCCTGGTGGGGAATGAGCGTTAAATTTGCCCGTGCAGACACCTACAGCTAATCTCTCATTGGTTCTCCCTCTTCCTGTTCTTCTTGAGCAGAAATTGCAAACTGTGCCCAACAGGAGGTTAAAGGCACTGACTCTCCAAGTAGGGAGAGTGTTAGTAAAGGGTCTGGAATTGTGAACCCGAGTAAAAGGGGACGAAAACTGCAATACATTTGAAAACGTTTCCCGGTCACACGCTGCACCATACTGTGGGTTTCCCATGCATGTATTAGCTGAAGGAAGAATCCCTTAAACCTGGAGAGTTGGGACCCATGGAATGCGTACCATGCAGTATGCCTTCAAAGGGTCTGCATTTGTTCATCGAACCTCACCAATGCTATCAGCCCGAAGTCCCCAACCTTATGTCTCCCTCAGCTCTGGATGTAGATGTGGAAAATGCAGGTTGCATCACAATCCCTGAATGAATTATTTAAGAATTGCTCCCTATTTCACTGTCCTTGTGTTTTGTTTTTGTAATTCATTTTGATAATGGGATTTATAGGATTTTCTCTGCTGCATTCATGCCGCTGTACACACGCTTCATTCTCTTATGGAGACATATAAATCCATGGGTTTGAAGATTCTTA
Organism: Delphinapterus leucas; assembly: GCF_059928025.1. Lineage (NCBI taxonomy): Eukaryota > Metazoa > Chordata > Mammalia > Artiodactyla > Monodontidae > Delphinapterus > Delphinapterus leucas. Next base: position 10,885,999 of record NW_028322233.1, on the reverse strand, counting down.
CTAGTCAGGTGTATTCCTAGGCGTTGAATATGGCGTGTTTTGTCTATTTCGTTGAGCAAGGGGTAGGTCTTGACTATTACATATTTGACGAATGGAATGGTATCTGTGCTAATTTCTATCTCTGGTTTTATGCAGCACCCCAACTCACCTTTCCCCTTAAGCAAGCATAAGTTGGTTTTCTAAATTTGAGGCCCTGTTCTGTTTTGTAATTCAGTTCATGTGTAGCCAAGTATACATTCCGTGTATTAGTGATATCTTATGATGTTTCATTTTCTGTGTGACTTATTTCAGTTAGAATCATGGTACCTGAATCCACTCATTATGCCGCGACGGGCCTGATGACATAGATTTCATTGCTGAGTGATATTCCATTGTACGTACGTACCACATCTTCTTTATCAATTTTTCACATTCTGGGATATTTAACTTGTACCGTAGACGAGGTTCTTGTAAACAGAGCCGTCCGAAACTTTGGGGTGGCTGTGAGTTTTTGATTTTAATTTCCCTAATCTATAGGACCATAAGTGGAATTGCCGTAGGCTCCGTTGCTTTGTTTTTTAGGTGTTCCAGGAAATACCATACACTTCTCCAGAGTGGCTGTTAGTAATTTACATCTCGCCCATCAGCATAACAAGGCTCCCTGTTCTCCATGGCCTGTGCTGCCTTTCTGGATTTTACACTTTTTTCAGATGGCCGTTTTGACCGGGGGGCAGTGAGACTTCATTGTAGTGCAGATTTCTTTAAAATGCTTGCTTGGTTGGCCAAAAAGGGCGTATGCGTTTTTTCCTGAATATATTCAGGAAAAAACGCATACGCCCTTTTTGGCCAAGAGCATCATTGTCGACGTTCTGCCTCTTTTCCTATGCTTTAAATGCAATTCCCGTCTACCCCCTGAAATCATTTTCCTGCAATTCTACCCCGCTTACAAGTTCTCTTCGCAGCCTTCCTTCAATATATTTTTGGACGATAGCTGTCATTTATAACTCTGCAGGTTTGTGAGTTACAGTGTCCCTGAGCTCCTTTCTTCAACTCGCTATCTTGTGAGCTGGTCGAAAACCCGCAGGATTGCTTCAGGCCCTAATCTGCTTCCAGCACGGCATGTTGAGCCTTAGGTTATTTCCTCTTCCTGGCGGGAAATGAGCGTTAAATTTGCCCGTGCAGACACCTACAGCTAGTCTCTCATTGGTTCTCCCTATTCCTGTTCATCTTGAGCAGAAATTGCAAACTGTGCCAAAGAGGAGGTTAAAGCACTGACTCTCCAAGTAGGGAGAGTGTTAGTAAAGGGTCTGGAATGGTGAACCCGAGTAAAAGGGGAGGAAAACTGAGATGCATTTGAAAACGTTTGCCGGTCACACGGTGCACCATACTGTGGGTTTCCCATGCATGTTTTAGCTGAAGGAAGAATCCCTTAAACCGGGAGAGTTGGGACCCTTGGAATGGGTACCATGCAGTATGACTTCAAAGTGTCTGCATTGGCTCACTGAACCTCACCAATGCTATCAGCCCGAAGTGCCCAACCTTATGTCTCACTCAGCTCTGGGTGTAGATGTGGTAAATCTATGTTGCATCACAAATCCTGAATGAATTATTTAAGAATTGCTCTCTATTTCACTGTCCTTGTGTTTTGTTTTTTTAATATATTTTGATAATGGGATTTATCGGATTTTCTCTGCTGCATTCATGCTGCTGTACACACGCTTCATTCTCTTACGGAGACATATGAATCCATGGGTTTGAAGATTCTTACTAGTCAGGTGTATTCCTAGGCGTTGAATATGGGGTGTTTAGTCCATTTCGTTGAGCAAGGGGTAGGTCTTGACTATTACATATTTGGCTTATGAAAAGGTATCTGTGCTAATTTCTATCTCTGTTTTGATGCGGCACCCCAACTCACCTTTCCCCTTAAGCAAGCATAAGTTGGTTTTCTAAATTTGAGGCCCTGTTCTGTTTTGTAATTCAGTTCATGTGTAGCCTAGTTTATATTCCGTGTATTCGTGATATCTTAAGATGTTTCATTTTCTGTGTGACTTATTTCACTTAGAATCATGGTACCTGAATCCACTCATTATGCCGCGACGGGCCTGATGACATAGATTTCATTGCTCAGTGATATTCCATTGTACGTACGTACCACAACTTCTTTATCCATTTTTCACATTCTGGGATATTTCACTTGTACCGTAGACGAGGTTCTTGTAAACAGAGCCGACCGAAACTTTGGGGTGGCTGTGTGTTTTTGATTTTAATATCCCTAAGCTATAGGACCATAAGTGGAAGTGCCGTAGGCTCCGTTGCTTTGTTTTTTAGGTGTTCCAGGAAACACCATACACTTCTCCAGAGTGGCTGTTGGCAATTTACATCCCGCCCATCAGCATAACTAGGCTCCCGGTTCTCCATGCCCTGTGCTGCCTTTCTGGATTTTACACTTTTTTCAGATGGCCCTTTTGACTGGGGCGCAGTGAGACTACATTGTAGTGCAGATTTCTTTAACATGCTTGCTGGTTGGCCAAAAAGTGCGTATGCGTTTTTTCCTGAATATATTCAGAAAAAACGCATACGCCCTTTTTGGCCAAGAGCATCATTGTCGATGTTCTGCCTCTTTTCCTATGCTTTAAATGCAATTACCGTCTACCCCCTGAAATCGTTTTCCTGCAATTCTGCCCCGCTTACAAGTTGTCTTCGCAGCCTTACTTCAATATATTTTTGGACGATAGCTGTCATTTATAACTCTGCAGGTTTGTGAGTTACAGTGCCCCTGAGCTCCTTTCTTCAACTCGCTATCTTGTGAGCTGGCCGCAAACCCGCTGGATTGCTTCAGGCCCTAATCTGGTTCCGGCAGGGAATGCTGAGCCTTTGGTTAATTCCTCTTCCTGGTGGGGAATGAGCGTTAAATTTGCCCGTGCAGACACCTACATCTAATCTCTCATTGGTTCTCCCTCTTCCTGTTCTTCTTGAGCAGAAATTGCAAACTGTGCCCAACAGGAGGTTAAAGGCACTGACTCTCCAAGTAGGGAGAGTGTTAGTAAAGGGTCTGGAATTGTGAACCCGAGTAAAAGGGGACGAAAACTGCAATACATTTGAAAACGTTTCCCGGTCACACGCTGCACCATACTGTGGGTTTCCCATGCATGTATTAGCTGAAGGAAGAATCCCTTAAACCTGGAGAGTTGGGACCCATGGAATGCGTACCATGCAGTATGCCTTCAAAGGGTCTGCATTTGTTCATCGAACCTCACCAATGCTATCAGCCCGAAGTCCCCAACCTTATGTCTCACTCAGCTCTGGATGTAGATGTGGTAAATCCAGGTTGCATCACAATCCCTGAATGAATTATTTAAGAATTGCTCCCTATTTCACTGTCCTTGTGTTTTGTTTTTGTAATTCATTTTGATAATGGGATTTATCGGATTTTCTCTGCTGCATTCATGCCGCTGTACACACGCTTCATTCTCTTATGGAGACATATAAATCCATGGGTTTGAAGATTCTTACTAGTCAGGTGTATTCCTAGGCGTTGAATATGGCGTGTTTTGTCCATTTCGTTGAGCAAGGGGTAGGTCTTGACTATTACATATTTGACGAATGGAATGGTATCTGTGCTAATTTCTATCTCTGGTTTTATGCAGCACCCCAACTCACCTTTCCCCTTAAGCAAGCATAAGTTGGTTTTCTAAATTTGAGGCCCTGTTCTGTTTTGTAATTCAGTTCATGTGTAGCCAAGTATACATTCCGTGTATTAGTGATATCTTATGATGTTTCATTTTCTGTGTGACTTATTTCAGTTAGAATCATGGTACCTGAATCCACTCATTATGCCGCGACGGGCCTGATGACATAGATTTCATTGCTGAGTGATATTCCATTGTACGTACGTACCACATCTTCTTTATCAATTTTTCACATTCTGGGATATTTAACTTGTACCGTAGACGAGGTTCTTGTAAACAGAGCCGTCCGAAACTTTGGGGTGGCTGTGAGTTTTTGATTTTAATTTCCCTAATCTATAGGACCATAAGTGGAATTGCCGTAGGCTCCGTTGCTTTGTTTTTTAGGTGTTCCAGGAAATACCATACACTTCTCCAGAGTGGCTGTTAGTAATTTACATCTCGCCCATCAGCATAACAAGGCTCCCTGTTCTCCATGGCCTGTGCTGCCTTTCTGGATTTTACACTTTTTTCAGATGGCCGTTTTGACCGGGGGGCAGTGAGACTTCATTGTAGTGCAGATTTCTTTAAAATGCTTGCTTGGTTGGCCAAAAAGGGCGTATGCGTTTTTTCCTGAATATATTCAGGAAAAAACGCATACGCCCTTTTTGGCCAAGAGCATCATTGTCGACGTTCTGCCTCTTTTCCTATGCTTTAAATGCAATTCCCGTCTACCCCCTGAAATCATTTTCCTGCAATTCTGCCCCGCTTACAAGTTCTCTTCGCAGCCTTCCTTCAATATATTTTTGGACGATAGCTGTCATTTATAACTCTGCAGGTTTGTGAGTTACAGTGTCCCTGAGCTCCTTTCTTCAACTCGCTATCTTGTGAGCTGGCCGAAAACCCGCAGGATTGCTTCAGGCCCTAATCTGCTTCCAGCAGGGCATGTTGAGCCTTAGGTTATTTCCTCTTCCTGGCGGGAAATGAGCGTTAAATTTGCCCGTGCAGACACCTACAGCTAGTCTCTCATTGGTTCTCCCTATTCCTGTTCATCTTGAGCAGAAATTGCAAACTGTGCCAAAGAGGAGGTTAAAGCACTGACTCTCCAAGTAGGGAGAGTGTTAGTAAAGGGTCTGGAATGGTGAACCCGAGTAAAAGGGGAGGAAAACTGAGATGCATTTGAAAACGTTTGCCGGTCACACGGTGCACCATACTGTGGGTTTCCCATGCATGTTTTAGCTGAAGGAAGAATCCCTTAATCCTGGAGAGTTGGGACCCTTGGAATGGGTACCATGCAGTATGACTTCAAAGTGTCTGCATTTGCTCACTGAACCTCACCAATGCTATCAGCCCGAAGTGCCCAACCTTATGTCTCACTCAGCTCTGGGTGTAGATGTGGTAAATCCAGGTTGCATCACAAACCCTGAATGAATTATTAAAGAATTGCTCTCTATTTCACTGTCCTTGTGTTTTGCTTTTGTAATATATTTTGATAATGGGATTTATCGGATTTTCTCTGCTGCATTCATGCCGCTGTACACACGCTTCATTCTCTTACGGAGACATATGAATCCATGGGTTTGAAGATTCTTACTAGTCAGGTGTATTCCTAGGCGTTGAATATGGGGTGTTTAGTCCATTTCGTTGAGCAAGGGGTAGGTCTTGACTATTACATATTTGGCTTATGAAAAGGTATCTGTGCTAATTTCTATCTCTGTTTTGATGCGGCACCCCAACTCACCTTTCCCCTTAAGCAAGCATAAGTTGGTTTTCTAAACTTGAGGCCCTGTTCTGTTTTGTAATTCAGTTCATGTGTAGCCTAGTTTATATTCCGTGTATTAGTGATATCTTATGATGTTTCATTTTCTGTGTGACTTATTTCACTTAGAATCATGGTACCTGAATCCACTCATTATGCCGCGACGGGCCTGATGACATAGATTTCATTGCTCAGTGATATTCCATTGTACGTACGTACCACAACTTCTTTATCCATTTTTCACATTCTGGGATATTTAACTTGTACCATAGACGAGGTTCTTGTAAACAGAGCCGACCGAAACTTTGGGGTGGCTGTGTGTTTTTGATTTTAATTTCCCTAAGCTACAGGACCATAAGTGGAAGTGCCGTAGGCTCCGTTGCTTTGTTTTTTAGGTGTTCCTGGAAACACCCTACACTTCTCCAGAGTGGCTGTTGGCAATTTACATCCCGCCCATCAGCATAACAAGGCTCCCGGTTCTCCATGCCCTGTGCTGCCTTTCTGGATTTTACACTTTTTTCAGATGGCCCTTTTGACCGGGGGGCAGTGAGACTTCATTGTAGTGCAGATTTCTTTAACATGCTTGCTTGGTTGGCCAAAAAGGGCGTATGCGTTTTTTCCTGAATATATTCAGAAAGAACGCATACGCCCTTTTTGGCCAAGAGCATCATTGTCGACGTTCTGCCTCTTTTCCTATGCTTTAAATGCAATTACCGTCTACCCCCTGAAATCGTTTTCCTGCAATTCTGCCCCGCTTACAAGTTCTCTTCGCAGCCTTCCTTCAATATATTTTTGGACGATAGCTGTCATTTATAACTCTGCAGGTTTGTGAGTTACAGTGCCCCTGAGCTCCTTTCTTCAACTCGCTATCTTGTGAGCTGGCCGCAAACCCGCTGGATTGCTTCAGGCCCTAATGTAGTTCCGGCAGGGCATGCTGAGCCTTTGGTTAATTCCTCTTCCTGGTGGGGAATGAGCGTTAAATTTGCCCGTGCAGACACCTACAGCTAATCTCTCATTGGTTCTCCCTCTTCCTGTTCTTCTTGAGCAGAAATTGCAAACTGTGCCCAACAGGAGGTTAAAGGCACTGACTCTCCAAGTAGGGAGAGTGTTAGTAAAGGGTCTGGAATTGTGAACCCGAGTAAAAGGGGACGAAAACTGCAATGCATTTGAAAACGTTTCCCGGTCACACGCTGCACCATACTGTGGGTTTCCCATGCATGTATTAGCTGAAGGAAGAATCCCTTAAACCTGGAGAGTTGGGACCCATGGAATGCGTACCATGCAGTATGCCTTCAAAGGGTCTGTATTTGTTCATCGAACCTCACCAATGCTATCAGCCCGAAGTCCCCAACCTTATGTCTCACTCAGCTCTGGATGTAGATGTGGAAAATCCAGGTTGCATCACAATCCCTGAATGAATTATTTAAGAATTGCTCCCTATTTCACTGTCCTTGTGTTTTGTTTTTGTAATTCATTTTGATAATGGGATTTATCGGATTTTCTCTGCTGCATTCCTGCCACTGTACACACGCTTCATTCTCTTATGGAGACATATAAATCCATGGGTTTGAAGATTCTTACTAGTCAGGTATATTCCTAGGCGTTGAATATGGCGTGTTTTGTCCATTTCGTTGAGCAAGGGGTAGGTCTTGACTATTACATATTTGACGAATGGAATGGTATCTGTGCTAATTTCTATCTCTGGTTTTATGCAGCACCCCAACTCACCTTTCCCCTTAAGCAAGCATAAGTTGGTTTTCTAAATTTGAGGCCCTGTTCTGTTTTGTAATTCAGTTCATGTGTAGCCAAGTATACATTCCGTGTATTAGTGATATCTTATGATGTTTCATTTTCTGTGTGACTTATTTCAGTTAGAATCATGGTACCTGAATCCACTCATTATGCCGCGACGGGCCTGATGACATAGATTTCATTGCTGAGTGATATTCCATTGTACGTACGTACCACACCTTCTTTATCAATTTTTCACATTCTGGGATATTTAACTTCTACCGTAGACGAGGTTCTTGTAAACAGAGCCGTCCGAAACTTTGGGGTGGCTGTGAGTTTTTGATTTTAATTTCCCTAATCTATAGGACCATAAGTGGAATTGCCGTAGGCTCCGTTGCTTTGTTTTTTAGGTGTTCCAGGAAATACCATACACTTCTCCAGAGTGGCTGTTAGTAATTTACATCTCGCCCATCAGCATAACAAGGCTCCCTGTTCTCCATGGCCTGTGCTGCCTTTCTGGATTTTACACTTTTTTCAGATGGCCGTTTTGACCGGGGGGCAGTGAGACTTCATTGTAGTGCAGATTTCTTTAAAATGCTTGCTTGGTTGGCCAAAAAGGGCGTATGCGTTTTTTCCTGAATATATTCAGGAAAAAACGCATACGCCCTTTTTGGCCAAGAGCATCATTGTCGACGTTCTGCCTCTTTTCCTATGCTTTAAATGCAATTCCCGTCTACCCCCTGAAATCATTTTCCTGCAATTCTGCCCCGCTTACAAGTTCTCTTCGCAGCCTTCCTTCAATATATTTTTGGACGATAGCTGTCATTTATAACTCTGCAGGTTTGTGAGTTACAGTGTCCCTGAGCTCCTTTCTTCAACTCGCTATCTTGGGAGCTGGTCGCAAACCCGCAGGGTTGCTTCAGGCCCTAATCTGCTTCCAGCAGGGCATGTTGAGCCTTAGGTTATTTCCTCTTCCTGGCGGGAAATGAGCGTTAAATTTGCCCGTGCAGACACCTACAGCTAGTCTCTCATTGGATCTCCCTATTCCTGTTCATCTTGAGCAGAAATTGCAAACTGTGCCAAAGAGGAGGTTAAAGCACTGACTCTCCAAGTAGGGAGAGTGTTAGTAAAGGGTCTGGAATGGTGAACCCGAGTAAAAGGGGAGGAAAACTGAGATGCATTTGAAAACGTTTGCCGGTCACACGGTGCACCATACTGTGGGTTCCCCATGCATGTTTTAGCTGAAGGAAGAATCCCTTAATCCTGGAGAGTTGGGACCCTTGGAATGGGTACCATGCAGTATGACTTCAATGCGTCTGCATTTGCTCACTGAACCTCACCAATGCTATCAGCCCGAAGTGCCCAACCTTATGTCTCACTCAGCTCTGGGTGTAGATGTGGTAAATCCAGGTTGCATCACAAACCCTGAATGAATTATTAAAGAATTGCTCACTATTTCACTGTCCTTGTGTTTTGTTTTTGTAATATATTTTGATAATGGGATTTATCGGATTTTCTCTGCTGCATTCATGCCGCTGTACACACGCTTCATTCTCTTACGGAGACATATGAATCCATGGGTTTGAAGATTCTTACTAGTCAGGTGTATTCTTAGGCGTTGAATATGGGGTGTTTAGTCCATTTCGTTGAGCAAGGGGTAGGTCTTGACTATTACATATTTGGCTTATGAAAAGGTATCTGTGCTAATTTCTATCTCTGTTTTGATGTGGCACCGCAACTCACCTTTCTCCTTAAGCAAGCATAAGTTGGTTTTCTAAATTTGAGGCCCTGTTTTGTTTTGTAATTCAGTTCATGTGTAGCCTAGTTTATATTCCGTGTATTCGTGATATCTTAAGATGTTTCATTTTCTGTGTGACTTATTTCACTTAGAATCATGGTACCTGAATCCACTCATTATGCCGCGACGGGCCTGATGACATAGATTTCATTGCTCAGTGATATTCCATTGTACGTACGTACCACAACTTCTTTATCCATTTTTCACATTCTGGGATATTTAGCATGTACCGTAGACGAGGTTCTTGTAAACAGAGCCGACCAAAACTTTGGGGTGGCTGTGTGTTTTTGATTTTAATTTCCCTAAGCTATAGGAACATAAGTGGAAGTGCCGTAGGCTCCGTTGCTTTGTTTTTTAGGTGTTCCAGGAAACACCATACACTTCTCCAGAGTGGCTGTTGGCAATTTACATCCCGCCCATCAGCATAACAAGGCTCCCGGTTCTCCATGCCCTGTGCTGCCTTTCTGGATTTTACACTTTTTTCAGATGGCCCTTTTGACCGGGGGGCAGTGAGACTTCATTGTAGTGCAGATTTCATTAACATGCTTGCTTGGTTGGCCAAAAAGTGCGTATGCGTTTTTTCCTGAAATTATTCAGAAAAAACGCATACGCCCTTTTTGGCCAAGAGCATCATTGTCGACGTTCTGCCTCTTTTCCTATGCTTTAAATGCAATTACCGTCTACCCCCTGAAATCCTTTTCCTGCAATTCTGCCCCGCATACAAGTTCTCTTCGCAGCCTTCCTTCAATATATTTTTGGACGATAGCTGTCATTTATAACTCTGCAGGTTTGTGAGTTACAGTGCCCCTGAGCTCCTTTCTTCAACTCACTATCTTGTGAGCTGGTCGCAAACCCGCTGGATTGCTTCAGGCCCTAATCTGGTTCCGGCAGGGAATGCTGAGCCTTTGGTTAATTCGTCTTCCTGGTGGGGAATGAGCGTTAAATTTGCCCGTGCAGACACCTACAGCTAATCTCTCATTGGTTCTCCCTCTTCCTGTTCTTCTTGAGCAGAAATTGCAAACTGTGCCCAACAGGAGGTTAAAGGCACTGACTCTCCAAGTAGGGAGAGTGTTAGTAAAGGGTCTGGAATTGTGAACCCGAGTAAAAGGGGACGAAAACTGCAATGCATTTGAAAACGTTTCCTGGTCACACGCTGCACCATACTGTGGGTTTCCCATGCATGTATTAGCTGAAGGAAGAATCCCTTAAACCTGGAGAGTTGGGACCCATGGAATGCGTACCATGCAGTATGCCTTCAAAGGGTCTGTATTTGTTCATCGAACCTCACCAATGCTATCAGCCCGAAGTCCCCAACCTTATGTCTCACTCAGCTCTGGATGTAGATGTGGTAAATCCAGGTTGCATCACAATCCCTGAATGAATTATTTAAGAATTGCTCCCTATTTCACTGTCCTTGTGTTTTGTTTTTGTAATTCATTTTGATAATGGGATTTATCGGATTTTCTCTGCTGCATTCATGCCGCTGTACACACGCTTCATTCTCTTATGGAGACATATAAATCCATGGGTTTGAAGATTCTTACTAGTCAGGTGTATTCCTAGGCTTTGAATATGGCGTGTTTTGTCCATTTCGTTGAGCAAGGGGTAGGTCTTGACTATTACATATTTGACGAATGGAATGGTATCTGTGCTAATTTCTATCTCTGGTTTTATGCAGCACCCCAACTCACCTTTCCCCTTAAGCAAGCATAAGTTGGTTTTCTAAATTTGAGGCCCTGTTCTGTTTTGTAATTCAGTTCATGTGTAGCCAAGTATACATTCCGTGTATTAGTGATATCTTATGATGTTTCATTTTCTGTGTGACTTATTTCAGTTAGAATCATGGTACCTGAATCCACTCATTATGCCGCGACGGGCCTGATGACATAGATTTCATTGCTGAGTGATATTCCATTGTACATACGTACCACATCTTCTTTATCAATTTTTCACATTCTGGGATATTTAACTTCTACCGTAGACGAGGTTCTTGTAAACAGCGCCGTCCGAAACTTTGGGGTGGCTGTGAATTTTTGATTTTAATTTCCCTAATCTATAGGACCATAAGTGGAATTGCCGTAGGCTCCGTTGCTTTGTTTTTTAGGTGTTCCAGGAAATACCATACACTTCTCCAGAGTGGCTGTTAGTAATTTACATCCCGCCCATCAGCATAACAAGGCTCCCTGTTCTCCATGGCCTGTGCTGCCTTTCTGGATTTTACACTTTTTTCAGATGGCCGTTTTGACCGGGGGGCAGTGAGACTTCATTGTAGTGCAGATTTCTTTAAAATGCTTGCTTGGTTGGCCAAAAAGGTCGTATGCGTTTTTTCCTGAATATATTCAGGAAAAAACGCATACGCACTTTTTGGCCAAGAGCATCATTGTCGACGTTCTGCCTCTTTTCCTATGCTTTAAGTGCAATTCCCGTCTACCCCCTGAAATCATTTTCCTGCAATTCTGCCCCGCTTACAAGTTCTCTTCGCAGCCTTCCTTCAGTATATTTTTGAACGATAGCTGTCATTTATAACTCTGCATGTTTGTGAGTTACAGTGTCCCTGAGCTCCTTTCTTCAACTCGCTATCTTGTGAGCTGGTCGCAAACCCGCAGGATTGCTTCAGGCCCTAATCTGCTTCCAGCACGGCATGTTGAGCCTTAGGTTATTTCCTCTTCCTGGCGGGAAATGAGCGTTAAATTTGCCCGTGCAGACACCTACAGCTAGTCTCTCATTGGTTCTCCCTATTCCTGTTCATCTTGAGCAGAAATTGCAAACTGTGCCAAAGAGGAGGTTAAAGCACTGACTCTCCAAGTAGAGAGAGTGTTAGTAAAGGGTCTGGAATGGTGAACCCGAGTAAAAGGGGAGGAAAACTGAGATGCATTTGAAAATGTTTGCCGGTCACACGGTGCACCATACTGTGGGTTTCCCATGCATGTTTTAGCTGAAGGAAGAATCCCTTAAACCTGGAGAGTTGGGACCCTTGGAATGGGTACCATGCAGCATGACTTCAAAGTGTCTGCATTTGCTCACTGAACCTCACCAATGCTATCAGCCTGAAGTGCCCAACCTCATGTCTCACTCAGCTCTGGGTGTAGATGTGGTAAATCCAGGTTGCATCACAAACCCTGAATGAATTATTTAAGAATTGCTCTCTATTTCACTGTCCTTGTGTTTTGCTTTTGTAATATATTTTGATAATGGGATTTATCGGATTTTCTCTGCTGCATTCATGCCGCTGTACACACGCTTCATTCTCTTACGGAGACATATGATTCCATGGGTTTGAAGATTCTTACTAGTCAGGTGTATTCCTAGGCGTTGAATATGGGGTGTTTAGTCCATTTCGTTGAGCAAGGGGTAGGTCTTGACTATTACATATTTGGCTTATGAAAAGGTATCTGTGCTAATTTCTATCTCTGTTTTGATGCGGCACCCCAACTCACCTTTCCCCTTAAGCAAGCATAAGTTGGTTTTCTAAATTTGAGGCCCTGTTCTGTTTTGTAATTCAGTTCATGTGTAGCCTAGTTTATATTCCGTGTATTAGTGATATCTTATGATGTTTCATTTTCTGTGTGACTTATTTCACTTAGAATCATGGTACCTGAATCCACTCATTATGCCGCGACGGGCCTGATGACATAGATTTCATTGCTCAGTGATATTCCATTGTACGTACGTACCACAACTTCTTTATCCATTTTTCACATTCTGGGATATTTAACTTGTACCGTAGACGAGGTTCTTGTAAACAGAGCCGACCGAAACTTTGGGGTGGCTGTGTGTTTTTGATTTTAATTTCCCTAAGCTATAGGACCATAAGTGGAAGTGCCGTAGGCTCCGTTGCTTTGTTTTTTAGGTGTTCCAGGAAACACCCTACACTTCTCCAGAGTGGCTGTTGGCAATTTACATCCCGCCCATCAGCATAACAAGGCTCCCAGTTCTCCATGCCCTGTGCTGCCTTTCTGGATTTTACACTTTTTTCAGATGGCCCTTTTGACCGGGGGGCAGTGAGACTTCATTGTAGTGCAGATTTCTTTAACATGCTTGCTTGGTTGGCCAAAAAGTGCGTATGCGTTTTTTCCTGAATATATTCAGGGAAAAACGCATACGCCCTTTTTGGCCAAGTGCATCATTGTCGACGTTCTGCCTCTTTTCCTATGCTTAAAATGCAATTCCAGTCTACCCCCTGAAATCATTTTCCTGCAATTCTTCCCCGCTTTCAAGTCCTCTTCGCAGCCTTCCTTCAATATATTTTTGGACGATAGCTTTCATTTATAACTGTGCAGGTTGGTGAATTACAGTGCCCCTGAGCTCCTTTCTTCATATCGCTTTCTTGTGAGCTGGCCGCAAACCCGCAGGATTGCTTCAGGCCCTAATTTGTTCTGGCACGGCATGCTGAGCCTTTGGTTAATTCCTCTTCCTGGCTGGAAATGAGCGTTAAATTTGCCCGTGCAGACACCTACAGCTAGTCTCTACTTGGTTCTCTCTATTCCTGTTCATCTTGCGCAGAAATTGCAAACTGTGCCAAACAGGAGTTTAAAGGCACTGACTCTCCAAGTGGGGAGAGTGTTAGTAAAGTGTCTGGAATTGTGAACCCGAGTAAAAGGGGATGAAAACGGAGGTGCATTTGAAAACGTTTCCCAGTCACACGGTGCACCATACTGTGGGTTTCCCATGCATGCTTTAGCTGAAGGAAGAATCGCTTAAACCTGGAGAGTTGGGACCCATGGAATGGGTACCATGCAGTATGACTTCAAATGGTCTGCATTTGCTCATCGAACCTCACCAATGCTATCAGCCCGAAGTGTCCAACCTTATGTCTCACTCAGCTCTGGGTTCAGATGAGGTAAATCCAGGTTGCATCACAAGCCCTGAATGAATTATTTAAGAATTGCTCTCTATTTCACTGTCATTGTGTTTTGTTTTTGTAATTCATTTTGATAATAGGATTTATCGGATTTTCTCTGCTGCCTTCATGCAGCTGTACACACGCTTGATTCTCTTATGGAGACATATAAATCCATGGGTTTGAAGATTCTTACTAGTCAGGTGTATTCCTAGGCGTTGAATAGAGGGTGTTTAGCCCATTTCGTTGAGCAAGTGGTAGGTCTTTACTATTAAATATTTGACTTATGGAATGGTATCTGTGCTAACTTCTATCTCTGGTTTTATGCAGCACCCCAACTCACCTTTCCCCTTAAGCAAACATAAGTTGGTTTTCTAAATTTGAGACCCTGTTCTGTTTTGTAATTCAGTTCATGTGTAGCCAAGATTACATTCCGTGTATTAGTGATATCTTATGATGTTTCATTTTCTGTGTGACTTATTACACTTAGAATCATCGTACCTGAATCCACTCATTATGCCACGACGGGCCAGATGACATAGATTTCATTGGTGAGTGATATTCCATTGTACGTACGTACCACAACTTCTTTATCCATTTTTCGCTTTCTGGGATATTTAACTTGTACCGTAGATGAGGTTCTTGTAAACAGAGCCGTCTGAAACTTTGGGTGGCTGTGTGTTTTTTATTTTAATTTCCCTAAGCTATAGGACCATAAGTGGAAGTGCCGTAGGCTCCGTTGCTTTGTTTTTTAGGTGTTTCAGGAAACACCATACACTTCTCCAGAGTGGCTCTTGGCAATTTACATCCCACCCATCAGCATAACAAGGCTCCCTGTTCTCCATGGCCTGTGCTGCATTTCTGGATTTTGCACTTTTTTCAGATGGCCCTTTTGACCGGGGGGCAGTGAGACTTCATTGTAGTGCAGATTTCTTTAATATGCTTGCTTGGTTGGCCAAAAAGTGCCTATGCGTTTTTTCCTGAATATATTGAGGAAAAAACGCATACGCCCTTTTTGGCCAAGTGCATCATTGTCGACGTTCTGCCTCTTTTCCTATGATTTAAATGCAATTCCAGTCTACCCCCTGAAATCGTTTTCCAGCAATTCTGCCCTGCTTTCAAGTCCTCTTCGCAGCCTTCCTTCAATATATTTTTGGACGATAGCTGTCATTTATAACTCTGCAGGTTTGTGAATTACAGTGCCCCTGAGCTCCTTTCATCAAATCGCTTTCTTGTGAGCTGGCCGCAAACCCGCAGGATTGCTTCAGGCCCTAATCTATTTCCAGCACGGCATGGTGAGCCTTTGGTTAATTCCTCTTCCTGGTTGTAAATGAGCATTAAATTTGCCCGTGCAGACACCTACAGCTAGTCTCTCATTGGTTCTCCCTATTCCTGTTCATCTTGCGCAGAAATTGCAAACTGTGCCAAACAGGAGGTTAAAGGCACGGACTCTCCAAGTGGGGAGAGTTTTAGTAAAGGGTCTGGAATTGTGAACGCGAGTAAAAGAGGACAAAAACTGAGATGCATTTGAAAACGTTTCCCGGTCACACAGTGCACCATACTCTGGGTTTCCCATGCATGCTTTAGCTGACGGAAGAATCGCTTAAACCTGGAGAGTTGGGACCCATGGAATGGGTACCATGCAGTATGACTTCAAATGGTCTGCATTTGCTCATCTTACCTCACCAATGCTATCAGCCCGAAGTGTCCAACCTTATGTCTCACTCAGCTCTGGGTTTAGATGAGGTAAATCCAGGTTGCATCACAAGCCCTGAATGAATTATTTAAAAATTGTTCTCTATTTCACTGTCATTGTGTTTTGTTTTTGTAATTCATTTTGATAATGGGATTTATCGGATTTTCTCTGCTGCATTCATGCAGCTGTACACACGCTTGATTCTCTCATGGAGACATATAAATCCATGGGTTTGAAGATTCTTACTAGTCAGGTGTATTCCTAGGCGTTGAATATAGGGTGTTTATCCCATTTCGTTGAGCAAGGGGTACGTCTGGACTATTACATATTTAACTTATGGAATGGTATCTGTGCTAATATCTATCTCTGGTTTTATGCAGCACCCCAACTCACCTTTCCCCTTAAGCAAACATAAGTTGGTTTTCTAAATTTGAGACCCTGTTCTGTTTTGTAATTCAGTTCCTGTGTAGCCAAGATTACATTCGGTGTATTAGTGATATCTTATGATATTTCATTTTCTGTGTGACTTATTTCACTTAGAATCATCGTACCTGAATCCACTCATTATGCCACGATGGGCCAGATGACATAGATTTCATTGGTGAGTGATATTTTATTGTACGTACGTACCACAACTTCTTTATCCATTTTTCGCTTTCTGGGATATTTAACTTGTACCGTAGACTCGGTTCTTGTAAACAGAGCCGTCTGAAATTTTGGGGTGTCTGTGTGTTTTTCATTTTAATTTCCCTAAGCTATAGCACCATAAGTGGAAGTGCCGTAGGCTCCGTTGCTTTGTTTTTTAGGTGTTTCAGGAAACACCATACACTTCTCCAGAGTGGCTCTTGGCAATTTACATCCCACCCATCAGCATAACAAGGCTCCCTGTTCTCCATGGCCTGTGCTGCATTTCTGGATTTTACACTTTTTTCAGATGGCCCTTTGACCTGGGGGCAGTGAGACTTCATTGTAGTGCAGATTTCTTTAACATGCTTGCTTGGTTGGCCAAAAAGGGCGTATGCGTTTTTTCCTGAATATATTCAGGAAAAAACGCATACGCCCTTTTTGGCCAAGTGCATCATTGTCGACGTTCTGCCTCGTTTCCTATGATTTAAATGCAATTCCAGTCTACCCCCTGAAATCGTTTTCGTGCAATTCTACCCCACTTTCAAGTCCTCTTCGCAGCCTTCCTTCAATATATTTTTGGACGATAGCTGTCATTTATAACTCTGCAGGTTTGTGAATTACAGTGCCCCTGAGCTCCTTTCATCAAATCGCTTTCTTGTGAGCTGGCCGCAAACCCGCAGGATTGCTTCAGGCCCTAATCTGTTTCCGACACGGCATGCTGAGCCTTTGGTTAATCCCTCTTCCTGGTGGGAAATGAGCATTAAATTTGCCCGTGCAGACACCTACAGCTAGTCTCTCATTGGTTCTCCCTATTCCTGTTTATTTGGTCAGAATTTGCAAACTGTGCCAAACAGGAGGTTAAAGGCACTGACTCTCCAAGTGGGGAGAGTGTTAGTAAAGTGTCTGGAATTGTGAACCCGAGTAAAAGGGGATGAAAACTGAGGTGCATTTGAAAACGTTTCCAAGTCACACGGTGCACCATACTGTGGGTTTCCCATGCATGCTTTAGCTGAAGGAAGAATCGCTTAAACCTGGAGAGTTGGGACCCATGGAATGGGTACCATGCAGTATGACTTCAAATGGTCTGCATTTGCTCATCGAACCTCACCAATGCTATCAGCCCGAAGTGTCCAACCTTATGTCTCACTCAGCTCTGGGTTCAGATGAGGTAAATCCAGGTTGCATCACAAGCCCTGAATGAATTATTTAAGAATTGCTCTCTATTTCACTGTCATTGTGTTTTGTTTTTGTAATTCATTTTGATAATAGGATTTATCGGATTTTCTCTGCTGCCTTCATGCAGCTGTACACACACTTGATTCTCTTATGGAGACATATAAATCCATGGGTATGAAGATTCTTACTAGTCAGGTGTATTCCTAGGCGTTGATTAGAGGGTGTTTAGCCCATTTCGTTGAGCAAGTGGTAGGTCTTGACTATTAAATATTTGACTTATGGAATGGTATCTGTGCTAACTTCTATCTCTGGTTTTATGCAGCACCCCAACTCACCTTTCCCCTTAAGCAAACATAAGTTGGTTTTCTAAATTTGAGACCCTGTTCTGTTTTGTAATTCAGTTCATGTGTAGCCAAGATTACATTCCGTGTATTAGTGATATCTTATGATGTTTCATTTTCTGTGTGACTTATTACACTTAGAATCATCGTACCTGAATCCACTCATTATGCCACGACGGGCCAGATGACATAGATTTCATTGGTGAGTGATATTCCATTGTACGTACGTACCACAACTTCTTTATCCATTTTTCGCTTTCTGGGATATTTTACTTGTACCGTAGACGAGGTTCTTGTAAACAGAGCCGTCTGAAACTTTGGGGTGGCTGTGTGTTTTTGATTTTAATTTCCCTAAGCTATAGGACCATAAGTGGAAGTGCCGTAGGCTCCGTTGCTTTGTTTTTTAGGTGTTTCAGGAAACACCATACACTTCTCCAGAGTGGCTCTTGGCAGTTTACATCCTACCCATCAGCATAACAAGGCTCCCTGTTCTCCATGGCCTGTGCTGCCTTTCTGGATTTTACACTTTTTTCAGATGACACTTTTGACCGGGGGGCAGTGAGACTTCATTGTAGTGCAGATTTCTTTAACATGCTTGCTTGGTTGGCCAAAAA
Source organism: Delphinapterus leucas (assembly GCF_059928025.1). Lineage (NCBI taxonomy): Eukaryota > Metazoa > Chordata > Mammalia > Artiodactyla > Monodontidae > Delphinapterus > Delphinapterus leucas. The sequence continues at coordinate 10,867,773 of NW_028322233.1, read as the reverse complement.
GGGCGTATGCATTTTTTCCTGAATATATTCAGGAAAAAACGCATACGCCCTTTTTGGCCAAGTGCATCATTGTCGACGTTCTGCCTCTTTTCCTATGTTTTAAATGCAATTCCAGTCTACACCCTGAAATCGTTTTCCTGCAATTCTACCCCACGTTCAAGTCCTCTTCGCAGCCTTCCTTCAATATATTTTTGGACGAAAGCTGTCATTTATAACTCTGCAGGTTTGTGAATTACTTGGCCCCTGAGCTCCTTTCTTCAAATCGCTTTCTTGTGAGCTGGCCGCAAACCCGCAGGATTGCTTCAGGCCCTAATCTGGTTCCGGCACGGCATGCTGAGCCTTTGGTTAATTCCTCTTCCTGGTTGGAAATGAGCATTAAATTTGCCCGTGCAGACACCTACAGCTAGTCTCTCGTTGGTTCTCCCTATTCCTGTTTATTTGGTCAGAATTTGCAAACTGTGCCAAACAGGAGGTTAAAGGCACTGACTCTCCAAGTGGGGAGAGTTTTAGTAAAGGGTCTGGAATTGTGAACCCGAGTAAAAGGGGACAGAGACTGAGATGCATTTGAAAACGTTTCCCGGTCACACGGTGCACCATACTGTGGGTTTCCCATGCATGCTTTAGCTGAAGAAAGAATCGCTTAAACCTGGAGAGTTGGGACCCATGGACTGGGTACCATGCAGTATGACTTCAAATGGTCTGCATTTGCTCATTGAACCTCACCAATGCTATCAGCCCGAAGTGTCCAACCTTATGTCTCACTCAGCTCTGGGTATAGATGAGGTAAATCCACGTTGCATCACAAGCCCTGAATGAATTATTTAAGAATTGCTCTCTATTTCACTGTCATTGTGTTTTGTTTTTGTAATTCATTTTGATAATAGGATTTATCGGATTTTCTATGCTGCCTTCATGTAGCTGTACACACACTTGATTCTCTTATGGAGACATATAAATCCATGGGTTTGAAGATTCTTACTAGTCAGGTGTATTCCTAGGCATTCAATATAGCGTGTTTAGCCCATTTCGTTGAGCAAGTGGTAGGTCTTGACTATTACATATTTGACTTATGGAATGGTATCTGTGCTAATTTCTATCTCTGGTTTTATGCAGCACCCAACTCACCTTTCTCCTTAAGCAAACATAAGTTGGTTTTCTAAATTTGAGACCCTCTTCTGTTTTGTAATTCAGTTCATGTGTAGCCAAGATTACATTCCGTGTATTAGTGATATCTTATGATATTTCATTTTCTGTGTGACTTATTTCACTTAGAATCATTGTACCTGAATTCAATCATTATGCCACGACGGGCCTGATGATATAGATTTCATTGGTGAGTGATATTCCATTGTACTTACGTACCACAACTTCTTTATCCATTTTTCGCTTTCTGGGATATTTAACTTGTACCGTAGAAGATGTTCTTGTAAACAGAGCCGTCTGAAACTTTGGGGAGGCTCTGTGTTTTTGATTTTAATTTCCCTAAGCTATAGGACCATAAGTGGAAGTGCCGTAGGCTCCGTTGCTTTGTTTTTTAGGTGTTTCAGGAAACACCATACACTTCTCCAGAGTGGCTGTTGGCAATTTACATCCCACCCAACAGCATAACATGGCTCCCTGTTCTCCATGGCCTGTGCTGCCTTTCTGGATTTTACACTATTTTCAGATGGCCCTTTTGATTGGGGGGCAGTGAGACTTCATTGTAGTGCAGATTTGTCTAACATGCTTGCTTGGTTGGCCAAAAAGGGCGTATGCGTTTTTTCCTGAATATATTCAGGAAAAAACGCATACGCCGTTTTTGGCCACGTGCATCATTGTCGACGTTCTGCCTCTTTTCCTATGCTTTAAATGCAATTCTACTCTACTCCCCGAAACCACTTTCCTGCAATTCTGCCCCGATTTCAAGTCCTCTTCGCAGCCTTCCTTCAATATATTTTTGGACAATAGCTGTCATTTATAACTTTGCAGGTTTGAGAATTACAGTGCCCCTGAGCTCCTTTCTTCAAATCGCTTTCTGATGAGCTGGCCGCAAACCCGCCGGATTGCTTCAGGCCCTAATCTGGTTCTGGCAAGGCATGCTGAGCGTTTGGTTAATTCCACTTCCTGGTGGGAAATGAGCATTAAATTTGCCCGTGCAGACACCTACAGGTAGTCTCTCATTCGTTCTCCCTATTCCTGTTCATCTTGCACAGAAATTGCAAACTGTGCCAAACAGGAGGTTAAAGGCACTGACTCTCCAAGTGGGGAGAGTGTTAGTAAAGGGTCTGGAATTGTGAACCCGAGTAAAAGGGGACGAAAACTGAGATGCATTTGAAAACGTTTCCCTGTGACACGGTGCACCATACTGTCGGTTTCCCATGCATGTTTTAGCTGAAGGAAGAATCGCTTAAACCTGGAGAGTTTGGACCCATGGAATGGGTACCATGCAGTATGACTTCAAATGGTCTGCATTTGCTCATTGAACCTCACCAATGCTATCAGCCCGAAGTGTCCACCCTTATGTCTCACTCAGCTCTGGGTGTAGATGAGGTAAATCCAGGTTGCATCACAAGCCCTGAATGAATTATTTAAGAATTGCTCTCTATTTCACTGTCATTGTGTTTTGTTTTTGTAATTCATTTTGATAATGGGATTTATCGGATTTTTTCTGCTGCATTCATGCAGCTATACACATGCTTGATTCTCTTATGGAGACATATAAATCCATGGGTTTGAAGATTCTTACTAGTCAGGTGTATTCCTAGGTGTTGAATATAGGGTGTTTATCCCATTTCGTTGAGCAAGGGGTAGGTCTGGACTATTACATATTTAACTTATGGAATGGTATCTGTGCTAATATCTATCTCTGGTTTTATGCAGCACCCCAACTCACCTTTCCCCTTAAGCAAACATAAGTTGGTTTTCTAAATTTGAGACCCTGTTCTCTTTTGTAATTCACTTCATGTGTAGCCAAGATTACATTCCGTGTATTAGTGATATCATATGATGTTACATTTTCTGTGTGACTTATTTCACTTAGATTCATCGTACCTGAATCCACTCATTATGCCACGATGGGCCAGATGACATAGATTTCATTGGTGAGTGATATTCCATTGAACGTGCGTACCACAATTTCTTTATCCATTTTTCGCTTTCTGGGATATTTAACTTGTACCGTAAACGAGGTTCTTGTAAACAGAGCCGTCTGAAACTTTGGGGTGGCTGTGTGTTTTTGATTTTAATTTCCCTAAGCTATAGGACCATAAGTGGAAGTGCCGTAGGGTCCGTTGCTTTGTTTTTTAGGTGTTTCAGGAAACACCATACACTTCTCCAGAGTGGCTGTTGGCAATTTACATCCCACCCATCAGCATAACAAGGCTCCCTGTTCTCCATGGCCTGTGCTGCATTTCTGGATTTTACACTTTTTTCAGATAGCCCTTTTGACCTGGGGGCAGTGAGACTTCATTGTAGTGCAGATTTCTTTAACATGCTTGCTTGGTTGGCCAAAAAGGGCGTATGCGTTTTTTCCTGAATATATTCAGGAAAAAACGCATACGCCCTTTTTGGCCAAGTGCATCATTGTCAAAGTTCTGCCTCTTTTCCTATGCTTTAAATGCAATTCCAGTCTACCCCCTGAAATCGTTTTCCTGCAATTCTGCCCCGCTTTCAAGTCCTCTTCGCAGCCTTCCTTCAATATATTTTTGGACGATAGCTGTCATTTATAACTCTGCAGGTTTGTGAATTACACTGCCCCTGAGCTCCTGTCTTCAAATCGCTTTCTTGTGAGCTGGCCGCACACCCGCAGGATTTCTTCAGGCCCTAATCTGGTTCCGGCACGGCATGCTGAGCCTTTGGTTAATTCCTCTTCCTGGTTGGAAATGAGCGTTAAATTTGCCCGTGCAGACACCTACAGCTAGTCTCTCATTGGTTCTCCCTATTCCTGTTTATCTTGCTCAGAAATTGCAAACTGTGCCAAACAGGAGGTTAAAGGCACTGACTCTCCAAGTGGGGAGAGTGTTAGTAAAGTGTCTGGAATTGTGAACCCGAGTAAAAGGGGATGAAATCTGAGATGTATTTGAAAATGTTTCCCAGTCACACAGTGCACCATACTGTGGGTTTCCCATGCATGCTTTAGCTGAAGGATGAATCGCTTAAACCTGGAGAGTTGGGACCCATGGAATGGGTACCATGCAGTATGACTTCAAGTGGTCTGCATTTGCTCATCTAACCTCACCAATGCTATCAGCCCGAAGTGTCCAACCTTATGTCTCACTCAGCTCTGGGTTCAGATGAGGTAAATCCAGGTTGCATCACAAGCCCTGAATGAATTATTTAAGAATTGCTCTCTATTTCACTGTCATTGTGTTTTGTTTTTGTAATTCATTTTGATAATAGGATTTATCGGATTTTCTCTGCTGCCTTCATGCAGCTGTACACACGCTTGATTCTCTTATGGAGACATGTAAATCCATGGGTTTGAAGATTCTTACTAGTCAGGTGTATTCCTAGGCGTTGAATAGAGGGTGTTTAGCCCATTTTGTTGAGCAAGGGGTAGGTTTTTACTATTACGTATTTGACGTAGGGAATGGTATGTGTGCTAACTTCTATCTCTGGTTTTATGCAGCACCCAACTCACCTTTCCCATTAAGCAAACATAAGTTGGTTTTCTAAATTTGAGACCCTGTTCTGTTTTGTAATTCAGTTCATGTGTTGCCAAGATTACATTCCGTGTATTAGTGATATCTTATGATATTTCATTTTCTGTGTGACTTATTTCACTTAGAATCATTGTACCTGAATTCAATCATTATGCCACGACGGGCCTGATGATATAGATTTCATTGGTGAGTGATATTCCATTGTACGTACGTACCACAACTTCTTTATCCATTTTTCGCTTTCTGGGATATTTAACTTGTACCGTAGAAGATGTTCTTGTAAACAGAGCCGTCTGAAACTTTGGGGCGGCTCTGTGTTTTTGATTTTAATTTCCCTAAGCTATAGGACCATAAGTGGAACTGCCATAGGCTCCGTTGCTTTGTTTTTTAGGTGTTTCAGGAAACACCATACACTTCTCCAGAGTGGCTGTTGGCAATTTACATCCCACCCATCAGCATAACATGGCTCCCTGTTCTCCATGGCCTGTGCTGCCTTTCTGGATTTTACACTATTTTCAGATGGCCCTTTTGATTGGGGGGCAGTGAGACTTCATTGTAGTGCAGATTTGTCTAACATGCTTGCTTGGTTGGCCAAAAAGGGCGTATGCGTTTTTTCCTGAATATATTCAGGAAAAAACGCATACGCCGTTTTTGGCCACGTGCATCATTGTCGACGTTCTGCCTCTTTTCCTATGCTTTAAATGCAATTCTACTCTACTCCCCGAAACCACTTTCCTGCAATTCTGCCCCGATTTCAAGTCCTCTTCGCAGCCTTCCTTCAATATATTTTTGGACAATAGCTGTCATTTATAACTTTGCAGGTTTGAGAATTACAGTGCCCCTGAGCTCCTTTCTTCAAATCGCTTTCTGATGAGCTGGCCGCAAACCCGCAGGATTGCTTCAGGCCCTAATCTGTTTCTGGCAAGGCATGCTGAGCGTTTGGTTAATTCCACTTCCTGGTGGGAAATGAGCATTAAATTTGCCCGTGCAGACACCTACAGGTAGTCTCTCATTCGTTCTCCCTATTCCTGTTCATCTTGCACAGAAATTGCAAACTGTGCCAAACAGGAGGTTAAAGGCACTGACTCTCCAAGTGGGGAGAGTGTTAGTAAAGGGTCTGGAATTGTGAACCCGAGTAAAAGGGGACGAAAACTGAGATGCATTTGAAAACGTTTCCCAGTCACACGGTGCACCATACTGTGGGTTTCCCATGCATGCTTTAGCTGAAGGAAGAATCGCTTAAACCTGGAGAGTTGGGACCCATGGAATGGGTACCATGCAGTATGACTTCAAATGGTCTGCATTTGCTCATCGAACCTCACCAATGCTATCAGCCCGAAGTGTCCAACCTTATGTCTCACTCAGCTCTGGGTTCAGATGAGGTAAATCCAGGTTGCATCACAAGCCCTGAATGAATTATTTAAGAATTGCTCTCTATTTCACTGTCATTGTGTTTTGTTTTTGTAATTCATTTTGATAATAGGATTTATCGGATTTTCTCTGCTGCCTTCATGCAGCTGTACACACGCTTGATTCTCTTATGGAGACATATAAATCCATGGGTTTGAAGATTCTTACTAGTCAGGTGTATTCCTAGGCGTTGAATAGAGGGTGTTTAGCCCATTTCGTTGAGCAAGTGGTAGGTCTTGACTATTAAATATTTGACTTATGGAATGGTATCTGTGCTAACTTCTATCTCTGGTTTTATGCAGCACCCCAACTCACCTTTCCCCTTAAGCAAACATAAGTTGGTTTTCTAAATTTGAGACCCTGTTCTGTTTTGTAATTCAGTTCATGTGTAGCCAAGATTACATTCCGTGTATTAGTGATATCTTATGATGTTTCATTTTCTGTGTGACTTATTACACTTAGAATCATCGTACCTGAATCCACTCATTATGCCACGACGGGCCAGATGACATAGATTTCATTGGTGAGTGATATTCCATTGTACGTACGTACCACAACTTCTTTATCGATTTTTCGCTTTCTGGGATATTTTACTTGTACCGTAGACGAGGTTCTTGTAAACAGAGCCGTCTGAAACTTTGGGGTGACTGTGTGTTTTTGATTTTAATTTCCCTAAGCTATAGGACCATAAGTGGAAGTGCCGTAGGCTCCGTTGCTTTGTTTTTTAGGTGTTTCAGGAAACACCATACAATTCTCCAGAGTGGCTCTTGGCAATTTACATCCCACCCATCAGCATAACAAGGCTCCCTGTTCTCCATGGCCTGTGCTGCCTTTCTGGATTTTACACTTTTTTCAGATGACCCTTTTGACCGGGGGGCAGTGAGACTTCATTGTAGTGCAGATTTCTTTAAAATGCTTGCTTGGTTGGCCAAAAAGGGCATATGCGTTTTTTCCTGAATATATTCAGCAAAAAACGCATATGCCCTTTTTGGCCAAGTGCATCATTGTCGACGTTCTGCCTCTTTTCCTATGCTTTAAATGCAATTCCAGTCTACCCCCTGAAATCGTTTTCCTGCAATTCTGCCCCGCTTTCAAGTCCTCTTCGCAGCCTTCCTTCAATATATTTTTGGACGATAGCTGTCATTTATAACTCTGCAGGTTTGTGAATTACAGTGCCCCTGAGCTCCTTTCTTCAAATCGCTTTCTTGTGAGCTGGCCGCAAACCCGCAGGATTGCTTCAGGCCCTAATCTGGTTCCGGCACGGCATGCTGAGCCTTTGGTTAATTCCTCTTCCTGGTTGGAAATGAGCATTAAATTTGCCCATGCAGACACCTACAGCTAGTCTCTCATTGGTTCTCCCTATTCCTGTTTATTTGGTCAGAATTTGCAAACTGTGCCAAACAGGAGGTTAAAGGCACTGACTCTCCAAGTGGGGAGAGTGTTAGTAAAGTGTCTGGAATTGTGAACCCGAGTAAAAGGGGATGAAAACTGAGGTGCATTTGAAAACGTTTCCCAGTCACACGGTGAACCATACTGTGGGTTTCCCATGCATGCTTTAGCTGAAGGAAGAATCGCTTAAACCTGGAGAGTTGGGACCCATGGAATGGGTACCATGCAGTATGACTTCAAATGGTCTGCATTTGCTCATCGAACCTCACCAATGCTATCATCCCGAAGTGTCCAACCTTATGTCTCACTCAGCTCTGGGTTCAGATGAGGTAAATCCAGGTTGCATCACAAGCCCTGAATGAATTATTTAAGAATTGCTCTCTATTTCACTGTCATTGTGTTTTGTTTTTGTAATTCATTTTGATAATAGGATTTATCGGATTTTCTCTGCTGCCTTCATGCAGCTGTACACACGCTTGATTCTCTTATGGAGACATATAAATCCATGGGTTTGAAGATTCTTACTAGTCAGGTGTATTCCTAGGCGTTGAATAGAGGGTGTTTAGCCCATTTCGTTGATCAAGTGGTAGGTCTTTACTATTAAATATTTGACTTATGGAATGGTATCTGTGCTAACTTCTATCTCTGGTTTTATGCAGCACCCCAACTCACCTTTCCCCTTAAGCAAACATAAGTTGGTTTTCTAAATTTGAGACCCTGTTCTGTTTTGTAATTCAGTTCATGTGTAGCCAAGATTACATTCCGTGTATTAGTGATATCTTATGATGTTTCATTTTCTGTGTGACTTATTACACTTAGAATCATCGTACCTGAATCCACTCATTATGCCACGACGGGCCAGATGACATAGATTTCATTGGTGAGTGATATTCCATTGTACGTACGTACCACAACTTCTTTATCCATTTTTCGCTTTCTGGGATATTTTACTTGTACCGTAGACGAGGTTCTTGTAAACAGAGCCGTCTGAAACTTTGGGGTGGCTGTGTGTTTTTGATTTTAATTTCCCTAAGCTATAGGACCATAAGTGGAAGTGCCGTAGGCTCCGTTGCTTTGTTTTTTAGGTGTTTCAGGAAACACCATACACTTCTCCAGAGTGGCTCTTGGCAGTTTACATCCTACCCATCAGCATAACAAGGCTCCCTGTTCTCCATGGCCTGTGCTGCCTTTCTGGATTTTACACTTTTTTCAGATGACACTTTTGACCGGGGGGCAGTGAGACTTCATTGTAGTGCAGATTTCTTTAACATGCTTGCTTGGTTGGCCAAAAAGGGCGTATGCATTTTTTCCTGAATATATTCAGGAAAAAACGCATACGCCCTTTTTGGCCAAGTGCATCATTGTCGACGTTCTGCCTCTTTTCCTATGTTTTAAATGCAATTCCAGTCTACACCCTGAAATCGTTTTCCTGCAATTCTACCCCACGTTCAAGTCCTCTTCGCAGCCTTCCTTCAATATATTTTTGGACGAAAGCTGTCATTTATAACTCTGCAGGTTTGTGAATTACTTGGCCCCTGAGCTCCTTTCTTCAAATCGCTTTCTTGTGAGCTGGCCGCAAACCCGCAGGATTGCTTCAGGCCCTAATCTGGTTCCGGCACGGCATGCTGAGCCTTTGGTTAATTCCTCTTCCTGGTTGGAAATGAGCATTAAATTTGCCCGTGCAGACACCTACAGCTAGTCTCTCGTTGGTTCTCCCTATTCCTGTTTATTTGGTCAGAATTTGCAAACTGTGCCAAACAGGAGGTTAAAGGCACTGACTCTCCAAGTGGGGAGAGTTTTAGTAAAGGGTCTGGAATTGTGAACCCGAGTAAAAGGGGACAGAGACTGAGATGCATTTGAAAACGTTTCCCGGTCACACGGTGCACCATACTGTGGGTTTCCCATGCATGCTTTAGCTGAAGAAAGAATCGCTTAAACCTGGAGAGTTGGGACCCATGGACTGGGTACCATGCAGTATGACTTCAAATGGTCTGCATTTGCTCATTGAACCTCACCAATGCTATCAGCCCGAAGTGTCCAACCTTATGTCTCACTCAGCTCTGGGTATAGATGAGGTAAATCCACGTTGCATCACAAGCCCTGAATGAATTATTTAAGAATTGCTCTCTATTTCACTGTCATTGTGTTTTGTTTTTGTAATTCATTTTGATAATAGGATTTATCGGATTTTCTATGCTGCCTTCATGTAGCTGTACACACACTTGATTCTCTTATGGAGACATATAAATCCATGGGTTTGAAGATTCTTACTAGTCAGGTGTATTCCTAGGCATTCAATATAGGGTGTTTAGCCCATTTCGTTGAGCAAGTGGTAGGTCTTGACTATTACATATTTGACTTATGGAATGGTATCTGTGCTAATTTCTATCTCTGGTTTTATGCAGCACCCAACTCACCTTTCTCCTTAAGCAAACATAAGTTGGTTTTCTAAATTTGAGACCCTCTTCTGTTTTGTAATTCAGTTCATGTGTAGCCAAGATTACATTCCGTGTATTAGTGATATCTTATGATATTTCATTTTCTGTGTGACTTATTTCACTTAGAATCATTGTACCTGAATTCAATCATTATGCCACGACGGGCCTGATGATATAGATTTCATTGGTGAGTGATATTCCATTGTACTTACGTACCACAACTTCTTTATCCATTTTTCGCTTTCTGGGATATTTAACTTGTACCGTAGAAGATGTTCTTGTAAACAGAGCCGTCTGAAACTTTGGGGAGGCTCTGTGTTTTTGATTTTAATTTCCCTAAGCTATAGGACCATAAGTGGAAGTGCCGTAGGCTCCGTTGCTTTGTTTTTTAGGTGTTTCAGGAAACACCATACACTTCTCCAGAGTGGCTGTTGGCAATTTACATCCCACCCAACAGCATAACATGGCTCCCTGTTCTCCATGGCCTGTGCTGCCTTTCTGGATTTTACACTATTTTCAGATGGCCCTTTTGATTGGGGGGCAGTGAGACTTCATTGTAGTGCAGATTTGTCTAACATGCTTGCTTGGTTGGCCAAAAAGGGCGTATGCGTTTTTTCCTGAATATATTCAGGAAAAAACGCATACGCCGTTTTTGGCCACGTGCATCATTGTCGACGTTCTGCCTCTTTTCCTATGCTTTAAATGCAATTCTACTCTACTCCCCGAAACCACTTTCCTGCAATTCTGCCCCGATTTCAAGTCCTCTTCGCAGCCTTCCTTCAATATATTTTTGGACAATAGCTGTCATTTATAACTTTGCAGGTTTGAGAATTACAGTGCCCCTGAGCTCCTTTCTTCAAATCGCTTTCTGATGAGCTGGCCGCAAACCCGCCGGATTGCTTCAGGCCCTAATCTGGTTCTGGCAAGGCATGCTGAGCGTTTGGTTAATTCCACTTCCTGGTGGGAAATGAGCATTAAATTTGCCCGTGCAGACACCTACAGGTAGTCTCTCATTCGTTCTCCCTATTCCTGTTCATCTTGCACAGAAATTGCAAACTGTGCCAAACAGGAGGTTAAAGGCACTGACTCTCCAAGTGGGGAGAGTGTTAGTAAAGGGTCTGGAATTGTGAACCCGAGTAAAAGGGGACGAAAACTGAGATGCATTTGAAAACGTTTCCCTGTGACACGGTGCACCATACTGTCGGTTTCCCATGCATGTTTTAGCTGAAGGAAGAATCGCTTAAACCTGGAGAGTTTGGACCCATGGAATGGGTACCATGCAGTATGACTTCAAATGGTCTGCATTTGCTCATTGAACCTCACCAATGCTATCAGCCCGAAGTGTCCACCCTTATGTCTCACTCAGCTCTGGGTGTAGATGAGGTAAATCCAGGTTGCATCACAAGCCCTGAATGAATTATTTAAGAATTGCTCTCTATTTCACTGTCATTGTGTTTTGTTTTTGTAATTCATTTTGATAATGGGATTTATCGGATTTTTTCTGCTGCATTCATGCAGCTATACACATGCTTGATTCTCTTATGGAGACATATAAATCCATGGGTTTGAAGATTCTTACTAGTCAGGTGTATTCCTAGGCGTTGAATATAGGGTGTTTATCCCATTTCGTTGAGCAAGGGGTAGGTCTGGACTATTACATATTTAACTTATGGAATGGTATCTGTGCTAATATCTATCTCTGGTTTTATGCAGCACCCCAACTCACCTTTCCCCTTAAGCAAACATAAGTTGGTTTTCTAAATTTGAGACCCTGTTCTCTTTTGTAATTCACTTCATGTGTAGCCAAGATTACATTCCGTGTATTAGTGATATCATATGATGTTACATTTTCTGTGTGACTTATTTCACTTAGATTCATCGTACCTGAATCCACTCATTATGCCACGATGGGCCAGATGACATAGATTTCATTGGTGAGTGATATTCCATTGAACGTGCGTACCACAATTTCTTTATCCATTTTTCGCTTTCTGGGATATTTAACTTGTACCGTAAACGAGGTTCTTGTAAACAGAGCCGTCTGAAACTTTGGGGTGGCTGTGTGTTTTTGATTTTAATTTCCCTAAGCTATAGGACCATAAGTGGAAGTGCCGTAGGCTCCGTTGCTTTGTTTTTTAGGTGTTTCAGGAAACACCATACACTTCTCCAGAGTGGCTGTTGGCAATTTACATCCCACCCATCAGCATAACAAGGCTCCCTGTTCTCCATGGCCTGTGCTGCATTTCTGGATTTTACACTTTTTTCAGATAGCCCTTTTGACCTGGGGGCAGTGAGACTTCATTGTAGTGCAGATTTCTTTAACATGCTTGCTTGGTTGGCCAAAAAGGGCGTATGCGTTTTTTCCTGAATATATTCAGGAAAAAACGCATACGCCCTTTTTGGCCAAGTGCATCATTGTCAAAGTTCTGCCTCTTTTCCTATGCTTTAAATGCAATTCCAGTCTACCCCCTGAAATCGTTTTCCTGCAATTCTGCCCCGCTTTCAAGTCCTCTTCGCAGCCTTCCTTCAATATATTTTTGGACGATAGCTGTCATTTATAACTCTGCAGGTTTGTGAATTACACTGCCCCTGAGCTCCTGTCTTCAAATCGCTTTCTTGTGAGCTGGCCGCACACCCGCAGGATTTCTTCAGGCCCTAATCTGGTTCCGGCACGGCATGCTGAGCCTTTGGTTAATTCCTCTTCCTGGTTGGAAATGAGCGTTAAATTTGCCCGTGCAGACACCTACAGCTAGTCTCTCATTGGTTCTCCCTATTCCTGTTTATCTTGCTCAGAAATTGCAAACTGTGCCAAACAGGAGGTTAAAGGCACTGACTCTCCAAGTGGGGAGAGTGTTAGTAAAGTGTCTGGAATTGTGAACCCGAGTAAAAGGGGATGAAATCTGAGATGTATTTGAAAATGTTTCCCAGTCACACAGTGCACCATACTGTGGGTTTCCCATGCATGCTTTAGCTGAAGGATGAATCGCTTAAACCTGGAGAGTTGGGACCCATGGAATGGGTACCATGCAGTATGACTTCAAGTGGTCTGCATTTGCTCATCTAACCTCACCAATGCTATCAGCCCGAAGTGTCCAACCTTATGTCTCACTCAGCTCTGGGTTCAGATGAGGTAAATCCAGGTTGCATCACAAGCCCTGAATGAATTATTTAAGAATTGCTCTCTATTTCACTGTCATTGTGTTTTGTTTTTGTAATTCATTTTGATAATAGGATTTATCGGATTTTCTCTGCTGCCTTCATGCAGCTGTACACACGCTTGATTCTCTTATGGAGACATATAAATCCATGGGTTTGAAGATTCTTACTAGTCAGGTGTATTCCTAGGCGTTGAATAGAGGGTGTTTAGCCCATTTTGTTGAGCAAGGGGTAGGTTTTTACTATTACGTATTTGACGTAGGGAATGGTATGTGTGCTAACTTCTATCTCTGGTTTTATGCAGCACCCAACTCACCTTTCCCATTAAGCAAACATAAGTTGGTTTTCTAAATTTGAGACCCTGTTCTGTTTTGTAATTCAGTTCATGTGTTGCCAAGATTACATTCCGTGTATTAGTGATATCTTATGATATTTCATTTTCTGTGTGACTTATTTCACTTAGAATCATTGTACCTGAATTCAATCATTATGCCACGACGGGCCTGATGATATAGATTTCATTGGTGAGTGATATTCCATTGTACGTACGTACCACAACTTCTTTATCCATTTTTCGCTTTCTGGGATATTTAACTTGTACCGTAGAAGATGTTCTTGTAAACAGAGCCGTCTGAAACTTTGGGGCGGCTCTGTGTTTTTGATTTTAATTTCCCTAAGCTATAGGACCATAAGTGGAACTGCCATAGGCTCCGTTGCTTTGTTTTTTAGGTGTTTCAGGAAACACCATACACTTCTCCAGAGTGGCTGTTGGCAATTTACATCCCACCCATCAGCATAACATGGCTCCCTGTTCTCCATGGCCTGTGCTGCCTTTCTGGATTTTACACTATTTTCAGATGGCCCTTTTGATTGGGGGGCAGTGAGACTTCATTGTAGTGCAGATTTGTCTAACATGCTTGCTTGGTTGGCCAAAAAGGGCGTATGCGTTTTTTCCTGAATATATTCAGGAAAAAACGCATACGCCGTTTTTGGCCACGTGCATCATTGTCGACGTTCTGCCTCTTTTCCTATGCTTTAAATGCAATTCTACTCTACTCCCCGAAACCACTTTCCTGCAATTCTGCCCCGATTTCAAGTCCTCTTCGCAGCCTTCCTTCAATATATTTTTGGACAATAGCTGTCATTTATAACTTTGCAGGTTTGAGAATTACAGTGCCCCTGAGCTCCTTTCTTCAAATCGCTTTCTGATGAGCTGGCCGCAAACCCGCAGGATTGCTTCAGGCCCTAATCTGGTTCTGGCAAGGCATGCTGAGCGTTTGGTTAATTCCACTTCCTGGTGGGAAATGAGCATTAAATTTGCCCGTGCAGACACCTACAGGTAGTCTCTCATTGGTTCTCCCTATTCCTGTTCATCTTGCGCAGAAATTGCAAACTGGGCCAAACAGGAGTTTAAAGGCACTGACTCTCCAAGTAGGGAGAGTGTTAGTAAAGGGTCTGGAATGGTGAAGCCGAGTAAAAGGGGCCGAAAACTGAGATGTATTTGAAAACGTTTCCCGGTCACACGGTGCACCATACTGTGGGTTTCCCATGCATGTTTTAGCTGAAGGAAGAATCGTTTAACCCTGGAGAGTTGGGACCCATGGAATGGGTACCATGCAGTATGACATCAAATGGTCTGCATTTGCTCATCGAACCACACCAATGCTATCAGCCTGAAGTGTCCAACCTTATGACTCACTCAGCTCTGGGTGTAGATGAGGTAAATCCAGGTTGCATCACAAGCCCTGAATGAATTATTTAAGCATTGCTCTCTATTTCACTCTCATTGTGTTTTGTTTTTTAATACATTTTGATAATGGGATTTATCGGATTTTCTCTGCTGCCTTCATGCAGCTGCACACACGCTTGATTCTTTTATGGAGACATATAAATCCATGGGTTTGAAGATTCTTACTAGTCAGATGTATTCCTAGGCGTTGAATATAGGGTGATTAGCCCATTTCGTTGAGCAAGTGGTAGGTCTTGACTATTACATATTTGACTTATGGAATGGTATCTGTGCTAATTTCTATCTCTGGTTTTATGCAGCACCCAACTCACCTTTCCCATTAAGCAAACATAAGTTGGTTTTCTAAATATGAGACCCTGTTCTGTTTTGTAATTCATTTCATGTGTAGCCAAGATTACATTCCGTGTATTAGTGATATCTTATGATGTTTCATTTTCTGTGTGACTTATTTCAGTTAGAATCATGGTACCTGAATCCACTCATTATGCCGCGACGGGCCTGATGACATACATTTCATTGCTGAGTGATATTCCATTGTACGTACGTACCACAACTTCTTTATCAATTTTTCACATTCTGGAATATTTAACTTGTACCGTAGACGCGGTTCTTGTAAACAGAGCCGTCCGAAACTTTGGGGTGGCTGTGAGTTTTTGATTTTAATTTCCCTAAGCTATAGGACCATAAGTGGAATTGCCGTAGGCTCCGTTGCTTTGTTTTTTAGGTGTTCCAGGAAATACCATACACTTCTCCAGAGTGGCTGTTAGTAATTTACATCCCGCCCATCAGCATAACAAGGCTCCCTGTTCTCCATGGCCTGTGCTGCCTTTCTGGATTTTACACTTTTTTCAGATGGCCGTTTTGACCCGGGAGCAGTGAGACTTCATTGTAGTGCAGATTTCTTTAAAATGCTTGCTTGGTTGGCCAAAAAGGGCGTATGCGTTTTTTCCTGAATATATTCAGGAAAAAACGCATACGCCCTTTTTGGCCAAGAGCATCATTGTCGACGTTCTGCCTCTTTTCCTATGCTTTAAATGCAATTCCCGTCTACCCCCTGAAAACATTTCCTGCAATTCTGCCCCGCTTACAAGTTCTCTTCGCAGCCTTCCTTCAGTATATTTTTGGACGATAGCTGTCATTTATAACTCTGCAGGTTTGTGAGTTACAGTGTCCCTGAGCTCCTTTCTTCAACTCGCTATCTTGTGAGCTGGTCGCAAACCCGCAGGATTGCTTCAGGCCCTAATCTGCTTCCAGCACGGCATGTTGAGCCTTAGGTTATTTCCTCTTCCTGGCGGGAAATGAGCATTAAATTTGCCCGTGCAGACACCTACAGCTAGTCTCTCATTGGTTCTCCCTATTCCTGTTCATCTTGAGCAGAAATTGCAAACTGTGCCAAAGAGGAGGTTAAAGCACTGACTCTCCAAGTAGGGAGAGTGTTAGTAAAGGGGCTGGAATGGTGAACCCGAGTAAAAGGGGAGGAAAACTGAGATGCATTTGAAAACGTTTGCCGGTCACACGGTGCACCATACTGTGGGTTTCCCATGCATGTTTTAGCTGAAGGAAGAATCCCTTAAACCTGGAGAGTTGGGACCCTTGGAATGGGTACCATGCAGTATGACTTCAAAGTGTCTGCATTTGCTCACTGAACCTCACCAATGCTATCAGCCCGAAGTGCCCAACCTTATGTCTCACTCAGCTCTGGGTGTAGATGTGGTAAATCCAGGTTGCATCACAAACCCTGAATGAATTATTTAAGAATTGCTCCCTATTTCACTGTCCTTGTGTTTTGTTTTTGTAATATATTTTGATAATGGGATTTATCGGATTTTCTCTGCTGCATTCATGCCGCTGTACACACGCTTCATTCTCTTATGGAGACATATGAATCCATGGGTTTGAAGATTCTTACAAGTGAGGTGTATTCCTAGGCGTTGAATATGGGGTGTTTAGTCCATTTCGTTGAGCAAGGGGTAGGTCTTGACTATTATATATTTGGCTTATGAAAAGGTATCTGTGCTAATTTCTATCTCTGTTTTGATGCGGCACCCCAACTCACCTTTCCCCTTAAGCAAGCATAAGTTGGTTTTCTAAATTTGAGGCCCTGTTCTGTTTTGTAATTCACTTCATGTGTAGCCTAGTTTATATTCCGTGTATTAGTGATATCTTATGATGTTTCATTTTCTGTGTGACTTATTTCACTTAGAATCATGGTACCTGAATCCACTCATTATGCCGCGACGGGCCTGATGACATAGATTTCATTGCTCAGTGATATTCCATTGTACGTACGTACCACAACTTCTTTATCCATTTTTCACATTCTGGGATATTTAACTTGTACCGTAGACGAGGTTCTTGTAAACAGAGCCGACCGAAACTTTGGGGTGGCTGTGTGTTTTTGATTTTAATTTCCCTAAGCTATAGGACCATAAGTGGAAGTGCCGTAGGCTCCGTTGCTTTGTTTTTTACGTGTTCCAGGAAACACCATACACTTCTCCAGAGTGGCTGTTGGCAATTTACATCCCGCCTATCAGCATAACAAGGCTCCCGGTTCTCCATGCCCTGTGCTGCCTTACTGGATTTTGCACTTTTTTCAGATGGCCCTTTTGACCGGGGGGCAGTGAGACTTCATTGTGGTGCAGATTTCTTTAACATGCTTGCTTGGTTGGCCAAAAAGGGCGTATGCGTTTTTTCCTGAATATATTCAGAAAAAACGCATACGCCCTTTTTGGCCAAGAGCATCATTGTCGACGTTCTGCCTCTTTTCCTATGCTTTAAATGCAATTACCGTCTACCTCCTGAAATCGTTTTCCTGCAATTCTGCCCCGCTTACAAGTTCTCTTCGCAGCCTTGCTTCAATATATTTTTGGACGATAGCTGTCATTTATAACTCTGCAGGTTTGTGAGTTACAGTGCCCCTGAGCTCCTTTCTTCAACTCGCTATCTTGTGAGCTGGCCGCAAACCCGCTGGATTGCTTCAGGCCCTAATCTGGTTCCGGCAGGGCATGCTGAGCCTTTGGTTAATTCCTCTTCCTGGTGGGGAATGAGCGTTAAATTTGCCCGTGCAGACACCTACAGCTAATCTCTCATTGGTTCTCCCACTTCCTGTTCTTCTTGAGCAGAAATTGCAAACTGTGCCCAACAGGAGGTTAAAGGCACTGACTCTCCAAGTAGGCAGAGTGTTAGTAAAGGGTCTGGAATTGTGAACCCGAGTAAAAGGGGACAAAAACTGCAATGCATTTCAAAACGTTTCCCGTTCACACGCTGCACCATACTGTGGGTTTCCCATGCATGTTTTAACTGAAGGAAGAATCGCTTACCCTGGAGAGTTGGGACCCATGGAATGGGTACCATGCAGTATGACTTCAAATGGTCTGCATTTGCTCATCGAACCTCACCAATGCTATCAGCCCGAAGTGTCCAACCTTATGTCTCACTCAGCTCTGGGTGTAGATGAGGTAAATCCAGGTTGCATCACAAGCCCTGAATGAATTATTTAAGAATTGTTCTCTATTTCACTGTCATTGTGTTTTGTTTTTGTAATTCATTTTGATAATGGGATTTATCGGATTTTCTCTGCTGCCTTCATGCAGCTGTACACACGCTTGATTCTCTTATGGAGACATATAAATCCATGGGTTTGAAAATTCTTTCTAGTCAGGTGTATTCCTACGCGTTGAATATAGGGTGTTTAGCCCATTTCGTTGAGCAAGTGGTAGGTCTTTACTATTACATATTTGACTTATGGAATGGTATCTGCGCTAATTTCTATCTCTGGTTTTATGCAGCACCCCAACTCACCTTTCCCCTTAAGCAAACATAAGTTGGTTTTCTAAATTTGAGACCCTGTTTTGTTTTGTAATTCAGTTCATGTGTAGCCAAGATTGCATTCCGTGTATTAGTGATATCTTATGATGTTTCATTTTCTGTGTGACTTATTTCACTTAGCATCATCGTACCTGAATCCACTCATTATGCCACGACGGGCCAGATGACATAGATTTCATTGGTGAGTGATATTCCATTGTACGTACGTACCACAACTTCTTTATCCATTTTTCGCTTTCTGGGATATTTAACTTGTACCGTAGACGAGGTTCTTGTAAACAGAGCCGTCTGAAACTTTGGGGTGGCTGTGTGTTTTTGATTTTAATTTCCCTAAACTATAGGACCATAAGTGGAAGTGCCGTAGGCTCCGTTGCTTTGTTTTTTAGGGTTTTCAGGAAACACCATAAACTTCTCCAGAGTGGCTGTTGGCATTTTACATCCCACCCATCAGCATAACAAGGCTCCCTGTTCTCCATGGCCTGTGCTGCATTTCTGGATTTTACACTTTTTTCAGATGGCCCTTTTGACCGGGGGGCAGTGAGACTTCATTTTAGTGCAGATTTCTTTAACATGCTTGCTTGGTTGGCAAAAAAGGGCGTATGCGTTTTTTCCTGAATATATTCAGGAAAAAACGCATACGCCCTTTTTGGCCAAGTGCATCATTGTCGACGTTCTGCCTCTTTTCCTATGCTTTAAAAGCAATTCCCGTCTACCCCCTGAAATCGTTTTCGTGCAATTCTGCCCCGCTTTCAAGTCCTCTTCGCAGCCTTCCTTCAATATATTTTTGGACGATAGCTGTCATTTATAACTCTGCAGTTTGTGAATTACAGTGCCCCTGAGCTCCTTTCTTCAAATCACTTTCTTTTGAGCTGGTCGAAACCCTCAGGATTGATCCAGGCCCTAATCTGGTTCCGGCACGGCATGCTGAGCGTTTGGTTAATTCCTATTCCTGGTTGGAAATGAGCGTTAAATTTGCCCGTTCAGACACCTACAGGTAGTCTCTCATTGGTTCTCCCTATTCCTGTTCATCTTGTGCAGAAATTGCAAACTGTGCCAAACAGCAGGTTAAAGGCACTGATTCTCCATGTGGGGAGAGTGTTAGTAAACGGTCTGGAATTGTGAACCCCAGTAAAATGGGACAAAAACTGAGATGCATTTGAAAACGTTTCCCGGTCACATGGTGCACCATACTGTGGGTTTCCCATGCATGCTTTAGCTGAAGGAAGAATCACTTAAACCTGGAGAGTTGGGACCCATGGAATGGGTACCATGCAGTATGACTTCAAATGGTGTGCATTTGCTCATCGAACCTCACCAATGCTATCAGCCCGAAGTGTCCAACCTTATGTCTCACTCAGCTCTGGGTTTAGATGAGGTAAATCCAGGTTGCATCACAAGCCCTGAATGTATTATTTAAGAATTGCTCTCTATTTCACTGCCATTGTGTTTTGTTTTTGTAATTCATTTTGATAATAGGATTTATCGGATTTTCTCTGCTGCCTTCATGCAGCTGTACACACGCTTGATTCTCTCATGGAGACATATAAATCCATGGGTTTGAAGATTCTTACTAGTCTGGTGTATTCCTAGGCATTGAATAGAGGGTGTTTAGCCCATTTCGTTCAGCAAGGGGTAGGTCTTGACTATTACGTATGTGACGTATGGAATGGTATCTGTGCTAATTTCTATCTCTGGTTTTATGCAGCACCCCAACTCACCTTTCCCCTTAAGCAAACATAAGTTGGTTTTCAAAATTTGAGACCCTGTTCTGTTTTGTAATTCAGTTCATGTGTAGCCAAGATTACATTCCGTGTATTAGTGATATGATGTTTCATTTTCTGTGTGACTTATTTCACTTAGAATCATTGTACCTGAATCCACTCATTATGCCATGACGGGCCTGATGATGTAGATTTCATTGGTGAGTGATATTCCATTGTACGTACGTACCACAATTTCTTTATCCATTTTTCACTTTCTGGGATATTTAACTTGTACCGTAAACGAGGTTCTTGTGAAGAGAGCCGTCTGAAACTTTGGGGTGGCTGTGTGTTTTTGATTTTAATTTCCCTAAGTTATAGGACCATAAGTGGATGTGCCGTAGGCTCCGTTGCTTTGTTTTTTAGGTGTTTCAGGAAACACCATACACTTCTCCAGAGTGGCTCTTGGCAATTTACATCCCACCCATCAGCATAACAAGGCTCCCTGTTCTCCATGGCCTGTGCTGCCTTTCTGGATTTTATACTTTTTTCAGATGGCCCTTTTGACCAGGGGGCAGTGAGACTTCATTGTAGTGCAGATTTCTTTAACATGCTTGCTTGGTTGGCCAGAAAATGCGTATGCGTTTTTTCCTGAATATATTCCGGAAAAAACGCATACGCCCTTTTTGGCCAAGTGCATCATTGTCGACGTTCTGCCTCTTTTCCTATGCTTTAATTGCAATTCCAGTCTGCACCCTGAAATCGTTGTTTTGCAATTCTGCCCCGCTTTCAAGTCCTCTTCGCAGCCTTCCTTCAATATATTTTTGGACGATAGCTGTCATTTATAACTCTGCAGGTTTGTGAATTACAGTGCCCCTGAGCTCCTTTCTTCAAATCGCTTTCTTGTGAGCTGGCCGCAAACCCGCAGGATTGCTTCAGGCCCTAATCTGGTTCTGGCACGGCATGCTGAGCCTTTGGTTAATTCCTCTTCCTGGT
Organism: Delphinapterus leucas; assembly: GCF_059928025.1. Taxonomy (NCBI): domain Eukaryota; kingdom Metazoa; phylum Chordata; class Mammalia; order Artiodactyla; family Monodontidae; genus Delphinapterus; species Delphinapterus leucas. The sequence goes on along the minus strand of NW_028322233.1, from coordinate 10,846,466 downwards.
TGGAAATGAGCGTTAAATTTGCCTGTGCAGACACCTACAGCTAGTCTCTCATTGGTTCTCCTTATTCCTGTTCATCTTGCGCAAAAATTGCAAACTGTGCCAAACAGGATGTTAAAGGCACTGACTCTCCCAGTGGGGAGAGTGTTAGTAAAGGGTCTGGAATTGTGTACCCGAGTAAAAGGGGACAAAAACTGAGATGCATTTGAAAAAGTTACCCGGTCACACGGTGCACCAAACTGTGGGATTCCCATGCATGTTTTAGCTGAAGGAAGAATCGCTTAAACCTGGAGAGTTGGGACCCACGGAATGGGTACCATGCAGTATGACTTCAAATGGTCTGCATTTGCTCATCGAACCTCACCAATGCTATCAGCCCGAAGTGTCCAACCTTATGTCTCACTCAGCTCTGGGTGTAGATGAGGTAAATCCAGGTTGCATCACAAGCCCTGAATGAATTATTTAAGAATTGCCCCCTATTTCACTGTCCTTGTGTTTTGTTTTTGTAATTCATTTTGATAATGGGATTTATCGGATTTTCTCTGCTGCATTCATGCCGCTGTACACACGCTTCATTCTCTTATGGAGACATATAAATCCATGGGTTTGAAGATTCTTACTAGTCGGTGTATTCCTAGGCGTTGAATATGGCGTGTTTTGTCCATTTCGTTGAGCAAGGGGTAGGTCTTGACTATTACATATTTGACGTATGGAATGGTATCTGTGCTAATTTCTATCTCTGGTTTTATGCAGCACCCCAACTCACCTTTCCCCTTAAGCAAACATAAGTTGGTTTTCTAAATTTGAGACCCTGTTCTGTTTTGTAATTCAGTTCATGTGTAGCCAAGATTACATTTGGTGTATTAGTGATATCTTATGATATTTCATTTTCTGTGTGACTTATTTCACTTAGAATCATCATACCTGAATCCACTCATTATGCCAGGACGGGCCAGATGACATAGACTTCATTGGTGAGTGATATTCCATTGTACGTACGTACCACAACTTCTTTATCCATTTTTCGCATTCTGGGATATTTAACTTGTACCGTAGATGAGGTTCTTGTAAACAGAGCCGTCTGAAACTTTGGGGTGGCTGTGTGTTTTTGATTTCAATTTCCCTAAGCTATAGGACCATAAGTGGAAGTGCCGTAGGCTCCGTTGCTTTGTTTCCTACGTGTTTCAGGAAACACCATACACTTCTCCAGAGTGGCTGTTGGCAATTTACATCCCACCCATCAGCATAACAAGGCTCCCTGTTCTCCATGGCCTGTGCTGCATTTCTGGATTTTACACTTTTTTCAGATGGCCCTTTTGACCGGGGGGCAGTGAGACTTCATTATAGTGCAGATTTCTTTAACATGCTTGCTTGGTTGGCCAAAAAGGGCGTATGCGTTTTTTCCTGAATATATTCAGGAAAAAACGCATAAGCCCTTTTTGGCCAAGTGCATCATTGTCGACGTTCTGCCTCTTTTCCTATGCTTTAAAAGCAATTCCCGTCTACCCCCTGAAATCATTTTCGTGCAATTCTGCCCCGCTTTCAAGTCCTCTTCGCAGCCTTCCTTCAATATATTTTTGGACGATAGCTGTCATTTATAACTCTGCAGGTTTGTGAATTACAGTGCCCCTGAGCTCCTTTCCTCAAACTGCTTTCTTTTCAGCTAGCCGCAAACCCGCAGGATTGCTTCAGGCCCTAATCTGGTTCCGGCACGGCATGCTGAGCCTTTGGTTAGTTCCTGTTCCTGGTGGGAAATGAGCGTTAAATTTGCCCGTGCAGACACCTACAGCGAGCCTCTCATTAGTTCTCCCTATTCCTGTTCATCTTGCGCAGAAATTGCAAACTGTGCCAAACAGGAGGTTAAAGGCACGGACTCTCCAAGTGGGGAGAGTGTTAGTAAAGGGTCTGGAATTGTGAACCTGAGTAAAAGGGGACGAAAAGTGAGATGCATTTGAAAACGTTTCCCGGTCACACGGTGCACCATACTGTGGGTTTCCCATGCCTGTTTTAGCTGAAGGAAGAATCGCTTAAACCTGGAGATTTGTGACCCATGGAATGGGTACCATGCAGTATGACTTCATATGGTCTGCATTTGCTCATCAAACCTCACCAATGCTATCAGCCCGAAGTGTCCAACCTTATGTCTCACTCAGCTCTGGGTTTATATGAGGTAAATCCAGGTTGCATCACAAGCCCTGAATGAATTATTTAAGAATTGCTCTCTATTTCACTGTCATTGTGTTTTGTTTTTGTAATTCATTTTGATAATGGGATTTATCAGATTGTCTCTGCTGCCTTCATGCAGCTGTACACACACTTGATTCTCTTATGGAGACATATAAATCCATGGGTTTGAAAATTCTTTCTATTCAGGTGTATTCCTAGGCGTTGAATATAGGGTGTTTAGCCCATTTCGTTGAGCAAGGGGTAGGTCTTGACTATTACATATTTGACGTATGGAATGGTATCTGTGCTAATTTCTATCTCTGGTTTTATGCAGCACCCCAACTCACCTTTTCCCTTAAGCAAACATAAGTTGGTTTTCTAAGTTTGAGACCCTGTTCTGTTTTGTAATTCAGTTCATGTGTAGCCAAGATTACATTCCGTGTATTAGTGATATCTTATGATGTTTCATTTTCTGTGTGACTTATTTCACTTAGAATCATCGTACCGGAATCCACTCATTATGCCACGATGGGCCAGATGACATAGATTTAATTGGTGAGTGATATTCAATTGTACGTACGTACAACAACTTCTTTATCCGTTTTTCGCTTTCTGGGATATTTAACATGTACCGTAGACGAGGTTCTTGTAAACAGAGCCGTCTGAAACATTGGGGTGGCTGTGCGTTTTTGATTTTAAATGCCCTAAGATATAGGACCATAAGTGGAAGTGCCAGAGGCTCCGTTGCTTTGTTTTTTAGGTGTTTCAGGAAGCACCATACACTTCTCCAGAGTGGCTCTTGGCAGTTTATATCCCACACATCAGCATAACAAGGCTCCCTGTTCTCCATGGCCTGTGCTGCATTTCTGGATTTTACACTTTTTTCAGATGGCCCTTTTGACCGGGGGGCAGTGAGACTTCATTGTAGTGCAGATTTCTTTAACATGCTTGCTTGGTTGGCCAAAAAGGGCGTATGAGTTTTTTCCTGAATATATTCAGGAAAAAACGCATACGCCCTTTTTGGCCAAGTGCATCATTGTTGACGTTCTGCCTCTTTTCCTATGCTTTAAATGCAATTCCAGTCTACCCCCTGAAATCGTTCTCCTGCAATTCTGCCCCGCTTTCAAGTCCTCTTCGCAGCCTTCCTTCAATATATTTTTGGACGATAGCTGTCATTTATAACTCTGCAGGTTTGTGAATTACAGTGCCCCTGAACTCCTTTCTTCAAATTGCTTTCTTTTGATCTGGACGCAAACCCTCAGGATTGATCCAGGCCCTTATCTGTTTCCGGCACGGCATGCTGAGCGTTTGGTTAATTCCGCTTCCTGGTTGGAAATGAGCGTTAAATTTGCCCGTTCAGACACCTACAGCTAGTCTCTCATTGGTTCTCCCTATTCCTCTTCATCTTGTGCAGAAATTGCAAACTGTCCCAAACAGGAGGTTAAAGGCACTGACTCTCCAAGTGGGGAGAGTGTTAGTAAAGGGTCTTGAATTGTGAACCCCAGTAAAATGGGACAAAAACTGAGATGCATTTGAAAACGTTTCCCGGTCACACGGTGCACCATACTGTGGGTTTCCCATGCATGCTTTAGCTGAAGGAAGAATCACTTAAACCTGGAGAGTTGGGACCCATGGAATGGGTACCATGCAGTATGACTTCAAATGGTGTGCATTTGCTCATCGAACCTCACCAATGCTATCAGCCCGAAGTGTCCAACCTTATGTCTCACTCAGCTCTGGGTTTAGATGAGGTAAATCCAGGTTGCATCACAAGCCCTGAATGAATTATTTAAGAATTGCTCTCTATTTCACTGTCATTGTGTTTTGTTTTTGTAATTCATTTTGATAATAGGATTTATCGGATTTTCTCTGCTGCCTTCATGCAGCTGTACACACGCTTGATTCTCTTATGGAGACATATAAATCCATGGGTTTGAAGATTCTTACTAGTCAGGTGTATCCCTAGGCGTTAAAATAGGGTGTTTAGCCCATTTCGTTGAGCAAGGGGTATGTCTTGACTATTACGTATTTGACATATGGAATGGTATCTGTGCTAATTTCTAACTCTGGTTTTATGCAGCACCCCAACTCACCTTTCCCCTTACGCAAACATAAGTTGGTTTTCTAAATTTGAGACCCTGTTCTGTTTTGTAATTCAGTTCATGTGTAGCCAAGATTACATTTGGTGAATTAGTGATATCTTATGATGTTTCATTTTCTGTGTGACTTATTTCACTTAGAATCATCATACCTGAATCCACTCATTATGCCAGGACGGGCCAGATGACATAGACTTCATTGGTGAGTGATATTCCTCATCATACCTGAATCCACTCATTATGCCAGGACGGGCCAGATGACATAGACTTCATTGGTGAGTGATATTCCATTCTACGTACGTACCACAACTTCTTTATCCATTTTTCGCATTCTGGGATATTTAACTTGTACCCTAGACGAGGTTCTTGTAAACAGAGCCGGCTGAAATTTGGGGGTGGCTGTGTGTTTTTGATTTTAATTTCCCTAAGCTATAGGTCCATAAGTGGAAGTTCTGTAGGCTCCTTTGGCTTGTGTTTTAGGTGTTTCAGGAAACACCATACACTTCTCCAGAGTGGCTGTTGGCAATTTACATCCCACCCATCAGCATAACCAGGCTCCCTGTTCTCCATGGCCTGTGCTGCATTTCTGGATTTTACACTTTTTTCAGATGGCCCTTTTCACCCGGGGGGCAGTGAGACTTCATTGTAGTGCAGATTTCTTTAACATGCTTGCTTGGTTGACCAAAAAGTGCGTATGCGTTTTTTCCTGAATATATTCAGGAAAAAATGCATACGCACTTTTTGGTCAAGTGCATCATTGTCGACGTTCTGCATCTTTTCCTATGCTTTAAATGCAATTCCAGTCTACCCCCTGAAATCGTTTTCCTGCAATTCTGCCCTGCGTTCAAGTCCTCTTCGCAGCCTTCCTTCAATATATTTTTGGACGATAGCTGTCATTTATAACTCTGCAGGTTTGTGAATTACAGTGCCCCTGAGCTCCTTTCTTCAAATCGCTTTCTTGTGAGCTGGCCGCAAACCCGCAGGATTGCTTCAGGCCCTAATCTGGTTCCGGCACGGCATGCTGAGCCTTTGGTTAATTCCTCTTCCTGGTGGGAAATGTGCATTAAATTTGCCCGTGCAGACACCTACAGCTAGTTTCTCATTGGTTCTCCCTATTCCTGTTCATCTTGCGCAGAAATTGCAAACTGTCCCAAACAGGAGGTTAAAGGCACTGACTCTCAAAGAGGGGGAGTGTTAGTAAAGGGTCTGGAATTGTGAACCCGAGTAAAAGGGGCAAAAACTGAGATGCATTTGAAAACGTTTCCCGGTCACACGGTGCACCATACTGTGGGTTTCCCATGCATGCTTTAGCTGAAGGAAGAATCGCTTAAAACTGGAGAGTTGGGACCCATGGAATGCGTACCATGTAGTATGACTTCAAATGGTCTGCATTTGCTCATCGAACCTCACCAATGCTATCAGCCCGAAGTGTCCAACCTTATGTCTCACTCAGCTCTGGGTTTAGATGAGGTAAATCCAGGTTGCATCACAAGCCCTGAATGAATAATTTAAGAATTGCTCTCTATTTCCCTGTCATTGTGTTTTGTTTTTGTAATTTATTTTGATAATGGGATTTATCGGATTTTCTCTGCTGCCTTCATGCAGCTGTACACACGCTTGATTTTCTTATGGAGACATATAAATCCATGGGTTTGAAGATTCTTACTAGTCAGGTGTATTCGTAAGCGTTGAATATAGGGGGTTTAGCCCATTTCGTTGAGCAAGGGGTAGGTCTTGACTATTACATATTTGACGTATGGAATGGTATCTGTGCTAATTTCTATCTCTGGTTTTATGCAGCACCCCAACTCACCTTTCCCCTTAAGCAAACATAAGTTGGTTTTCTAAATTTGAGACCCTGTTCTGTTTTGTAATTCAGTTCATGTGTAGCCAAGTTTACATTCGGTGTATTAGTGATATCTTATGATATTTCATTTTCTGTGTGACTTATTTCACTTAGAATCATCGTACCTGAATCCACTCATTATGCCACGACGGGCCAGATGATATAGATTTCATTGGTGAGTGATATTCCATTGTACGTACGTACCACAACTTCTTTATCCATTTTTCGCTTTCTGGGATATTTAACTTGTACCGTAGACGAGGTTCTTGTAAACAGAGCCGTCTGAAAGTTTGGGGTGGCTGTGTGTTTTTGATTTTAATTTCCCTAAGCTATAGGACCATAAGTGGAAGTGCCGTAGGCTCCATTGCTTTGTTTTTTAGGTGTTTCAGGAAACACCATAGACTTCTCCAGAGTGGCTCTTGGCAATTTACATCCCACCCATCAGCATAACAAGGCTCCCTGTTCTCCATGGCCTGTGCTGCATTTCTGGATTTTACACTTTTTTCAGATGGCCCTTTTGACCGGGGGGCAGTGAGACTTCATTGTAGTGCAGATTTCTTTAACATGCTTGCTTGGTTGGCCAAAAAGGGCGTATGCGTTTTTTCCTGAATATATTCAGGAAAAAACGCATACGCCCTTTTTGGCCAAGTGCATCATTGTCGACGTTCTGCCTCTTTTCCTATGCTTTAAGTGCAATTCCAGCCTAACCTCTGAAATCGTTTTCCTGCAATTCTGCCCCGCTTTCAAGTCCTCTTCGCAGCCTTCCTTCAATATATTTTTGGACGATAGCTGTCATTTATAACTCTGCAGGTTTGTGAATTACAGTGCCCCTGAGCTCCTTTCTTCAAATCGCTTTCTTGTGAGCTGGCCGCAAACCCGCAGGATTGCTTCAGGCCCTAATCTGGTTCCGGCACGGCATGCTGAGCCTTTGGTTAATTCCTCTTCCTGGTTGGAAATGAGCGTTAAATTTGCCCGTGCAGACACCTACAGCTACTCTCTCATTGGTTCTCCTTATTCCTGTTCATCTTGAGCAGAAATTGCAAACTGTGCCCAACAGGAGGTTAAAGGCACTGACTCTCCAAGTAGGGAGAGTGTTAGTAAAGGGTCTGGAATTGTGAACCCGAGTAAAAGGGGACGAAACCTGCAATGCATTTGAAAAGGTTTCCCGGTCACACGCTGCACCATACTGTGGGTTTCCCATGCATGTATTACCTCAAGGAAGAATCCTTTAAACCTGGAGAGTTGGGACCCATGGAATGCGTACCATGCAGTATGCCTTCAAAGGGTCTGCATTTGTTCATCGAACCTCACCAATGCTATCAGCCCGAAGTCCCCAACCTTATGTCTCACTCAGCTCTGGATGTAGATGTGGAAAATCCAGGTTGCATCACAATCCCTGAATGAATTATTTAAGAATTGCTCCCTATTTCACTGTCCTTGTGATTTGTTTTTGTAATTCATTTTGATAATGGGATTTATCGGATTTTCTCTGCTGCATTCATGCCGCTGTACACACGCTTCATTCTCTTATGGAGACATATAAATCCATGTGTTTGAAGATTCTTACTAGTCAGATGTATTCCTAGGCGTTGAATATGGCGTGTTTTGTCCATTTCGTTGAGCAAGGGGTAGGTCTTGACTATTACATATTTGACGAATGGAATGGTATCTGTGCTAATTTCTATCTCTGGTTTTATGCAGCACCCCAACTCACCTTTCCCCTTAAGCAAGCATAAGTTGGTTTTCTAAATTTGAGGCCCTGTTCTGTTTTGTAATTCAGTTCATGTGTAGCCAAGTTTACATTCCGTGTATTAGTGATATCTTATGATGTTTCATTTTCTGTGTGACTTATTTCAGTTAGAATCATTGTACCTGAATCCACTCATTATGCCGCGACGGGCCTGATGATACAGATTTCATTGCTGAGTGATATTCCATTGTACGTACGTACCACAACTTCTTTATCCATTTTTCGCTTTCTGGGGTATTTAACTTGTACCGTAGACGAGGTTCTTTTAAACAGAGCCGTCTGAAACTTTGGGGTGGCTGTGTGTTTTTGATTTTAATTTCCCTAAGCTATAGGACCATAAGTGGAAGTGCCGTAGGCTCCGTTGCTTTGTTTTTTAGGAGTTTCAGGAAACACCATAAACTTCTCCAGAGTGGCTGTTGGCATTTTACATCCCACCCATCAGCATAACAAGGCTCCCTGTTCTCCATGGCCTGTGCTGCATTTCTGGATTTTACACTTTTTTCAGATGGCCCTTTTGACCGGGGGGCAGTGAGACTTCATTGTAGTGCAGATTTCTTTAACATGCTTGCTTGGTTGGCCAAAAAGGGCGTATGCGTTTTTTCCTGAATATATTCAGGAAAAAACGAATACGTCCTTTTTGGCCAAGTGCATCATTGTCGACGTTCTGCCTCTTTTCCTATGCTTTAAAAGCAATTCCCGTCTACCCCCTGAAATCGTTTTCGTGCAATTCTGCCCCGCTTTCAAGTCCTCTTCGCAGCCTTCCTTCAATATATTTTTGGACGATAGCTGTCATTTATAACTCTGCAGGTTTGTGAATTACAGTGCCCCTGAGCTCCTTTCTTCAAATCGCTTTCTTTTGAGCTGGTCGCAAACCCTCAGGATTGATCCAGGCCCTAATCTGGTTCCGGCACGGCATGCTGAGCCTTTGGTTAATTCCTCTTCCTGGTTGGAAATGAGCGTTAAATTTGCCCATTCAGACACCTACAGCTAGTCTCTCATTGGTTCTCCCTATTCCTGTTCATCTTGTGCAGAAATTGCAAACTGTCCCAAAAAGGAGGTTAAAGGCACTGACTCTCCAAGTGGGGAGAGTGTTAGTAAAGCGTCTGGAATTGTGAACCCCAGTAAAATGGGAGAAAAACTGAGATGCATTTGAAAACGTTTCCCGGTCACACGGTGCACCATACTGTGGGTTTCCCATGCATGCTTTAGCTGAAGGAAGAATCACTTAAACCTGGAGAGTTGGGACCCATGGAATGGGTACCATGCAGTATGACTTCAAATGGTGTGCATTTGCTCATCGAACCTCACCAATGCTATCAGCCCGAAGTGTCCAACCTTATGTCTCACTCAGCTCTGGGTTTAGATGAGGTAAATCCAGGTTGCATCACAAGCCCTGAATGAATTATTTAAGAATTGCTCTCTATTTCACTGTCATTGTGTTTTGTTTTTGTAATTCATTTTGATAATAGGATATATCGGATTTTCTCTGCTGCCTTCATGCAGCTGTACACACGCTTGATTCTCTTATGGAGACATATAAATCCATGGGTTTGAAGATTCTTACTCGTCAGGTGTATTCCTAGGCGTTGAATATAGGGTGTTTAGCCCATTTCGTTGAGCAAGGGGTAGGTCTTGACTATTACGTATTTGACGTATGGAATGGTATCTGTGCTAAGTTCTATCTCTGGTTTTATGCAGCACCCCAACTCACCTTTCCCCTTAAGCAAACATAAGTTGGTTTTCTAAATTTGAGGCCCTGTTCTGTTTTGTAATTCAGTTCATGTGTAGCCAAGATTATATTTGGTGTATTAGTGATATCTTATGATGTTTCATTTTCTGTGTGACTTATTTCACTTAGAATCATCATACCTGAATCCACTCATTATGCCAGGACGGGCCAGATGACATAGACTTCATTGGTGAGTGATATTCCATTGTACGTACGTACCACAACTTCTTTATACATTTTTCCCTTTCTGGGGTATTTAACTTGTACCGTAGACGAGGTTCTTGTAAACAGAGCCGTCTGAAACTTTGGGGTGGCTGTGTGTTTTTGATTTTAATTTCTCAAAGCTATAGGACCATAAGTGGAAGTGCCGTAGGCTCTCTTGCTTTGTATTTTAGGTGTTTCAGGAAACACCATACACTTCTCCAGAGTGGCTGTTGGCAATTTACATCCCACCCATCAGCATAACAAGGCTCCCTGTTCTCCATGGCCTGTACTGCCTTTCTGGATTTTACACTTTTTTCAGATGGCCCTTTTGACCGGGGGGCAGTGAGACTTCATTGTAGTGCAGATTTCTTTAACATGCTTGCTTGGTTTGCCAAAAGGGCGTATGCGTTTTTTCCTGAACATATTCTGGAAAAAACACATACGCCCTTTTTGTCCAAGTGCATCATTGTTGACGTTCTTCCTCTTTTCCTATGCTTTAAGTGCAATTCCTGTCTACCCCCTGAAATCGTTGTCCTGCAATTCTGCCCCGCTTTCAAGTCCTCTTCGCAGCCTTGCTTCAATATAGTTTTGGACGATACCTGTCATTTATAACTCTGCAGGTTTGTGAATTACAGTGCCCCTGAGCTCCTTTCTTTAAATCGCTTTCTTGTGAGCTGGCCGCAAACCCGCAGGATTGCTTCAGGCCATAATCTGGTTCCGGCATGGCATGCTGAGCCTGTGGTTAATTCCTCTTCCCGGTGGGAAGTGAGCGTTAAATTTGCCCGTGCAGACACCTACAGCTAGTCTCTCATTGGTTCTCCCTATTCCTGTTCATCTTGTGCAGAAATTGCAAACTGTGCCAAACAGCAGGTTAAAGGCACTGACTCTCCAAGTGGGGAGAGTGTTAGTAAAGGGTCTGGAATTGTGTACCCGAGTAAAAGGGGACAAAAACTGAGATGCATTTGAAAAAGTTTCCCGGTCACACGGTGCACCAAACTGTGGGATTCCCATGCATGTTTTAGCTGAAGGAAGAATCGCTTAAACCTGGACAGTTGGGACCCAGGAAAAAACTCATACGCCCTTTTTGGCCAAGTGCATCATTGTTGACGTTCTGCCTCTTTTCCTATGCTTTAAATGCAATTCCAGTCTACCCCCTGAAATCGTTGTCCTGCAATTCTGCCCCGCTTTCAAGTCCTCTTCGCAGCCTTCCTTCAATATATTTTTGGACGATAGCTGGCATTTATAACTCTGCAGGTTTGTGAATTACAGTGCCCCTGAGCTCCTTTCTTCAAATCGCTTTCTTGTGAGCTGGCCGCAAACCCGCAGGATTGCTTCAGGCCCTAATCTCTTTCCGGCACGGCATGCTGAGCCTTTGGTTAATTCCTCGTCCTGGTGTGAAATGAGCATTAAATTTGCCCGTGCAGACACCTACAGCTAGTCTCTTATTGGTTCTCCTTATTCCTGTTCATCTTGCGCAGAAATTGCAAACTGTGCCAAACAGGAGGTTAAAGGCACTGACTCTCCAAGTGGGGAGAGTGTTAGTAAAGGGTCTGGAATTGTGAACCCGAGTAAAAGGGGATGAAAACTGAGATGCATTTGAAAACGTTTCCCGGTCACACGGTGCACCATACTGTGGGTTTCCCATGCATGTTTTAGCTGAAGGAAGAATTGCTTAAACCTGGAGAGTTGGGACCCACGGAATGGGTACCATGCAGTATGACTTGAAATGGTCTGCATTTGCTCATCGAACCTCACCAATGCTATCAGCCCGAAGTGTCCAACCTTATGTCTCACTCAGCTCTGGGTTTTGATGAGGTAAATCCAGGTTGCATCACAAGCCCTGAATGAATTATTTAAGAATTGCTCTCTATTTCACTGTCATTGTGTTTTGTTTTTGTAATTCATTTTGATAATAGGATTTATCGGATTTTCTCTGCTGCCTTCATTCAGCTGTACACACGCTTGATTCTCTTATGGAGACATATAAATCCATGGGTTTGAAGATTCAAACTAGTCAGTTGTATTCCTAGGCGTTGAATATAGGGTGTTTAGCCCATTTCGTTGAGCAAGGGGTAGGTTTTGACTATTACATATTTGACGTGTGGAATGGTATCTGTGCTAATTTCTATCTCTGGTTTTATGCAGCACCCCAACTCACCTTTCCCCTTAAGCATACATAAGTTGGTTTTCTAAATTTGAGACCCTGTTCTGTTTTGTAATTCAGTTCATGTGTAGCCAAGATTACATTCCGTGTATTAGTGACATCTTATGATGTTTCATTTTCTGTGTGACTTATTTCACTTAGAATCATCGTACCTGAATCCACTCATTATGCCACGACGGGCCAGATGACATAGATTTCATTGGTGAGTGATATTCCATTGTACGTACGTACCACAACTTCTTTATCCATTTTTCGCTTTCTGGGATATTTAACTTGTACCGTAGACGAGGTTCTTGTAAACAGAGCCGTCTGAAACTTTGGGGTGGCTGTGTGTTTTTGATTTTAATTTCCCTAAGCTATAGGACCATAAGTGGAAGTGCCGTAGGTTCCGTTGCGTTGTTTTTTAGGTGTTTCAGGAAACACCATAGACTTCTCCAGAGTGGCTCTTGGCAATTTACATCCCACCCATCAGCATAACAAGGCTCCCTGTTCTCCATGGCCTGTGCTGCATTTCTGGATTTTACACTTTTTTCAGATGGCCCTTTTGACCGGGGGGCAGTGAGACTTCATTGTAGTGCAGATTCCTTTAACATGCTTGCTTGGTTGTCCAAAAAGGGTGTATGCGTTTTTTCCTGAATATATTCAGGAAAAAACGCATACGCCCTTTTTGGCCAAGTGCATCATTGTCGACGTTCTGCCTCTTTTCCTATGCTTTAAATGCAATTCCAGTCTACCCCCTGAAATCGTTTTCCTGCAATTCTGCCCTGCGTTCAAGTCCTCTTCGCAGCCTTCCTTCAATATATTTTTGGACGATAGCTGTCATTTATAACTCTGCAGGTTTGTGAATTACAGTGCCCTGAACTCCTTTCTTCAAATCACTTTCTTGTGAGCTGGCCGCAAACCCGCAGGATTACTTCAGGCCCTAATCTGGTTCCGGCACGGAATGCTGAGCCTTTGGTTAATTCCTCTTCCTGGTGGAAATGAGCATTAAATTTGCCCGTGCAGACACCTACAGCTAGTTTCTCATTGGTTCTCCCTATTCCTGTTCATCTTGCGCAGAAATTGCAAACTGCCCCAAACAGGAGGTTAAAGGCACTGACTCTCCAAGTGGGGAGAGTGTTAGTAAAGGGTCTGGAATTGTGAACCCAAGTAAAAGGGGCAAAAACTGAGATGTTTTTGAAAACGTTTCCCGGTCACACGGTGCACCATAATGTGGGTTTCCCATGCATGTTTTAGCTGAAGGAAGAATCGCTTAAACCTGGAGAGTTGGGACCCATGGAATGGGTACCATGCAGTATGACTTCAAATGGTCTGCATTTGCTCATCGAACCTCACCAATGCTATCAGCCTGAAGTGTCCAACCTTATGTCTCACTCAGCTCTGGGTTTAGATGAGGTAAATCCAGGTTCCATCACAAGCCCTGAATGAATTATTTAAGAATTGCTCTCTATTTCACTGCCATTGTGTTTTGTTTTTGTAATTCATTTTGATAATAGGATTTATCGGATTTTCTCTGCTGCCTTCATGCAGCTGTACACACGCTTGATTCTCTTATGGAGACATATAAATCCATGGGTTTGAAAATTCTTACTAGTCAGGTGTATTCCTAGGCGTTGAATATAGGGTGTTTAGCCCATTTGGTTGAGCAAGGTGTAGGTCTTGACTATTACATATTTGACGTATGGAATGGTATCTGTGCTAATTTCTATCTCTGGTTTTATGCAGCACCCCAACTCACCTTTCCCCTTAAGCAAACATAAGTTGGTTTTCTAAATTTGAGACCCTGTTCTGTTTTGTAATTTAGTTCATGTGTAGCCAAGATTACATTCCGTGTATTAGTGACATCTTATGATGTTTCATTTTCTGTGTGATTTATTTCACTTAGAATCATCGTACCTGAATCCACTCATTATGCCACGACGGGCCAAATGACATAGATTTCATTGTTGAGTGATATTCCATTGTACGTACGTTTCACAACTTCTTTATCCATTTTTCGCTTTCTGGGATATTTAACTTGTACCGTAGACGAGTTTCTTGCAAACAGAGCCATCTGAAACTTTGGGGTGGCTGTGTGTTTTTGATTTTAATTTCCCTAAGCTATAGGACCATAAGTGGAAGTGCCGTAGGCTCCGTTGCTTTGTTTTTTAGGTGTTTCAGTAAACACCATACACTTCTCCAGAGTGGCTGTTGGCAATTTACATCCCACCCATCAGCATAACAAGCCTCCCTGTTCTCCATGGCCTGTGCTGCATTTCTGGATTTTACACTTTTTTCAGATTGCCCTTTTGACCGTGGGGCAGTGAGACTTCATTGTAGTGCAGATTTCTTTAACATGCTTGCTTGGTTGGCCAAAAAGTGCGTATGCGTTATTTCCGGAATATATTCAGGAAAAAACGCATACGCCTTTTTTGGCCAAGTGCATCATTGTCGACGTTCTGCCTCTTTTCCTATGCTTTAAATGCAATTCCAGTCTACCCCCTGAAATCGTTTTCCTGCAATTCTGCCCCGCTTTCAAGTCCTCTTGGCAGCCTTCCTTCAATATATTTTTGGACGATAGCTGTCATTTATAACTCTGCAGGTTTGTGAATTACAGTGCCCCTGAGCTCCTTTCTTCAAATCACTTTCTTGTGAGCTGGCCGCAAACCCACAGGATTGCTTCAGGCCCTAATCTGGTTCCGGCACGGCATGGTGAGCCTTTGGTTAATTCCTCTTCCTGGTTGGAAATGAGCGTTAAATTTGCCCGTGCAGACACCTACAGCTAGTCTCTCATTGGTTCTCCTTATTCCTGTTCATCTTGCGCAAAAATTGCAAAGTGTGCCAAACAGGATGTTAAAGGCAATGACTCTCCAAGTGGGGAGAGTGTTAGTAAAGGGTCTGGAATTGTGAACCCGAGTAAAAGGGGACAAAAACTGAGATGCATTTGAAAACGTTTCCCGGTCACATGGTGCACCATACTGTGGGTTTCCCATGCATGCTTTAGCTGAAGGAAGAATCGCTTAAACCTGGAGTGTTGGGACCCATGGAATGGGTAACATGCATTATGACTTCAAATGGTCTGCATTTGCTCATCGAACCTCACCAATGCTATCAGCCCGAAGTGTCCAACCTTATGTCTCACTCAGCTCTGGGTTTTGATGAGGTAAATCCAGGTTGCATCACAAGCCCTGAATGAATTATTTAAGAATTGCTCTCTATTTCACTGTCATTGTGTTTTGTTTTTGTAATTCATTTTGATAATAGGATTAATCGGATTTTCTCTGCTGCCTTCATGCAGCTGTACAGACGCTTGATTCTCTTATGGAGACATATAAATCCATGGGTTTGAAGATTCTTACTAGTCAGGTGTATTCCTAGGCGTTGAATATAGGGTGTTTAGCCCATTTCGTTGAGCAAGTTGTACGTCTTGACTATTACGTATTTGATATATGGAATGGTATCTGTGCTAATTTCTAACTCTGGTTTTATGCAGCACCCCAACTCACCTTTCCCCCTTATGCAAACATAAGTTGGTTTTCTAAATTTGAGACCCTGTTCTGTTTTGTAATTCAGTTCATGTGTAGCCAAGATTACATTCCGTGTATTAGTGATATGATGTTTCATTTTCTCTGTGACTTATTTCACTTAGAATCATTGTACCTGAATCCACTCATAATGCCACGATGGGCCTGATGATATAGATTTCATTGGTGAGTGATATACCATTGTACGTACGTACCACAATTCCTTTATCCATTTTTTGCTTTCTGGGATATTTAACTTGTACCGTAGACGAGGTTCTTGTGAAGAGAGCCGTCTGAAACTTTGGGGTGGCTGTGTGTTTTTGATTTTAATTTCCCTAAGCTATAGGACCATAAGTGGACGTGCCGTAGGCTCTCTTGCTTTGTTTTTTAGGTGTTCCAGGAAACACCATACACTTCTCCAGAGTGTCTCTTCGCAATTTACATCCCACCCATCAGCATAACAAGGCTCCCTGTTCTCCATGGCCTGTACTGCCTTTCTGGATTTTACACTTTTTTCAGATGGCCCTTTTGTCCGGGGGGCAGTGAGTCTTCATTGTAGTGCAGATTTCTTTAACATGCTTACTTGGTTGGCCAGAACGTGCGTATGCGTTTTTTCCTGAATATATTCCGGAAAAAACGCATACGCCCTTTTTGGCCAAGTGCATCATTGTCGACGTTCTGCCTCTTTTCCTATGCTTTAAATGCAATTCCAGTCTACACCCTGAAATCGTTTTCCTGCAATTCTGCCCCGCTTTCAAGTCCTCTTCGCAGCCTTCCTTCAATATATTATTGGACGATAGCTGTCATTTATAACTCTGCAGGTTTGTGAATTACAGTGCCCCTGAGCTCCTTTCTTCAAATCGCTTTCTTGTGAGCTGGCCGCAAACCCACAGGATTGCTTCAGGCCCTAATCTGGTTCCGGCACGGCATGCTGAGCCTTTGGTTAATTCCTATTCCTGGTGGGAAATGAGCATTAAATTTGCCCGTGCAGACACCTACAGCTAGTCTCTCATTGGTTCTCCCTATTCCTGTTCATCTTGTGCAGAAATTGCAAACTGGGCCAAACAGCAGGTTAAAGGCACTGGCTCTCCAAGTGGGGAGAGTGTTAGTAAAGCGTCTGGAATTGTGAACCCGACTAAATGGGGACGAAAACTGAGATGCATTTGAAAACGTTTCCCGGTCACACGGTGCACCATACTGTGGGTTTCCCATGCATGTTTTAGCTGAAGGAAGAATCGCTTAAACCTGGAGAGTTGGGACCCACGGAATGGGTACCATGCAGTATGACTTCAAATGGTCTGCATTTGCTCATCGAACCTCACCAATGCTATCATCCCGAAGTGTCCAACCTTATGTCTCACTCAGCTCTGGGTGTAGATTAGGTAAATCCAGGTTGCATCACAAGCCCTGAATGAATTATTTAAGAATTGCTCTCTATTTCACTGTCATTGTGTTTTCTTTTTATAATTCATTTTGATAATGGGATTTATCGATTGTCTCTGCTGCCTTCATGCAGCTGTACACACGCTTGATTCTCTTATGGAGACAAATAAATCCATGTGTTTGAAGATTCTTTCTAGTCAGGTGTATTCCTAGGCGTTGAATATAGGGTGTTTAGCCCATTTGGTTGAGCAAGGTGTAGGTCTTGACTATTACATATTTGACGTATGGAATGGTATCTGTGCTAATTTCTATCTCTGCTTTTATGCAGGACCCCAACTCACCTTTCCCCTTAAGCAAACATAAGTTGGTTTTCTTAATTTGAGACTCTCTTCTGTTTTGTAATTCAGTTCATGTGTAGCCAAGAATACATTCCGTGTATTAGTGACATCTTATGATGTTTCATTTTCTGTGTGATTTATTTCACTTAGAATCATCGTACCTGAATCCACTCATTATGCCACGACGGGCCAGATGACATAGATTTCATTGTTGAGTGATATTCCATTGTACATACGTACCACAACTTCTTTATCCATTTTTCGCTTTCTGGGATATTTAACTTGTACCGTTGACGAGGTTCTTGTAAACAGAGCCGTCTGAAACTTTGGGGTGGCTGTGTGTTTTTGATTTTAATTTCCCTAAGCTATAGGACCATAAGTGGAAGTGCCGTAGGCTCCGTTGCTTTGTTTTTTAGGTGTTTCAGGAAACACCATACAATTCTCCAGAGTGGCTGTTGGCAATTTACATCCCACCCATCAGCATAACAAGGCTCCCTGTTCTCCATGGCCTGTGCTGCATTTCTGGATTTTACACTTTTTTCAGATGGCCCTTTTGACCGGGGGGCAGTGAGACTTCATTGTAGTGCAGATTTCTTTAACATGCTTGCTTGGTTGGCCAAAAAGTGCGTATGCGTTATTTCCTGAATATATTCAGGAAAAAACGCATACGCACTTTTTGGCCAAGTGCATCATTGTCGACGTTCTGCCTCTTTTCCTATGCTTTAAATGCAATTCCAGTCTACCCCCTGAAATCGTTTTCCTGCAATTCTGCCCCGCTTTCAAGTCCTCTTCGCAGCCTTCCTTCAATATATTTTTGGACGATAGCTTTCATTTATAACTCTGCAGTTTTGTGAATTACAGTGACCCTGAGCTCCTTTCTTCAAATCGCTTTCTTGTGAGCTGGCCGCAAACCCACAGGATTGCTTCAGGCCCTAATCTGGTTCCGGCACGGCATGGTGAGCCTTTGGTTAATTCCTCTTCCTGGTTGGAAATGAGCGTTAAATTTGCCCGTGCAGACACCTACAGCTAGTCTCTCATTGGTTCTCCTTATTCCTGTTCATCTTTCGCAAAAATTGCAAACTGTGCCAAACAGGAGGTTAAAGGCACTGTCTCTCCAAGTGGGGAGAGTGTTAGTAAAGGGTCTGGAATTGTGAACCCTAGTAAAATGGGACAAAAACTGAGATGCATTTGAAAACGTTTCCCGGTCACACGGTGCACCATACTGTGGGTTTCCCATGCATGCTTTAGCTGAAGGAAGAATCGCTTAAACCTGGAGAGTTGGGACCCATGGAATGGGTACCATGCAGTATGACTTCAAATGGTCTGCATTTGCTCATCGAACCTCACCAATGCTATCAGCCCGAAGTGTCCAACCTTATGTCTCACTCAGCTCTGGGTTTTGATGAGGTAAATCCAGGTTGCATCACAAGCCCTGAATGAATTATTTAAGAATTGCTCTCTATTTCACTGTCATTGTGTTTTGTTTTTGTAATTCATTTTGATAATAGGATTAATCGGATTTTCTCTGCGGCCTTCATGCAGCTGTACAGACGCTTGATTCTCTTATGGAGACATATAAATCCACGGGTTTGAAGATTCTTACTAGTCAGGTGTATTCCTAGGCGTTGAATATAGGGTGTTTAGCCCATTTCGTTGAGCAAGTGGTACGTCTTGACTATTACGTATTTGACGTATGGAATGGTATCTGTGATAATTTCTAACTCTGGTTTTATGCAGCACCCCAACTCACCTTTCCCCTTAAGCAAACATAAGTTGGTTTTCTAAATTTGAGACCCTGTTCTGTTTTGTAATTCACTTCATGTGTAGCCAAGATTACATTCGGTGTATTGGTGACATCTTATGATGTTTCATTTTCTGTGTGATTTATTTCACTTAGAATCATCGTACCTGAATCCACTCATTATGCCACGACGGGCCTGATGACATAGATTTCATTGCTGAGTGATATTCCATTGTACGTACGTACCACAACTTCTTTATCCATTTTTCGCTTTCTGGGATATTTAACTTGTACCGTAGACGAGGTTCTTGTAAACAGAGCCGTCTGAAACTTTGGGGTGGCTGTGTGTTTTTGATTTTAATTTCCCTAAGCTATAGGACCATAAGTGGAAGTGCCGTAGGCTCCGTTGCTTTTTTTTTAGGTGTTTCAGGAAACACCATACACTTCTCCAGAGTGGCTGTTGGCAATTTACATCCCACCCATCAGCATAACAAGGCTCCCTGTTCTCCATGACCTGTGCTACATTTCTGGATTTTACACTTTTTTCAGATGGCCCTTTTGACCGGGGGGCAGTGAGACTTCATTGTAGTGCAGATTTCTTTAACATGCTTGCTTGGTTGGCCAAAAAGTGCGTATGCGTTTTTTCCTGAATATATTCAGGAAAAAACGCATACGCCCTTTTTGGCCAAGTGCATCATTGTCGACGTTCTGCCTCTTTTCCTATGCTTTAAATGCAATTCCAGTCTACCCCCTGAAATCGTTTTCCTGCAATTCTGCCCCGCTTTCAAGTCCTCTTCGCAGCCTTCCTTCAATATATTTTTGGACGATAGCTGTCATTTATAACTCTGCAGGTTTGTGAATTACAGTGCCCCTGAGCTCCTTTCTTCAAATCGCTTTCTTGTGAGCTGGCCGCAAACCCGCAGGATTGCTTCAGGCCCTAATCTGGTTCCGGCACGGCATGCTGAGCCTTTTGTTAATTCCTCTTCCTGGTTGGAAATGAGCGTTAAATTTGCCCGTGCAGACACCTACAGCTAGTCTCTCATTGGTTCTCCTTATTCCTGTTCATCTTGCGCAAAAATTGCAAAGTGTGCCAAACAGGATGTTAAAGGCAATGACTCTCCAAGTGGGGAGAGTGTTAGTAAAGGGTCTGGAATTGTGAACCCGAGTAAAAGGGGACAAAAACTGAGATGCATTTGAAAACGTTTCCCGGTCACACGGTGCACCATACTGTGGGTTTCCCATGCATGCTTTAGCTGAAGGAAGAATCGCTTAAACCTGGAGAGTTGGGACCCATGGAATGGGTACCATGCAGTATGACTTCAAATGGTCTGCATTTGCTCATCGAACCTCACCAATGCTATCAGCCCGAAGTGTCCAACCTTATGTCTCACTCAGCTCTGGGTTTTGATGAGGTAAATCCAGGTTGCATCACAAGCCCTGAATGAATTATTTAAGAATTGCTCTCTATTTCACTGTCATTGTGTTTTGTTTTTGTAATTCATTTTGATAATAGGATTTATCGGATTTTCTCTGCTGCCTTCATGCAGCTGTACACACGCTTGATTCTCTTATGGAGACATATAAATCCATGGGTTTGAAGATTCTTACTAGTCAGGTGTATTCCTAGGCGTTGAATATAGGGTGTTTAGCCCATTTCGTTGAGCAAGTGGTACGTCTTGACTATTACGTATTTGATATATGGAATGGTATCTGTGCTAATTTCTAACTCTGGTTTTATGCAGCACCCCAACTCACCTTTCCCCTTACGCAAACATAAGTTGGTTTTCTAAATTTGAGACCCTGTTCTGTTTTGTAATTCAGTTCATGTGTAGCCAAGATTAAATTCCGTGTATTAGTGATATGATGTTTCATTTTCTCTGTGACTTATTTCACTTAGAATCATTGTACCTGAATCCACTCATTATGCCATGACGGGCCTGATAATATAGATTTCATTGGTGAGTGATATTCCATTGTACGTATGTACCACAATTTCTTTATCCATTTTTTGCTTTCTGGGATATTTAACTTGTACCGTAGACGAGGTTCTTGTGAAGAGAGCCGTCTGAAACTTTGGGGTGGCTGTGTGTTTTTGATTTTAATTTCCCTAAGCTATAGGACCATAAGTGGAAGTGCCGTAGGCTCTCTTGCTTTGTTTTTTAGGTGTTTCAGGAAACACCATACACTTCTCCAGAGTGTCTCTTGGCAATTTACATCCCACCCATCAGCATAACAAGGCTCCCTGTTCTCCATGGCCTGTACTGCCTTTCTGGATTTTACACTTTTTTCAGATGGCCCTTTTGACCGGGGGGCAGTGAGACTTCATTGTAGTGCAGATTTCTTTAACATGCATACTTGGTTGGCCAGAAAGCGCGTATGCGTTTTTTCCTGAATATATTCCGGAAAAAACGCATACGCCCTTTTTGGCCAAGTGCATCATTGTCGACGTTCTGCCTCTTTTCCTATGCTTTAAATGCAATTCCAGTCTACACCCTGAAATCGTTTTCCTGCAATTCTGCCCCGCTTTCAAGTCCTCTTCGCAGCCTTCCTTCAATATATTATTGGACGATAGCTGTCATTTATAACTCTGCAGGTTTGTGAATTACAGTGCCCCTGAGCTCCTTTCTTCAAATCGCTTTCTTGTGAGCTGGCCGCAACCCCACATGATTGCTGCAGGCCCTAATCTGGTTCCGGCACGGCATGCTGAGCCTTTGGTTAATTCCTCTTCCTGGTGGGAAATGAGCATTAAATTTGCCCGTTCAGACACCTACAGCTGGTCTCTCATTGGTTTTCCCTATTCCTGTTCATCTTGCGCAGAAATTGCAAACTGGGCCAAACAGCAGGTTAAAGGCACTGGCTCTCCAAGTGGGGGAGTGTTAGTAAAGCGTTTGGAATTGTGAACCCGACTAAATGGGGACGAAAACTGAGATGCATTTGAAAACGTTTCCCGGTCACACGGTGCACCATACTGTGGGTTTCCCATGCATGTTTTAGCTGAAGGAAGAATCGCTTAAACCTGGAGAGTTGGGACCCACGGAATGGGTACCATGCAGTATGACTTCAAATGGTCTGCATTTGCTCATCGAACCTCACCAATGCTATCATCCCGAAGTGTCCCACCTTATGTCTCACTCAGCTCTGGGTGTAGATTAGGTAAATCCAGGTTGCATCACAAGCCCTGAATGAATTATTTAAGAATTGCTCTCTATTTCACTGTCATTGTGTTTTCTTTTTATAATTCATTTTGATAATGGGATTTATCGGATTATCTCTGCTGCCTTCATGCAGCTGTACACACGCTTGATTCTCTTATGGAGACAAATAAATCCATGTGTTTGAAGATTCTTTCTAGTCAGGTGTATTCCTAGGCGTTGAATATAGGGTGTTTAGCCCATTTGGTTGAGCAAGGTGTAGGTCTTGACTATTACATATTTGACGTATGGAATGGTATCTGTGCTAATTTCTATCTCTGCTTTTATGCAGGACCCCAACTCACCTTTCCCCTTAAGCAAACATAAGTTGGTTTTCTTAATTTGAGACTCTCTTCTGTTTTGTAATTCAGTTCATGTGTAGCCAAGAATACATTCCGTGTATTAGTGACATCTTATGATGTTTCATTTTCTGTGTGATTTATTTCACTTAGAATCATCGTACCTGAATCCACTCATTATGCCACGACGGGCCAGATGACATAGATTTCATTGTTGAGTGATATTCCATTGTACATACGTACCACAACTTCTTTATCCATTTTTCGCTTTCTGGGATATTTAACTTGTACCGTTGACGAGGTTCTTGTAAACAGAGCCGTCTGAAACTTTGGGGTGGCTGTGTGTTTTTGATTTTAATTTCCCTAAGCTATAGGACCATAAGTGGAAGTGCCGTAGGCTCCGTTGCTTTGTTTTTTAGGTGTTTCAGGAAACACCATACAATTCTCCAGAGTGGCTGTTGGCAATTTACATCCCACCCATCAGCATAACAAGGCTCCCTGTTCTCCATGGCCTGTGCTGCATTTCTGGATTTTACACTTTTTTCAGATGGCCCTTTTGACCGGGGGGCAGTGAGACTTCATTGTAGTGCAGATTTCTTTAACATGCTTGCTTGGTTGGCCAAAAAGTGCGTATGCGTTATTTCCTGAATATATTCAGGAAAAAACGCATACGCCCTTTTTGGCCAAGTGCATCATTGTCGACGTTCTGCCTCTTTTCCTATGCTTTAAATGCAATTCCAGTCTACCCCCTGAAATCGTTTTCCTGCAATTCTGCCCCGCTTTCAAGTCCTCTTCGCAGCCTTCCTTCAATATATTTTTGGACGATAGCTTTCATTTATAACTCTGCAGTTTTGTGAATTACAGTGACCCTGAGCTCCTTTCTTCAAATCGCTTTCTTGTGAGCTGGCCGCAAACCCACAGGATTGCTTCAGGCCCTAATCTGGTTCCGGCACGGCATGGTGAGCCTTTGGTTAATTCCTCTTCCTGGTTGGAAATGAGCGTTAAATTTGCCCGTGCAGACACCTACAGCTAGTCTCTCATTGGTTCTCCTTATTCCTGTTCATCTTTCGCAAAAATTGCAAACTGTGCCAAACAGGAGGTTAAAGGCACTGTCTCTCCAAGTGGGGAGAGTGTTAGTAAAGGGTCTGGAATTGTGAACCCTAGTAAAATGGGACAAAAACTGAGATGCATTTGAAAACGTTTCCCGGTCACACGGTGCACCATACTGTGGGTTTCCCATGCATGCTTTAGCTGAAGGAAGAATCGCTTAAACCTGGAGAGTTGGGACCCATGGAATGGGTACCATGCAGTATGACTTCAAATGGTCTGCATTTGCTCATCGAACCTCACCAATGCTATCAGCCCGAAGTGTCCAACCTTATGTCTCACTCAGCTCTGGGTTTTGATGAGGTAAATCCAGGTTGCATCACAAGCCCTGAATGAATTATTTAAGAATTGCTCTCTATTTCACTGTCATTGTGTTTTGTTTTTGTAATTCATTTTGATAATAGGATTAATCGGATTTTCTCTGCGGCCTTCATGCAGCTGTACAGACGCTTGATTCTCTTATGGAGACATATAAATCCACGGGTTTGAAGATTCTTACTAGTCAGGTGTATTCCTAGGCGTTGAATATAGGGTGTTTAGCCCATTTCGTTGAGCAAGTGGTACGTCTTGACTATTACGTATTTGACGTATGGAATGGTATCTGTGATAATTTCTAACTCTGGTTTTATGCAGCACCCCAACTCACCTTTCCCCTTAAGCAAACATAAGTTGGTTTTCTAAATTTGAGACCCTGTTCTGTTTTGTAATTCACTTCATGTGTAGCCAAGATTACATTCGGTGTATTGGTGACATCTTATGATGTTTCATTTTCTGTGTGATTTATTTCACTTAGAATCATCGTACCTGAATCCACTCATTATGCCACGACGGGCCTGATGACATAGATTTCATTGGTGAGTGATATTCCATTGTACGTACGTACCACAACTTCTTTATCCATTTTTCGCTTTCTGGGATATTTAACTTGTACCGTAGACGAGGTTCTTGTAAACAGAGCCGTCTGAAACTTTGGGGTGGCTGTGTGTTTTTGATTTTAATTTCCCTAAGCTATAGGACCATAAGTGGAAGTGCCGTAGGCTCCGTTGCTTTTTTTTTAGGTGTTTCAGGAAACACCATACACTTCTCCAGAGTGGCTGTTGGCAATTTACATCCCACCCATCAGCATAACAAGGCTCCCTGTTCTCCATGACCTGTGCTACATTTCTGGATTTTACACTTTTTTCAGATGGCCCTTTTGACCGGGGGGCAGTGAGACTTCATTGTAGTGCAGATTTCTTTAACATGCTTGCTTGGTTGGCCAAAAAGGGCGTATGCGTTTTTTCCTGAATATATTCAGGAAAAAACGCATACGCCCTTTTTGGCCAAGTGCATCATTGTCGACGTTCTGCCTCTTTTCCTATGCTTTAAATGCAATTCCAGTCTACCCCCTTAAATCGTTTTCCTGCAATTCTGCCCCGCTTTCAAGTCCTCTTCGCAGCCTTCCTTCAATATATTTTTGGACGATAGCTGTCATTTATAACTCTGCAGGTTTGTGAATTACAGTGCCCCTGAGCTCCTTTCTTCAAATCGCTTTCTTGTGAGCTGGCCGCAAACCCGCAGGATTGCTTCAGGCCCTAATCTGGTTCCGGCACGGCATGCTGAGCCTTTTGTTAATTCCTCTTCCTGGTTGGAAATGAGCGTTAAATTTGCCCGTGCAGACACCTACAGCTAGTCTCTCATTGGTTCTCCTTATTCCTGTTCATCTTGCGCAAAAATTGCAAACTGTGCCAAACAGGATGTTAAAGGCAATGACTCTCCAAGTGGGGAGAGTGTTAGTAAAGGGTCTGGAATTGTGAACCCGAGTAAAAGGGGACAAAAACTGAGATGCATTTGAAAACGTTTCCCGGTCACACGGTGCACCATACTGTGGGTTTCCCATGCATGCTTTAGCTGAAGGAAGAATCGCTTAAACCTGGAGTGTTGGGACCCATGGAATGGGTACCATGCAGTATGACTTCAAATGGTCTGCATTTGCTCATCGAACCTCACCAATGCTATCAGCCCGAAGTGTCCAACCTTATGTCTCACTCAGCTCTGGGTTTTGATGAGGTAAATCCAGGTTGCATCACAAGCCCTGAATGAATTATTTAAGAATTGCTCTCTATTTCACTGTCATTGTGTTTTGTTTTTGTAATTCATTTTGATAATAGGATTTATCGGATTTTCTCTGCTGCCTTCATGCAGCTGTACACACGCTTGATTCTCTTATGGAGACATATAAATCCATGGGTTTGAAGATTCTTACTAGTCAGGTGTATTCCTAGGCGTTGAATATCGGGTGTTTAGCCCATTTCGTTGAGCAAGTCGTACGTCTTGACTATTACGTATTTGATATATGGAATGGTATCTGTGCTAATTTCTAACTCTGGTTTTATGCAGCACCCCAACTCACCTTTCCCCTTACGCAAACATAAGTTGGTTTTCTAAATTTGAGACCCTGTTCTGTTTTGTAATTCAGTTCATGTGTAGCCAAGATTAAATTCCGTGTATTAGTGATATGATGTTTCATTTTCTCTGTGACTTATTTCACTTAGAATCATTGTACCTGAATCCACTCATTATGCCATGACGGGCCTGATAATATAGATTTCATTGGTGAGTGATATTCCATTGTACGTATGTACCACAATTTCTTTATCCATTTTTTGCTTTCTGGGATATTTAACTTGTACCGTAGACGAGGTTCTTGTGAAGAGAGCCGTCTGAAACTTTGGGGTGGCTGTGTGTTTTTGATTTTAATTTCCCTAAGCTATAGGACCATAAGTGGAAGTGCCGTAGGCTCTCTTGCTTTGTTTTTTAGGTGTTTCAGGAAACACCATACAGTTCTCCAGAGTGTCTCTTGGCAATTTACATCCCACCCATCAGCATAACAAGGCTCCCTGTTCTCCATGGCCTGTACTGCCTTTCTGGATTTTACACTTTTTTCAGATGGCCCTTTTGACCGGGGGGCAGTGAGACTTCATTGTAGTGCAGATTTCTTTAACATGCATACTTGGTTGGCCAGAAAGCGCGTATGCGTTTTTTCCTGAATATATTCCGGAAAAAACGCATACGCCCTTTTTGGCCAAGTGCATCATTGTCGACGTTCTGCCTCTTTTCCTATGCTTTAAATGCAATTCCAGTCTACACCCTGAAATCGTTTTCCTGCAATTCTGCCCCGCTTTCAAGTCCTCTTCGCAGCCTTCCTTCAATATATTATTGGACGATAGCTGTCATTTATAACTCTGCAGGTTTGTGAATTACAGTGCCCCTGAGCTCCTTTCTTCAAATCGCTTTCTTGTGAGCTGGCCGCAACCCCACATGATTGCTGCAGGCCCTAATCTGGTTCCGGCACGGCATGCTGAGCCTTTGGTTAATTCCTCTTCCTGGTGGGAAATGAGCATTAAATTTGCCCGTTCAGACACCTACAGCTGGTCTCTCATTGGTTTTCCCTATTCCTGTTCATCTTGCGCAGAAATTGCAAACTGGGCCAAACAGCAGGTTAAAGGCACTGGCTCTCCAAGTGGGGGAGTGTTAGTAAAGCGTTTGGAATTGTGAACCCGACTAAATGGGGACGAAAACTGAGATGCATTTGAAAACGTTTCCCGGTCACACGGTGCACCATACTGTGGGTTTCCCATGCATGTTTTAGCTGAAGGAAGAATCGCTTAAACCTGGAGAGTTGGGACCCACGGAATGGGTACCATGCAGTATGACTTCAAATGGTCTGCATTTGCTCATCGAACCTCACCAATGCTATCATCCCGAAGTGTCCCACCTTATGTCTCACTCAGCTCTGGGTGTAGATTAGGTAAATCCAGGTTGCATCACAAGCCCTGAATGAATTATTTAAGAATTGCTCTCTATTTCACTGTCATTGTGTTTTCTTTTTATAATTCATTTTGATAATGGGATTTATCGGATTATCTCTGCTGCCTTCATGCAGCTGTACACACGCTTGATTCTCTTATGGAGACAAATAAATCCATGTGTTTGAAGATTCTTTCTAGTCAGGTGTATTCCTAGGCGTTGAATATAGGGTGTTTAGCCCATTTGGTTGAGCAAGGGGTAGGTCTTGACTATTACATATTTGACGTATGGAATGGTATCTGTGCTAATTCCTATCTCTGGTTTTATGCAGGACCCCAACTCACCTTTCCCCTTAAGCAAACATAAGTTGGTTTTCTTAATTTGAGACCCTGTTCTGTTTTGTAATTCAGTTCATGTGTAGCCAAGAATACATTCCGTGTATTAGTGACATCTTATGATATTTCATTTTCTGTGTGATTTATTTCACTTAGAATCATCGTACCTGAATCCACTCATTATGCCACGATGGGCCAGATGACATAGATTTCATTGTTGAGTGATATTCCATTGTACGTACGTACCACAACTTCTTTATCCATTTTTCGCTTTCTGGGATATTTAACTTGTACCGTTGACGAGGTTCTTGTAAACAGAGCCGTCTGAAACTTTGGGGTGGCTGTGTGTTTTTGATTTTAATTTCCTTAAGCTATAGGACCATAAGTGGAAGTGCCGTAGGCTCCGTTGCTTTGTTTTTTAGGTGTTTCAGGAAACACCATACACTTCTCCAGAGTGGCTGTTGGCAATTTACATCCCACCCATCAGCATAACAAGGCTCCCTGTTCTCCATTGCCTGTGCTGCATTTCTGGATGTTACACTTTTTTCAGATGGCCCTTTTGACCGTGGGGCAGTGAGACTTCATTGTAGTGCAGATTTCTTTACACGCTTGCTTGGTTGGCCAAAAAGTGCGTATGCGTTTATTCCTGAATATATTCAGGAAAAAACGCATACGCCCTTTTTGGCCAAGTGCATCATTTTCGACATTCTGCTATTTTCCTAAGCTTTAGGTGGATTTCCTGTCTACACCCTGAAGTCGTTTTCCTGCAATTCTGCCCCGCTTTCAAGTCCTCTTCGAAGACTTACTTCAGTACATTTTTTTACGATAGCTGTCATTCATAACTCTGCAGGTTTGTGAATTACAGTGCCCCTGAGCTCCTTTCTTCAACTCGTTTTCTTGTGAGGTGGCCGCAAAACTGCAGGATTGCTTCAGGCCCTAATCTGTTTCAGGCAGGGCACGCTGAGCCTTTGGTTAATTCCTCTTCCTGGTGGGAAATGAGCGTTCCATTTGCCCGTGCAGACACTTACAGCTAGTCTCTCATTGGTTCTCCCTATTCCTGTTCATCTTGCGCAGAAATTGCAAACTGTGCCAAAGAGGAGGTTAAAGGCACTGACTCTCCAAGTGGGGAGAGTGTTAGTAAAGCGTCTGGAATGGTGAACCCGAGTACCAGGGGACGAAAACTGAGATGCATTTCAAAACGTTTCCCAATCACACGGTGTACCTTACTCTGGGTTTGCCATGCATGGATTAGTTGAAGGAAGAATCCCTTAAACCTGGAGAGTTGGGACCCATGGAATGGGTACCATACAGTATGACTTCAAAGGGTCTGCATTTGCTCACCGAACCTCACCAATGCTATGAGCCCGAAGTGTCCAGCCTTATGTCTCACCCAGGTCTGGTTGTAGATGTGGTAAATCAGATTGCATCACAAGCCCTGAATGAATTATTTAAGAATTGCTCTCTATTTCACTGTCATTGTGTTTTTTTTTGAAATTTATTTTGATAATGGGATTTATCGGATTTTCACTGCTGCGTTTAGGCCGCTGTACACACGCTTGATTTCCTTATGGAGACATATAAATCCATGGGTTTTAAGATTCTTACTTGTCAGGTATATTCCAAGGCGTTGAATATGGGGTGTTGAGTCCATTTCGTTGAGCAAGGCGTAAGTCTTTTCTATTATATATTTGGCTTATGGAACGGTATCTGTGCTAATTGCAATCTCTGGTTTTATGCAGAACCCCAACACACCTTTCCCCATAAGCAAACATAAGTTGGTTTTCTAAATTTGAGACCCTGTTCTGTTTTGTAATTCAGTTCATGTGTAGCCAAGTTTACATTCCGTGTATTAGTGATATCTTATGATGTTTGTTTTTCTGTGTGACTTATTTCTCGTAGAATCATCGTACCTGAATCCACTCATTATTCCGCTACGGGCCTGATGACGTAGATTTCATTGCTGAGTGATATTCCATTGTACGTACGTACAACAACTTCTTTATTCATTTTTTGCTTTCTCGGATATTTAACTTGCATCGTAGACGAGGTTCTTGTAAACAGAGCCGTCCCAAAATTTGGGGTGGCTGTGTGTGTTTGATTTTAATTTCCCTAAGCTATACGACCATAAGTGGAAGTGCCATAGGCTGTGTTTCTTTGTTTCCTACGTGTTTCAGGAAACAGCATACACTTCTCCAGAGTGGCTGTTGGCAATTTACATCCCGCCCATCAGCATAACAAGGCTCCCTGTTCTCCATGCCCTGTCCTGCCTTTCTGGATTTTACACCTTTTTCAGATGGCCCTTTTCACCGGGGGGCCGTGAGACTTCATTGTAGTGCAGATTTCCTTTACACGCTTGCTTGGTTGGCCAAAAAGTGCGTATGCGTTTTTTCCTGAATATATTCAGGAAAAGAACGCATACGACCTTTTTGGCCAAGTGCATCATTGTCGACATTCTGCCTCTTTTCCTATGCTTTAAGTGCAATTCCAGTCTACCCCCTGAAATCGTTTTCCTGAAATTCTGCCCCTTTTTCAAGTCCTCTTCGAAGACTAACTTCAATATATTTTTGGACGATAGCTCTCATTCATAACTCTGCAGGTTTGTGAATTACAGTGCCCCTGAGCTCCTTTCTTCAACTCGCTTTCTTGTGAGCTGGCCGCAAAACCGCAGGATTGCTTCAGGCCCTAATCTTTTTCCAGCAGGCACGCTGAGCCTTTGGTTAATTCCTCTTCCTGGTGGGAAATGAGCGTTCCATTTGCCCGTGCACACACCTACAGCTAGTCTCTCATTGGTTCTCCTTATTCCTGATGATCTTGCGCAGAAATTGCAAACTGTGCCAAACAGGAGGTTAAAGGCACTGACTCTCCAAGTGGGGAGAGTGTTAGTAAGGCGTCAGGAACGGTGACCCCAAGTACCAGGGTACGAAATCTAAGATGCTTTTGAAAACGTTTCCCAGTCACACGGTGGACCATACTCTGGGTTTCCCATGCATGTTTTAGCTGAAGGAAGAATCCCTTAAACCTGGAGAGTTGGGACACATGGAATGGGTACCATGCAGTATGACTCCAAAGGGCCTGCGTTTGCTCACCGAATCTCACCAATGCTATCAGCCCGAAGTGTCCAGCCTTATTTCTCACCCAGCTCTGGGTGTAGATGTGGAAATCAAGGTTGCATCACAAGCCCTGAATGAATTATGTAAGAATTGCTCTCTATTTCACGGTCATTGTGTTTTGTTTTTGAAATTTATTTTGGTAATGGGATTTATCGGATTTTCACTGCTGCGTTTAGGCCGCTGTACACACACTTGATTTCCTTATGGAGACATATAAATCCATGGGTTTTAAGATTCTTACTTGTCAGGTATATTCCCAGGCGTTGAATATGGGGTGTTGAGTCCATTTCGTTGAGCAAGGAGTAGGTCTTCTCTATTATATATTTGGCCTATGGAACGGTATCTGTGTTAATTTCAATCTCTGGTTTAATGCAGCACCCCAACTCACCTTTCCCCATAAGCAAGCATAAGTTGGTTTTCTAAATTTGAGACCCTGTTCTGTTTTGTAATTCAGTTCATGTGTAGCCAAGTTTACATTCCGTGTATTAGTGATACCTTATGATGTTTCTTTTTCTGTGTGACTTATTTCACTTAGAATCCTCCTACCTGAATCCACTCATTATGCCGCTATGGGCCTGATGACATAGATTTCATTGCTGAGTGATATTACATTGTACGTACGTACCACAACTTCTTTATCCATTTTTGCATTCTGGGATATTTAACTTGTACCGTAGACGAGGTTCTTGTAAACAGTGCCGTCCAAAACTTTGGGGTGGCTGTGTGTTTTTGATTTTAATTTCCCTAAGGTATAGGACCATAAGTGGAAGTGCCGTATGCACCGTTACTTTGTTTTTTAGGTGTTTCAGGAAACACCATACACTTCTCCAGAGTGGCTGTTGGCAATTTACATCCCGCCCATCAGCATAACAAGGCTCCATGTTCTCCATGGCCTGTGCTGACTTTTTGGATTTTACACTTTTTTCAGATGGACCTTTTGACTGGGGGGCAGTGAGACTTCATTGTAGTGCAGATTTCTTTAACGTGCATGCTAGGTTGGCCAAAAAGTGCATATGCATTTTTTCCTGAATATATTCAGGAGAAACGCATACGCCCATTTTGGCCAAGTGCATCGTTGTCAAGGTTCTGCCTCTTTTCCTATGCTTTAAATGCAATTCCAGTCTACCCCCTGAAATCGTTTTCCTGCAATTCTGCCCCGCTTTCAAGTCCTGTTCCAAGACTTACTTCAATATATTTTTGGACGATAGCTGTCATTTGTAACTCTGCAGGTTTGTGAATTACAGTGTCCCTGAGCTCCTTTCTTCAACTCGCTATCTTGTGAGCTGGTCGCAAACCCGCAAGATTGCTTCAGGCCCTAATCTTGTTCGGGCAGGGCATGCTGAGCCTTTGGTTAATTCCTCTTCCTGGTTGGAAATGACCGTTAAATTTGCCCGTGCAGACACCTACAGCTAGTCTCTCATTGGTTCTCCCCATTCCTGTTCATCTTGCGCAGAAATTGCAAACTGTGCCAAACAGGAGTTTAAAGGCACTGACTCTCCAAGTGGGGAGAGTGTTAGTAAAGCATCTGGAATGGTGAACCCGTGTAAAAGGGGACGAAACCTGAGATGCATTGGAAAACGTTTCTCGGTCACACGGTGCACCATACTGTGGGTTTCCCAGGCATGTTTTAGCTGAAGGAAGAATCCCTTAAACCTGGAGAGTTGGGACCCTTGGAATGGGTACTTCAAGGGGTCTGCATTTGCTCACGAAACCTCACCAATGCTATCAGCCTGGTGTCCAGCCTTATGTCTCACTCAGCTCTGGGTGTAGATGTGGTAAATCCAGTTTGCATCACAGGCCCTGAATGAATTATTTAAGAATTGCTCTCTATTTCACTGTCATTGTGTTTTTTGTTTCTGTAATTTATTTTGATAGTGGGATTTATCGTATTTTCACTGCTGTGTTCATGCCTCTGTAGACACGCTTGATTCTCTTACGGAGACATATAAACCCATGGGTTTGAAGATTCTTACTAGTCAGGTATATTCCTAGGCGTTGAATATGGGGTGTTGAGTCCGTTTTGTTGAGCAAGCAGTAGGTCTTGACTATTACATATTTGGCTTATGGACCAGTATCTGTGCTAATTTCAATCTCTGGTTTTATGCAGCACCCCAACTCACCTTTATCCTTAAGCAAGAATAAGTTGGTTTTCTATATTTGAGACCCTGTTCTGTTTCGTAATTCAGTTCATGTGTAGCCAAGTTTACATTCCATGTATTAGTGATATAGTATGTCTTTTTCTTTTTGAATTCTGTGACTTTGAATGATCATACGTAACTCCTCTGGAGTTGTTTCAAGTGGCCATATTGCATTGATTTCCAGGCTGAGTCATATTCCACTCTACATAAGCACCACATCTGTATCCATTTTTTCCCTCCAGAGACATTTACGTTATATCCTAGTCGAGGATCTTTTAAACAGTGAGGCGGTATACATTGGGGTGCCTGTGTCCTCTCGATTTTTGTTTTTCCCATGATATACGTCCATGAGTGCAAGTGCCCTGTGCTCTGTAGCTCATTTTTTAGATGCTTTAGTAAACACAGTACACTTCTCCAGAGTGACCGTTGGCAATATACATTTCCAGTATAAGCCTCACAGGGCTCCCTTTTCTCCTTGCCCTGTCCTGCATTTCTGGTGTTTACACTTTATGAGGACGGCTCTTCTGACTGATGCGAAGTGATATGTTTTGTAGTATTGATTTCCAGTGCCCACCTGTTTGGTTGGCTAAAAAAGTGTATGCCCTTTTCTTGAATATATACAGAAAATGACGCATACACCATTTTTGGCCAACTGCAATGTTGGCAATGTTCAGCCCCTTTTCTTGTGCTTAATGGCGAGTCCTTTCTACCTCTTCCAATCCCTTTCCTGCCATTCTCTGTTGCTTACAAGTCCTTTTCTCTGACTTTCCTCAAGACATTTTTCAGTGATAGATATTTTCAACTCTGCAGTTTCGTGAATTTTAGTGCCACTGAGCTCCATTTTTCAACTTGTGTTTATGGGAACTGGCCACAAAGCAGCGGGATTTCCTCAAGCCCTATTCTGTTTCCATGGGCAACCCTAGCCTTTGGTCAATTCGTCTTCCTGATTGGAAATTAGAGTGACATGTGCCTGTCCGAACACCTAGGACTTGTCTCTCATTGTTCCTCCTCCTTCTGCTTCATCCTCTGGACAAATTCCAAACTGTATGCAACAGGATGTTGACAGTGCTGACATCTCCAAGTGGGGAGACTGTTCGTAAAGACGCTGGAGGGGTGAACCCGAGCACCAGGAGAAGAGGAGATGAGATGCCTTTTCCAAACTCTTCCCGATCAGACAGTATACCATCCTCTGGGTGTGACAGGCATGCTTTAGCTGTAGGAAGGGTCCCATTCATGTGAGGAGAACACCAGGGCTTTTTCAAAATCAGTGTCTCTCCGCAACCCAAAGTGGGGAATGTTTTAAGCTACGGCTACACATATGTTCATTAAGGGCCTTAGGAAGTAGGCAGAGTCCAAACTTTAGATGATTGAAGTCTTCAGGGTCAGAAGCACTCACCACCGGCTTCCCTTAGGTTCCATTTTAACTGTCATTAATAGATGATGTCAATAAAAATATCTATTCTTTTTCAGATTATTTCCCCTTATAGGTTATTGCAAAATATTGAGTGTAGTTCCCTGTGCTATACAGCAGTTCCTTGTTGATGATCGATTTTATACATAGCAGTGTGTATGTGTTAATCCCAAACTGTTAATTTATCCCTCCTCTCACCTTTCCCCTTTGGTAATAATAAATTATAAGACTTTATACTTCTCAGAAATGGGGGAGCTGAAAGAGAGGTATCATTGTCAATGGAAAAGCATTTAAAACAAGATTGAAGCTTTAACCAAGATTATTAGATGTACATCCTTGGAAAGAAATCACTTCGTTTCTCTAATATTGACCTGACAAATAAGACAAACCTTTTCACTGAACTTGCTTATAATAAAGTGATGGAAATACCAAATGGAAGTGTTAGAAACATCTTATTTTACCCGAGCCTTATACACTGTTCTATGTTAATTACAGTTTGGCTCACACATCTGTTCATTGAAGTTACAATGTTCTGAATTTCTGTTACTGATCCTCCAGAGTGGACCCCAACAAGTGTCCCCCTGCCCGGTGTCATTGGAGCCAACAGATCGAGACTGAGTTTGGTTCAGAAGCAAAGGAAACTTTATATTTTGATCAGAGAATGGAGAGGTGAGAGCATGTGCTACCCGGTGGGCTGTGGGCTGGGCTGCTGTGTAGAGATCCTGTCAGAGTCAGTCAGAGGGAGGGGGCGGAGCTCTTGAGGGCCCGGCTGGCTGCAGCTCAGGCTCTATATCACGGAGTGTGCACTGTGCCCCAGGAGCTGAGTTGTCGACCCAGCCATTCTGCACTAGGAAATCAGGTCTGAAGTGCCGGGTGTGGAACCTCTGTATGCGGGACCCTAGGAGCACGTGTAATTAGACAAAGCACAAAGGATAAAAAAGGTTAGACTTTATTTTATTGCCCAGATTCTATTTTTCTCTCCCAGGGATTTTTAAGGGGCTTTGCCTCGGACAAACCCCTCTTCTGCCTTTTGTCCCTTCCTCATTCTTGGAGTGCTGAGGGTGCAGACCCTTCTTCTGTAACTGCTGAGTGCTGAGTTAGGAGCCCTCATACCCGTGGGCGAGGGTCAGAACTTCTCCCCAGCAGCCTCCAGGTGACGTTGATTGTCCCCAGGCCTCCTGCCTCCCTGCTCGTCCGCCTGAGCACCAATATTGGAAGTTTTATAGATTCTAATGACCTTTAAGGGTCCAGGAAGGAGATGTGCAGTGACGCTGTGAGGTCCAGTTTCACCCCGCCCCTCATTTGTTCGGCCACCTTAGGCTGACCGTTTCTGCCAGCGTAGATGCTCTGACCAGTAGTCTGCGCTTTCTTCAATTAGGCCCCTGAATTAACGTAAAAACAGCACCAGGTGTCAGGACCCTGTCCGCTCAACTCCCAGACAGTCCAGGGTCAGTGGTGATGAAGGACCATGATGGCCACTGAGTCAACAGCCTTTTGAAGTAAACAGGAGTCCAGCCGGTCTTATTGGCCACCATTATCACAGTGTCTGTAGGCTTTTCTATGGTGACAGCATGATATACGGTTCCCCCACCAAGATTATTAGGTCCGATCTGGAGGCAGTAAGTCCTGCAAACAGTAGTCTACTCTTTTGGGACACACTCTTGTTGTTTTATGAGAGAAACTCCAGGTCAAGTGATGGTCACATGAGTCGTCATGGTGCCCCGTTGCCCCCGGTTATCTCTCTGGAGGTTGGAGTTGGAGGGCCTCCTCACTCGAGGTCAGTGTGCCCACGGAGCAAACCCTGCAACTTCAGGGCATGGTTGGGGGTTAGGATCACCACGTGGGACCCTTTTCCCTTAGGAGGGAGGTGGCCTTTTGGGCTGCTGATTTCCAGGTTTTTAGATACTGCCAGTATCTTGGACAGATGTGGCAGTGGGCCAAGCCCCTTGGTGACTGTAGTTTATCCTACCTGGATGGCATTTTTGCATTGTTCCATTTCAAGTGGTCCCAGTTTTTGCACTAATCCTCCAATGGCGATTCACTTTTCACCAGGAATGTAAAGATCAAAGGGTTTAGCTAAATTAGGGAGTTCCAGGGCAAGGGTCTGAATTGACTGCTCTTTCCATTCTTGAAAGGCCACTTTTGGATTCTATTCAAAAGGATCATCATCTTTTCCTTTCAGTGTTTCATATAGAGACCCAGCTAGTAGACTGTAGTTAGGGATCAAGAAGCAGCAAACCCTGGCCTCCCCAGGAACCCCTAAGCTGTCTTCTAGTTTTAGATATGGGTAAGGCTGTAAATTGTTTCTTCCCTTTCCTGGGATGGGCTTCTCCGACCTTCTGTGAGAATGAAGCCCAGGCAGGTCGCCGTAGTCTGTGATATTTGAGCTTTTTCTTGGACAACTTGTATCCTTTATTGGCTTGGTAGTTCAGAGGTCCCCTTAGTAGGGCTGGTGATCAGAATGTCGTCTGCATATTGAAGGAGTGTTTCCTTTTCCAGTGGTAGAACTTTTAGGTCTTTAGCTGAGCTTTCCCCAAAGATGGTGTGGGAATTTTTGAACCCTTGGGGCAAGACGGCCCAGAAGTATTGTTTTAGTTGTATGTTGAGTCCTGCCACTCACAAGCCAAAATTTCTTGTGACTCTGACACTAATGGAATACAAAAGAAGGCATCATTGAAGACTAATACAGAATACCATGTCCTGGTGGTTGGTAGAATGACCAGCAGGGTGTAGGATTTAGGAACTACTGGAGGTATATCCTCGGTGGCTTCACTGACTGTCCTGACATCCTTTACCAGGGCTCCAGCAGCCCATGGGGCTCTCGAGATCAGGCCAATCCCAGGATATTTAGATCACCTGCGCAGGTACCCTACCCCCACCCCAGAACACGGGGCTCTCATGGTCAGGCCCCTCTCAGGATACAGAGCTACCCTTGCAGTTACGGTGGCAGGGCTGGGCACACAGGAACCGTGCACATCGCCCTCATTGCAGAGCACTCCCAGCTCACCTGTCACTCAGATCTGACACAGAGCACCTCAGAGCAGGACTTGAACTAACAAACAGCAGCTCCGACAGGTCTGTGACCCTGGGCATCACTCTGTGTGGCCTCCCTCCACCTGGTCTTCCAGAGACTTCCACTGCACCCGGGGCACCAGGCCTCTGTCTCCACCCAACACCCACCCCTCCTCTCCCTGACTCCTGGGTTCCTCTCATTAGGAGAGGGTTTTCTTGAAGTTGTCTCCCACTCATGGGCCAGATAATATAATTAGAAAACAAGCCAGAGCTGCAGCCCCTTGTCTATCCTGACTCTCAGGAGCCCACACCTGTTCCTTGGACCTGGCCGATTCAGAAAGTTCCATTTTCTGCAAC
The DNA here is from genome assembly GCF_059928025.1 of Delphinapterus leucas. Taxonomy (NCBI): domain Eukaryota; kingdom Metazoa; phylum Chordata; class Mammalia; order Artiodactyla; family Monodontidae; genus Delphinapterus; species Delphinapterus leucas. The sequence continues at coordinate 10,808,797 of NW_028322233.1, read as the reverse complement.
TGTGAGCCCCTGAGGGGTGATTATTGGCTGGCCTGGGAAGCCTGACCATGCCGGCCAGTCCTCCTCAGGTGTGCCTGGGTTGAGATCAATATAAACACCACTCCAGGCAGCAAGAGCCCCTGCAGCTGTGCCTGACGCCATTTTCTCTGCCCAGTCAGCAGTCTCGGGGCTGGGCTGGTGGGAGGGAGTGAGAGGCCACGGCTTTGTGGGTGGCCCAGTGTGAGTGGGGCTCTGCTGGACTTTCTGCAGCAGTTGCCAAGATGCCACCTGCTAAAGAAGAGGATGTGTCACCCATACCTGCTGCTGGAATTTCTCCCTGGGCAGAGGTGAGTAAGGAAGAAAGCATTGGGGGCCAGGACAGGAGGGGTATCTCAGGCAGGGAAATGGAAAGCTTCCAGAAGAGCACCCAGGGCCAGGACCATCCTGTCTGGCCTGCAGGCACCAAGTCGGCTGGCATGCTGTCGCTCATGTGGCTCCATGGCCCTTCCTCTAGGCTTTCAAGTCCTTGTACATATTCAGGTGTTTTACCTGGGAAGGGTGGGAACATTTCAGCAGCAGCTGGTCTGGGGCTCGGCCCACGTTTACTCACAGATGCCTCGGCACGGGCCCCCAGCTTTGCAATGAGGACGCTTGTTGCGTGGGGCCTGCTGGCTGAATGGGAGATGATTCCCCACCACTGACCAACTTCAGAATTGTTTACAACTGGAGCAAGGGCCCTGATACGGTTTTCCTCTGTGTAACTGGTGGGTTCTGTTTTTTTTTCTTTTTTTCGTTTTTGGTTCAAGGTAGATTTTATTCCTCTTTTTTGTAATTACAGATATAAGCATGGAAATAATTTATTCATATAAATACATGTATGTGAAGGGAAGAATATTTTTTCTGTTTTACTTTTTGTAATTTTGAATTTTATTTTATTTTTTTATACAGCAGGTTCTTTTTGGTTACCTATTTTATACATAGAAATGTATACATGCCAATCCCAATCTCTCAACTCCTCCCACCACCACCCCCCTAACAGCTTTCCCCCCTTGGTGTCCATACGTTTGTTGTCTACATCTGTTGCTCTATTTCTGCCTTGCAAAACGGTTCATCTGTACAACTTTTCTAGGTTCCACATATATGCATTTATATACAGGATTTGTTTTTCTCTTTCTGACTTACTTCACTCTGTATGACAGTCTCTAGATCCATCAACGTCTCTACAAATGACCCAATTTCATTCCTTTTTATGGCTTAGTAATATTCCATTTTATATATGTACCTCATCTTTATGCATTCGTCTGTCTGTGGGCATTTAGGTTGCTTCCATTACCTGGATATTGTAAATAGTGATGCAATGAACATTGCGGTGAATGTCTCTTTTCGTTTTATGGTTTTGTCTGGGTATATGCCCAGTAGTGGGATTGCTGTATTATATGGTAATTCTATTCTTAGTTTTATAAGAAACTCCATAATGTTCTCCACAGTGACGGCATCAATTTACATTCCCAACAATAGTGGAAGAGGTTTCCTTATCTCCGCACCCTTTCCAGCATTTGTTGTTTGTAGATTTTCTGATGATGCCCATTCTAACAGGTGTGAGGTGATACACCACGGATTAGTCTATTTCGTTGAGCAAAGAGTAGGTCTTGTCTATTACATATTTGGCTTATGGAACGGTATGTGTGCTCATTTCAATCTCTGGTTTTATACAGCACCCCAACTCAACTTTCCCCTTAAGCAAGCATAAGTTTTTATCTAAATGTGAAACTCTGTTCGGTTTTGTAATTCAGTTTATGTGTAGCCAAGTTTACACTTCCTCTATTTGTGATATCTTATGATAATTATGTTTCTCTGTGTGACATATTTCTCTTAGAATCATCATACTTAAATCCACTCAATTTGCTGCTACAGGCCTGATGACATTGATTTCATTGCTGAGTGATATTCCGTTGTACGTAAGTAGGACAACTCCTTTATCCATTTTTTTCTTTCTGGGATATTTAGTTTGTACTGGACTCGAGGTTCTTGTAAACACAGCAGCCCTGGATATTGTGTTGGCTGTGTCTTGTTGATTTTAATTTTCCTAAGCTTAGGGCCAAAAGTGGAAGTGCCCTAGGCTCTGTAGCTTTGTTTTTTAGATGTTTCAGCATACACCATAAACATCACCAGAGTGTCTGTTGGCAATTTACATCCCGTCCATCAGCATAACAAGGCTCCCTGTTCTCCATGGCCTGTCCTGTGTTTCTGGGTTTTACACTTTTTTCAGATGGCTCTTTTGACGAATGGGAAATGAGAGTTCATTGTAGTGCGGATTTCCATTGCTCGAATTCTTGGTTGGCCACAAAGGGCATATGCGTTTTTTCCTGAATATATTCAGGAAAAAATGTATACGCACTTTTTGTCCAAGTGCATCACTGTCAAAGATCTGCCGCTTTTCACATGCTTTAAATGCAATTCCAATCTACCTCCTGAAATATGATTCCTGCAATTCTGCCTCGTTTTCAAGTCCTCTGTGCAGACTTACTTCAATATATTTTTGCCAATAGCTGTCATTTATAATTCTGCAGGTTTGTGAATTACAGTGCCTGTGATTTCCTTTCTTAACTCGTTTCCTTGAAAGCTGGCCACAGAACCGCAGGTTTGCTTCAGGCCGTAATCAGGGTCCCGCACGGCACTCTGAGCCTTTGGTTAATTCCTCTTCCTGGTGGGAAATTAGAGTTAAATGTGCCCCTTCAGACACCTGCCTCACTCCCAGCCCCTTGATGATGTGTGTCCTCTGGTTTGAGGCCACATGTGCTGGGTTCCTCACCTTTCGCAGATGTGGCCCCACTGGTGTGCGGACACTCCTGCCTGGTTCCCATCCCCTTGGTGATGTGAGCCCTCCAGTGAGAGTCTGATCCTGGTTGGGCTCCTCACACTTCTGTGAGGTGGGCCCTCTTCTCTGAGGTCACTCCTGCCTGGCTGACACACCCCGCCTTGGCGACGTCGGCCCTCTGGTGGCAGTTGGAGCCCGCTGGGAGCCTCCTCCCCTCAGTGATGAGGCCCTCTGGCATCAGGCCCTAACTGCTGGTTACCCACATTTTCTGATACGTGCTAAGTGGTGTGAGGGCACTCCTGCCAGGTTCCCATCCCCATGTGCCTTCTGCTCTATGGTCCCAACACCTGTGTTGTTCACAGTTTCAGGATGTTGGCTCTCTGGTGTTAGTTCACTCAGGCCTAGATCCCATAGACTCTGTGCTCTGAGCCGCCTGCTGGGAGGTTCCTACTGCTGGATTCCTTACCATTTTTATTCTTTGGGTCCTGTGTTTTCATGCTCCTCCTTCCTGACTCACTCCCAGCCCTTTTGTGATGTAGGTCCTCTGGTTTGAGGCCACATGTGCCGGTTTCCTCACCTTTATTGATGTGGCCCCACTGGTGTGAGGACACTCCTGCCTGGTTCCCATCCCCTTGTTGATGGGGGCCCTCTGGTGAGAGTCTGATCCTGGCTGGATTCCTCACCCTTCTGGGAGGTGGGCCCTCTGCTGTGAGGTCACTCCTGCCTGGCTGGCACACATCACCTTGGCGATGTGCGACCTCAGTTGGGAGTTGGTGCCTGCTGGGAGTCTCCTCCCCTCGGTAATGAGGGCCCTCTGGCGTCAGGCCCTAACTCATGGGCTCCCAAAATTTTCTGATATGTGCCCTGTCGTGCGAGTACACTCCTGCCACGTTCCCATCCCCATGGGGATGTGGGCCTTCTGCTCTGAGGTCCCACCAGCTGGGTTGCTCACAGTGTCATGATGTGAGCCCTCTGCTGTGAGTTCACTGTGGCCTGGATCCCATAGACTCCGTACTCTGGGCCACCTGCTGGGGGGTTCCAACTGCTGGATTCCTCACATTTTTTATTCTGTGGGCCCTGTGTTTTTAGGCTACTCCTGCCTGCCTCACTCGGAGCACCTTGGAAATGTGGGTCCTCTGGTTTAGGCCACATGTGCTGGGTTCCTCACCTTTCTATAATGTGGCCACACTGGTGTGAGGACACTCCTGCCTTGTTCCGGTCCCCTTGGTGATGTGGGCTCTCTGGTGAGAGTCTTATCCTGGCTGGTTTCCTCACCCTTCTGTGAGGTAGGCCCTCTGCTGTGAGGTCACTCCTGCCTGACTGGCACACGTCACCTTGGCGACGTGGGCCCTCAGTTGGGAGTTGGTGCCTGCTGGGAGTCTCCTCCCCTCGGTAATGAGGGCCCTCTGGCGTCAGGCTCTAACTCCTGGGCTCCCAAAATTTTCTGATGTGCGCCCTGTGGTGTGAGTACACTCCTGCCAGGTTTCCAACCCCATGGGAATATGGGCCTTCTGCTCTGAGGTCCCAACGGTGGGTGGCTCAGTTTCATGATGAGGGCCCTCTGGTGTGAGTTCACTCCGGCCTGGATCCCATAGCCTCGCTGCTCCTGGCCGCCTGCGGGGAGGTTCCAACTGCAGGATTCCTCACCTTTTTCTTCTATGGGCCCTCTGTTTGGAGACTCCTCCTGCCTGACTCACTCCCAGCCCCTTGGTGATGTGTGTCCTCTGGTTTGAGGCCACGTGTGCTGGGTCCCTCACCTTTCGATGATGTGGCCCCACTGGTGTGAGGACACTCCTGCCTGGTTTCTATCCCCTTGTTGATGTGGGCCCTCTGGTGAGAGTCTGATCCTGGCTGGGTTCCTCACCCTTCTGTGAGGTGGGCCCTCTGCTGTGAGGTCACTACTGACTGGCTGGCACACCCCGCCTTGGTGACATCGGCCCTCTTGTGGCAGTTGGAGCCTGCTGGGAGCCACCTCCCCTCGGTGATGAGGGCTCTCTAGCGTCAGGCCGTAACTTCTGGGTACCCACTTTTTCTGATACGTGCTAAGTGGTGCGAGGACACTCTTGCCATGTTCCCAACCCCATGGGGATGTGGGCCTTCTGCTGTGAGGTCCCAATGGCTGGGTTGCTCACAGTTTCATGATATGGGCCCTCTGCTGTGAGTTCACTGCAGCCTGGATCGCATAGACTCGGTGCTCTGGGCCGCCTGCTGGGAGGTTCCCACTGCAGGATTCCTCAGCTTTTTTATTCTATGGGTCCTGTGTTGTGAGGTTACTCCTGCATGCCTCACTCCGAGCCCCTTGGAGATGTGGGTCTTCTGGTTTTGGCCACATGTGCTGGGTTCCTCACCTTTCTATGATGTGGTCACGCTGGTGTGCAGACAGTCCTGCCTGGTTCTGATCCTCTTGGTGATGTGGGCCCTCTGGTGAGAGTCTAATCCTCTTTGGGTTCCTCACACTTTTTTGAGGTTGGCCCTCTGCTCTGAGGTCACTCCTGCCTGGCTGGCACACCCCGCATTGGCGACGTTGGCCCTCTTGTAGCAGTTGGAGCCTGCTGGGAGCCTCTTCTCCTCGGTGATGAGGGCCCTCTGGCGTCAGGCCCTAACTGCTGGGCTCCCCACATTTTCTGATGTGTGCCCACTGGTACGATGACACTCCTGCTTGGTTCGCTTCCCCATGGGGATGTGGGCCTTGTGCTCTGAGGTCACAATGGCTAGGTTGCTCACAGTTTCATGATGAGGGCCCTCTGTTGTGAGTTCATCATCGCCTGGATCCCATAGCCTCGGTGCTCTGGGCCGCCTGCTGGGATGTTCCAACTGCTGGATTCCTCACCTTTTTTATACAATGGGCCACGTGTTTTGAGGTTCATCCTGCCTGCCTCGCTCTGAGACCCATGGAGATGTGGGTCCTCTGGTTTGAGGCCACATGTGCTGGGTACCTCATCTTGCGATGATGTGGCCCCACGGGTGTGAAGACACTCCTGCCTGGTTCCCAGCCCATTGCTGATGTGGGCCCTCTGTTGAGAGTCTGATAATGGCTGGGTCCCTTACCCTTCTGTGATGTGGGCCCTCTGATGTGAGGTCACTCCTGCCTAGCTGGCTCACGTCACCTTGGCGATGTGGACCCTCTGTTGGCCACTGAAGCATACTGGGAGCCCCCTACCCTCTTTAAGGAGGGCCTTGGAAAAAACGCATATGCACTTTTTGAACAAGTGCATCATTGTCGAGGTTCTGCCTCTTCTCCTATGCTTTCAGTGCACTTTCCGTCTACCTCCTGAAATCGTTTTCCTGGAATTCTGCCCCACTTTCAAGTCCTCTTTGCAGCCTTTTTTCAATATATTTTTGGACGATAGTTGTCATTCATAACTCTTCAGGTTTGTGAATTACAGTGCCCCTGAGCTCCTTTCTTCAACTCGCTATCTTGTGAGCTGCCTGCACACCCACAGTATTGCTTCAGGCCCTAATCTGGTTCCGGCAGGGCATGCTGAGCCTTTGGTTAATTCCTCTTCCTGGTGGGAAATGAGCGTTCCATTTGCCAGTGCAGACACCTACAGTTAGTCTCTCATTGGTTTTCCCTATTCCTGTTCATCTTGCGCAGAAATTGCAAACTGTGCCAAACAGGAGGTTAAAGGCACTGACTCTCCAAGTGGGGACAGTGTTAGTTAAGCGTCTGGAATGGTGAAGCCGAGTATAAAGGGACGAATACTGAAATGCATTTGAAAATGTTTCCCAATCACATGGTGGACCATACTCTGGGTTTCCCATACATGATTTAGCGGAAGGAAGAATCCCTTAAACCTGGAGAGTTGGGACCTATGGAATGGGTACCATGCAGTATGATTTCAAAGGGTCTGCATTTGCTCACCGAACCTCACCAATGCTCTCAGGCCGAAGTGTCCGGCCTTATGTCTCCCCAGCTCTGGGTGTAGTTGTGGTAAATCCAGGTTGCATCAGAAGCCCTGAGTGAATTATTTAACAATTGCTCTCTATTTCACTGTCATTGTGATTTGTTTTTGAAATTTATTTTGATAATGGGATTTATCGGATTTTCACTGCTGCGTTTAGGCCACTGAACACACGCTTGATTCTCTTACGGAGACATATAAATCCATGGGTTTTAATATTCTTGCTAGCCAGGTATATTCCAAGGCGTTGAATATGGGGTGTTGAGTCCATTTCGTTGAGCAAGGAGTAGGTCTTGTCTATTATATATTTGGCTTATGGAACGGTATCTGTGCGAACTTCAATCTCTGTTTTTATGCAGCACCCCAACTCACCTTTCCCAAAAAGCAAGCATAAGTTGGTTTTCTAAATTTGAGACCCTGTTTTGTTTTGTAATTCAGTTCATGTGTAGCCAAGTTTACATTCCGTGTATTAGTGATAACTTATGATGTTTCTTTTTCTGTGTGACCTATTGCACGTAGAATCATCGTAACTGAATCCACTCATTATGCCGCTACGGGCCTGATGACATAGATTTCATTGCTGAGTGATATTCCATTGTACGTACGTACCACAACTTCTTTATCCATTTTTCGCTCTCTGGGATATTTAACTTCTACCGTAGATGAGGTTCTTGTAAACAGAGCCGTTCCAAACTTTCGGGTGGCTGCGTGGTTTTGATTTTAATTTCCCTAAACTATAGGACCATAAGTGGAATTGCCATAGGCTGTGTTGCTTTGTTTCTTACATGTTTCAGGAAACACCATACAGTTCTCCAGAGTGGTTGTTGGCAATTCACCTCCCGCCCATCAGTATAATAATGCTCCCTCTTCTCCATGGCCTGTCCTGCCTTTCTGGATTTTACACTTTTTTCAGATGACCCTTTTGACCGGGGGGCAGTGAGACTTCATTGTAGTGCAGATTTCCTTTACACGCTTGCTTGGTTGGCCAAAAAGGGCGTATGCGTTTTTTCCTGAATATATTCAGGAAAAAACGCATACGCCCTTTTTGGCCAAGTGCATCATTGTCGCCGTTCTGCCTCTTTTCCTATGCCTTAAGTGCAATTCCAGCCTACCCCCTGAAATCGTTTTCCTGAATTTCTGCCCCGCTTTCAAGTCCTCTTCGCAGACTTACTTCAATATATTTTTGGACGATAGCTGTCATTTATAACTCTGCAGGTTTGTGAATTACAGTGCCCCTGAGCTCCTTTCTTCAACTAGCTTTCTTGTGAGCTGGCCGCAAAACCGCAGGATTGCTTCAGGCCCTAATCTGGTTCCGGCAGTGCGTGCTGAGCCTTCGGTTAATTCCTCTTCCTGGTGGGAAATGAGCGTTGCATTTGCCCGTGCAGACACCTACAGCTAGTCTCTCATTGGTTCTCCCTATTCCTGTTCATCTTGCGCAGAAATTGCAAACTGTGCAAAACAGGAGGTTAAAGGCACTGACTCTCCAAGTGGGGAGAGTGTTAGTTAAGCGTCTGGAATGGTGAACCCCAGTATAAAGGGTCGAAAACTGAGATGCATTTGAAAACGTTTCCCAATCACATGGTGGACAATACTCTGGGTTTCCCATACATGATTTAGCGGAAGGAAGAATCCCTTAAACCTGGAGAGTTGGGACCCATGGAATGGGTACCATGCAGTATGACTTCAAAGGGTCTGCAATTGGTCACCGAACCTCACCAATGCTATCAGGGTGAAGTGTCCGGCCTTATGTCTCCCCAGCTCTGGGAGTACATGTGGTAAATCCAGTATGCCTCAGAAGCCCTGAGTGAATTATTTAAGAATTGCTCTCTATTTCACTGTCATTGTGTTTTGTTTTTGAAATTTATTTTGATAATGGGATTTATCGGATTTTCACTGTTGCCTTTAGGCCACTGAACACATGCTTGATTCTCTTACGGACACATATAAATCCATGAGTTTTAAGATTCTTGCTAGGCAGGTATATTCCTAGGCGTTGAATATGGGGTGTTGAGTCCATTTCGTTGAGCAAGCAGTAGGTCTTGTCTATTACATATTTGGCTTATGGAACGGTGTCTGTGCGAATTTCAATCTCTGTTTTTATGCAGCACCCGAACTCACCTTTCCAAAAAAGCAAGCATATGTTGGTTTTCTAAATTTGAGACACTGTTCTGTTTTGTAATTCAGTTCATGTGTAGCCAAGTTTACATTCCGTGTATTAGTGATATCTTATGATGTTTCTTTTTCTGTGTGACCTATTGCACGTAGAATCATCGTACCTGAATCCACTCATTATGCCGCTACGGGCCTGATGACATAGATTTCATTGCTGAGTGATATTCCATTGTACGTAAGAACCACAACTTCTTTATCCATTTTCCGCCCTCTGGGATATTAAACTTGTACCGTAGACGAGGTTCTTGTAAACAGAGCCGTTCCAAATTTTGGGGTTGCTGTGTGGTTTTGATTTTAATTTCCCTATGCTATAGGACCATAAGTGGAAGTGCCATAGGCTGTGTTGCTTTGTTTCTTACGTGTTTCAGGAAACACCATACACTTCTCCAGAGTGGCTGTTGGCAATTCTCATCCCGCCGATCAGGATAACAATGCTCCCTCTTCTCCATGGCCTGTCCTGCCTTTCTGGATTTTACACTTTTTTCAGATGTCCCTTTTGACCGGGGGGCAGTGAGACTTCATTGTAGTGCAGATTTCCTTTACACGCTGGCTTGGTTGGCCAAAAAGTGCGTATGCGTTTTTTCCTGATTATATTCAGGAAAAAACGCATACGCCCGTTTTGGCCAAGTGCATCATTGTCGCCGTTCCCCGTCTTTTCCTAGGCTTTAAGTGCAATTCCAGTATACCGACTGAAATCGTTTTCCTGAAATTCTGCCCCGCTTTCAAGTCCTCTTTGAAGACTTACTTCAATATGTTTTTGGACGATAGCTGTCTTTCATAACTCTGCAGGTTTGTGAATTACAGTGCCCTTGAGCTCCTTTCTTCAACTCGCTATCTTGTGAGCTGGCCGCAAACCCGCAGGATTACTTCAGGCCCTAATCTGGTTCCGGCATGGCATGCTGAGCCTGTGGTTAATTCCTCTTCCTGGTGGGAAATGAGCGTTAAATTTGCCCGTGCAGACACCTACAGCTAGTCTCTCATTGGTTCTCCCTATTCCTGTTCATGTTGCGCAGAAATTGCAAACTGTGCCAAACAGGAGGTTAAAGGCCCTGACTCTCCAAGTGGGGAGAGTGTGAGTAAAGGGTCTGGAATGCTGAACCCGAGTAAAAGCGGACGAAAACTGAGATACATTTAAAACGTTTCCCGGTCACACGGTGCACCGTACTGTGGGTTTCCGACGCATGTTTTAGCTGAAGGAAGAATCCCTTAAACCTGGAGAGTTGGGACCCATGGCACGGGTACCATGCAGTATGACTTCAAAGGGTCTGCATTTGCTCATCGAACCTCACCAATGCTATCAGCCCGATGTGCCCAACCTTATGTCTCACTCAGCTCTGGGTGTAGATGTGGTAAATCCAGGTTGCATCACAAGCCCTGAATGAATTATTTAAGAATTGCTCTCTATTTCACTGTCCTTGTGTTTTGTTTTTGTAATTCATTTTGATAATGGGATTTATCGGATTTTCTCTGCTGCATTCATGCAGCTGTACACACGCTTGATTCTCTTATGGAGACATATAAATCCATGGGTTTTAAGATTCTTACTTGTCAGGTATATTCCCAGGTGTTGAATATGTGGTGTCGAGTCCATTTCGTTGAGCAAGGACTAGGTCTTTTCTATTATATATTTGGTTTATGCAACGGTATCTGTGCTAATTTCAATCTCTGGTTTTATGCAACACCCAAACACACCTTTCCCCTTAAGCAAGCATAAGTTGATTTTCTAAATTTGAGACCCTGTTCTGTTTTGTAATTCAGTTCATGTGTAGCCAAGTTTACATTCCGTGTATTAGTGATATCTTATGATGTTTCTTTTTCTGTGTGACTTATTTCAGTTAGAATCATGGTACCTGAATCCACTCATTATGCCGCGACGGGCCTGATGACATAGATTTCATTGCTGAGTGATATTCCATTGTACGTACGTACCACATCTTCTTTATCAATTTTTCACATTCTGGGGTATTTAACTTGTACCGTAGACGAGGTTCTTGTAAACAGAGCCGTCCGAAACTTTGGGGTGGCTGTGAGTTTTTGATTTTAATTTCCCTAAGCTATAGGACCATAAGTGGAATTGCCGTAGGCTCCGTTGCTTTGTTTTTTAGGTGTTCCAGGAAATACCATACACTTCTCCAGAGTGGCTGTTAGTAATTTACATCCCGCCCATCAGCATAACAAGGCTCCCTGTTCTCCATGGCCTGTGCTGCCTTTCTGGATTTTACAGTTTTTTCAGATGGCCGTTTTGACCGGGGGGCAGTGAGACTTCATTGTAGTGCAGATTTCTTTAAAATGCTTGCTTGGTTGGCCAAAAAGGGCGTATGCGTTTTTTCCTGAATATATTCAGGAAAAAACGCATACGCCCTTTTTGGCCAAGAGCATCATTGTCGACGTTCTGCCTCTTTTCCTATGCTTTAAATGCAATTCCCGTCTACCCCCTGAAATCGTTTTCCTGCAATTCTGCCCCGCTTACAGGTTCTCTTCGCAGCCTTCCTTCAATATATTTTTGGACGATAGCTGTCTTTCATAACTCTGCAGGTTTGTGAATTACAGTGCCCTTGAGCTCCTTTCTTCAACTCGCTATCTTGTGAGCTGGCCGCAAACCCGCAGGATTACTTCAGGCCCTAATCTGGTTCCGGCATGGCATGCTGAGCCTTTGGTTAATTCCTCTTCCTGGTGGGAAATGAGCGTTAAATTTGCCCGTGCAGACACCTACAGCTAGTCTCTCATTGGTTCTCCCTATTCCTGTTCATGTTGCGCAGAAATTGCAAACTGTGCCAAACAGGAGGTTAAAGGCCCTGACTCTCCAAGTGGGGAGAGTGTGAGTAAAGGGTCTGGAATGGTGAACCCGAGTAAAAGCGGACGAAAACTGAGATACATTTAAAACGTTTCCCGGTCACACGGTGCACCGTACTGTGGGTTTCCGACGCATGTATTAGCTGAAGGAAGAATCCCTTAAACCTGGAGAGTTGGGACCCATGGCAGGGGTACCATGCAGTATGACTTCAAAGGGTCTGCATTTGCTCATCGAACCTCACCAATGCTATCAGCCCGATGTGCCCAACCTTATGTCTCACTCAGCTCTGGGTGTAGATGTGGTAAATCTAGGTTGCATCACAAGCCCTGAATGAATTATTTAAGAATTCCTCTCTATTTCACTGTCCTTGTGTTTTGTTTTTGTAATTCATTTTGATAATGGGATTTATCGGATTTTCTCTGCTGCATTCATGCAGCTGTACACACGCTTGATTCTCTTATGGAGACATATAAATCCATGGGTTTTAAGATTCTTACTTGTCAGGTATATTCCCAGGTGTTGAATATGTGGTGTCAAGTCCATTTCGTTGAGCAAGGACTAGGTCTTTTCTATTATATATTTGGTTTATGCAACGGTATCTGTGCTAATTTCAATCTCTGGTTTTATGCAGCACCCCAACTCACCTTTCTCCTTAAGCAAGCATAAGTTGGTTTTCTAAATTTGAGGCCCTGTTCTGTTTTGTAATTCAGTTCATGTGTAGCCAAGTATACATTCCGTGTATTAGTGATATCTTATGATGTTTCATTTTCTGTGTGACTTATTTCAGTTAGAATCATGGTACCTGAATCCACTCATTATGCCGCGACGGGCCTGATGACATAGATTTCATTGCTGAGTGATATTCCATTGTACGTACGTACCACATCTTCTTTATCAATTTTTCACATTCTGGGGTATTTAAATTGTACCGTAGACGAGGTTCTTGTAAACAGAGCCGTCCGAAACTTTGGGGTGGCTGTGAGTTTTTGATTTTAATTTCCCTAAGCTATAGGACCATAAGTGGAATTGCCGTAGGCTCCGTTGCTTTGTTTTTTAGGTGTTCCAGGAAATACCATACACTTCTCCAGAGTGGCTGTTAGTAATTTACATCCCGCCAATCAGCATAACAAGGCTCCCTGTTCTCCATGGCCTGTGCTGCCTTTCTGGATTTTACAGTTTTTCAGATGGCCGTTTTGACCGGGGGGCAGTGAGACTTCATTGTAGTGCAGATTTCTTTAAAATGCTTGCTTGGTTGGCCAAAAAGGGCATATGCGTTTTTTCCTGAATATATTCAGGAAAAAACGCATACGCCCTTTTTGGCCAAGAGCATCATTGTCGACGTTCTGCCTCTTTTCCTATGCTTTAAATGCAATTCCCGTCTACCCCCTGAAATCATTTTCCTGCAATTCTGCCCCGCTTACAAGTTCTCTTCGCAGCCTTCCTTCAATATATTTTTGGACGATAGCTGTCATTTATAACTCTGCAGGTTTGTGAGTTACAGTGTCCCTGAGCTCCTTTCTTCAACTCGCTATCTTGTGAGCTGGCCGAAAACCCGCAGGATTGCTTCAGGCCCTAATCTGCTTCCAGCAGGGCATGTTGAGCCTTAGGTTATTTCCTCTTCCTGGCGGGAAATGAGCGTTAAATTTGCCCGTGCAGACACCTACAGCTAGTCTCTCATTGGATCTCCCTATTCCTGTTCATCTTGAGCAGAAATTGCAAACTGTGCCAAAGAGGAGGTTAAAGCACTGACTCTCCAAGTAGGGAGACTGTTAGTAAAGGGTCTGGAATGGTGAACCCGAGTAAAAGGGGAGGAAAACTGAGATGCATTTGAAAACGTTTGCCGGTCACACGGTGCACCATACTGTGGGTTTCCCATGCATGTTTTAGCTGAAGGAAGAATCCCCTAATCCTGGAGAGTTGGGACCCTTGGAATGGGTACCATGCAGTATGACTTCAATGCGTCTGCATTTGCTCACTGAACCTCACCAATGCTATCAGCCCGAAGTGCCCAACCTTATGTCTCACTCAGCTCTGGGTGTAGATGTGGTAAATCCAGGTTGCATCACAAACCCTGAATGAATTATTAAAGAATTGCTCTCTATTTCACTGTCCTTGTGTTTTGTTTTTGTAATATATTTTGATAATGGGATTTATCGGATTTTCTCTGCTGCATTCATGCCGCTGTACACACGCTTCATTCTCTTACGGAGACATATGAATCCATGGGTTTGAATATTCTTACTAGTCAGGTGTATTCCTAGGCGTTGAATATGGGGTGTTTAGTCCATTTCGTTGAGCAAGGGTTAGGTCTTGACTATTACATATTTGGCTTATGAAAATGTATCTGTGCTAATTTCTATCTCTGTTTTGATGTGGCACCGCAACTCACCTTTCCCCTTAAGCAAGCATAAGTTGGTTTTCTAAATTTGAGACCCTGTTCTGTTTTGTAATTCAGTTCATGTGTAGCCAAGATTACATTCCGTGTATTAGTGATATCTTATGATGTTTCATTTTCTGTGTGACTTATTACACTTAGAATCATCGTAGCTGAATCCACTCATTATGCCACGACGGGCCAGATGACATAGATTTCATTGGTGAGTGATATTCCATTGTACGTACGTACCACAACTTCTTTATCCATTTTTCGCTTTCTGGGATATTTAACTTGTACCGTAGATGAGGTTCTTGTAAACAGAGCCGTCTGAAACTTTGGGTGGCTGTGTGTTTTTTATTTTAATTTCCCTAAGCTATAGGACCATAAGTGGAAGTGCCGTAGGCTCCGTTGCTTTGTTTTTTAGGTGTTTCAGGAAACACCCTACACTTCTCCAGAGTGGCTGTTGGCAATTTACATCCCGCCCATCAGCATAACAAGGCTCCCTGTTCTCCATGGCCTGTGCTGCATTTCTGGATTTTCACTTTTTTCAGATGGCCCTTTTGACCGGGGGGCAGTGAGACTTCATTGTAGTGCAGATTTCTTTAATATGCTTGCTTGGTTGGCCAAAAAGGGCCTATGCGTTTTTTCCTGAATATATTGAGGAAAAAACGCATACGCCCTTTTTGGCCAAGTGCATCATTGTCGACGTTCTGCCTCTTTTCCTATGATTTAAATGCAATTCCAGTCTACCCCCTGAAATCGTTTTCCAGCAATTCTGCCCTGCTTTCAAGTCCTCTTCGCAGCCTTCCTTCAATATATTTTTGGACGATAGCTGTCATTTATAACTCTGCAGGTTTGTGAATTACTTGGCCCCTGAGCTCCTTTCATCAAATCGCTTTCTTGTGAGCTGGCCGCAAACCCGCAGGATTGCTTCAGGCCCTAATCTGGTTCCGGCACGGCATGCTGAGCCTTTGGTTAATTCCTCTTCCTGTTTGGAAATGAGCATTAAATTTGCCCGTGCAGACACCTACAGCTAGTCTCTCATTGGTTCTCCCTATTCCTGTTCATCTTGCGCAGAAATTGCAAACTGTGCCAAACAGGAGGTTAAAGGCACGGACTCTCCAAGTGGGGAGAGTTTTAGTAAAGGGTCTGGAATTGTGAACGCGAGTAAAAGAGGACAAAAACTGAGATGCATTTGAAAACGTTTCCCGGTCACACAGTGCACCATACTCTGGGTTTCCCATGCATGCTTTAGCTGAAGGAAGAATCGCTTAAACCTGGAGAGTTGGGACCCATGGAATGGGTACCATGCAGTATGACTTCAAATGGTCTGCATTTGCTCATCGAACCTCACCAATGCTATCAGCCCGAAGTGTCCAACCTTATGTCTCACTCAGCTCTGGGTTTAGATGAGGTAAATCCAGGTTGCATCACAAGCCCTGAATGAATTATTTAAAAATTGCTCTCTATTTCACTGTCATTGTGTTTTGTTTTTGTAATTCATTTTGATAAT
Source organism: Delphinapterus leucas (assembly GCF_059928025.1). Classification (NCBI taxonomy): domain Eukaryota; kingdom Metazoa; phylum Chordata; class Mammalia; order Artiodactyla; family Monodontidae; genus Delphinapterus; species Delphinapterus leucas. The sequence goes on along the minus strand of NW_028322233.1, from coordinate 10,793,242 downwards.
TGGATTTATCGGATTTTCTCTGCTGCCTTCATGCAGCTGTACACACGCTTGATTCTCTTATGGAGACATATAAATCCATGGGTTTGAAGATTCTTACTAGTCAGGTGTATTCCTAGGCGTTGAATATAGGGTGTTTATCCCATTTCGTTGAGCAAGGGGTACGTCTGGACTATTACATATTTAACTTATGGAATGGTATCTGTGCTAATATCTATCTCTGGTTTTATGCAGCACCCCAACTCACCTTTCCCCTTAAGCAAACATAAGTTGGTTTTCTAAATTGGAGACCCTGTTCTGTTTTGTAATTCAGTTCATGTGTAGCCAAGATTACATTCGGTGTATTAGTGATATCTTATGATGTTTCATTTTCTGTGTGACTTATTTCACTTAGAATCATCGTACCTGAATCCACTCATTATGCCACGATGGGCCAGATGACATAGATTTCATTGGTGAGTGATATTTTATTGTACGTACGTACCACAACTTCTTTATCCATTTTTCGCTTTCTGGGATATTTAACTTGTACCGTAGACTCGGTTCTTGTAAACAGAGCCGTCTGAAATTTTGGGGTGTCTGTGTGTTTTTGATTTTAATTTCCCTAAGCTATAGCACCATAAGTGGAAGTGCCGTAGGCTCCGTTGCTTTGTTTTTTAGGTGTTTCAGGAAACACCATACACTTCTCCAGAGTGGCTCTTGGCAATTTACATCCCACCCATCAGCATAACAAGGCTCCCTGTTCTCCATGGCCTGTGCTGCATTTCTGGATTTTACACTTTTTTCAGATGGCCCTTTGACCTGGGGGCAGTGAGACTTCATTGTAGTGCAGATTTCTTTAACATGCTTGCTTGGTTGGCCAAAAAGGGCGTATGCGTTTTTTCCTGAATATATTCAGGAAAAAACGCATACGCCCTTTTTGGCCAAGTGCATCATTGTCGACGTTCTGCCTCTTTTCCTATGATTTAAATGCAATTCCAGTCTACCCCCTGAAATCGTTTTCCTGCAATTCTGCCCCCCTTTCAAGTCCTCTTCGCAGACTTCCTTCAATATATTTTTGGACGATAGCTGTCATTTATAACTCTGCAGGTTTTTGAATTACAGTGCCCCTGAGCTCCTTTCTTCAAATCGCTTTCTTGTGAGCTGACCGCAAACCAGCAGGATTGCTTCAGGCCCTAATCTTGTTCCGGCACGGCATGCTGAGCCTTTGGTTACTTCCTCTTCCTGGTTGGAAATGAGCATTAAATTTGCCCGTGCAGACACCTACAGCTAGTCTCTCATTGGTTCTCCCTATTCCTGTTCATCTTGCGCAGAAATTGCAAACTGTGACAAACAGGAGGTTAAAGGCACTGACTCTCCAAGTGGGGACAGTGTTAGTAAAGGGTCTGTAATTGTTAACCCGAGTAAAAGGGGACAAAATCTGAGATGCATTGGAAAATGTTTCCCGGTCACACGGTGCACCATACTGTGGGTTTCCCATGCATGCTTTACCTGAAGGAAGAATCGCTTAAACCTGGAGAGTTGGGACCCATGGTATGGGTACCATGCATTATGACTTCAAATGGTCTGCATTTGCTCATCGAACCTCACCAATGCTATCAGCCCGAAGTGTCCAACCTTATGTCTCACTCAGCTCTGGGTTCAGATGAGGTAAATCCAGGTTGCATCACAAGCCCTGAATGAATTATTTAAGAATTGCTCTCTATTTCACTGTCATTGTGTTTTGTTTTTGTAATTCATTTTGATAATAGGATTTATCGGATTTTCTCTGCTGCCTTCATGCAGCTGTACACACGCTTGATTCTCTTATGGAGACATATATATCCATGGGTTTGAAGATTCTTACTAGTCAGGTGTATTCCTAGGCGTTGAATAGAGGGTGTTTAGCCCATTTCGTTGAGCAAGTGGTAGGTCTTGACTATTAAATATTTGACTTATGGAATGGTATCTGTGCTAACTTCTATCTCTGGTTTTATGCAGCACCCCAACTCACCTTTCCCCTTAAGCAAACATAAGTTGGTTTTCTAAATTTGAGACCCTGTTCTGTTTTGTAATTCAGTTCATGTGTAGCCAAGATTACATTCCGTGTATTAGTGATATCTTATGATGTTTCATTTTCTGTGTGACTTATTACACTTAGAATCATCGTACCTGAATCCACTCATTATGGCACGACGGGCCAGATGACATAGATTTCATTGGTGAGTGATATTCCATTGTACGTACGTACCACAACTTCTTTATCGATTTTTCGCTTTCTGGGATATTTTACTTGTACCGTAGACGAGGTTCTTGTAAACAGAGCCGTCTGAAGCTTTGGGGTGGCTGTGTGTTTTTGATTTTAATTTCCCTAAGCTATAGGACCATAAGTGGAAGTGCCGTAGGCTCCGTTGCTTTGTTTTTTAGGTGTTTCAGGAAACACCATACAATTCTCCAGAGTGGCTGTTGGCAATTTACATCCCACCCATCAGCATAACAAGGCTCCCTGTTCTCCATGGCCTGTGCTGCCTTTCTGGATTTTACACTTTTTTCAGATGACCCTTTTGACCGGGGGGCAGTGAGACTTCATTTTAGTGCAGATTTCTTTAACATGCTTGATTGGTTGGCCAAAAAGGGCGTATGCGTTTTTTCCTGAATATATTCAGGAAAAAACGCATACGCACTTTTTGGCCAAGTGCATCATTGTCGACGTTCTGCCTCTTTTCCTATGCTTTAAATGCAATTCCAGTCTACCCCCTGAAATCGTTTTCCTGCAATTCTGCCCCGCTTTCAAGTCCTCTTCGCAGCCTTCCTTCAATATATTTTTGGACGATAGCTGTCATTTATAACTCTGCAGGTTTGTGAATTACAGTGCCCCTGAGCTCCTTTCTTCAAATCGCTTTCTTGTGAGCTGGCCGCAAACCCGCAGGATTGCTTCAGGCCCTAATCTGTTTCCGACACGGCATGTTGAGCCTTTGGTTAATCCCTCTTGTGGTGGGAAATCAGCATTAAATTTGCCCGTGCAGACACCTACAGCTAGTCTCTCATTGGTTCTCCCTATTCCTGTTTATTTGGTCAGAATTTGCAAACTGTGCCAAACAGGAGGTTAAAGGCACTGACTCTCCAAGTGGGGAGAGTGTTAGTAAAGTGTCTGGAATTGTGAACCCGAGTAAAAGGGGATGAAAACTGAGGTGCATTTGAAAACGTTTCCCAGTCACACGGTGCACCATACTGTGGGTTTCCCATGCATGCTTTAGCTGAAGGAAGAATCGCTTAAACCTGGAGAGTTGGGAACCATGGAATGGGTACCATGCATTATGACTTCAAATGGTCTGCATTTGCTCATCGAACCTCACCAATGCTATCAGCCCGAAGTGTCCAACCTTATGTCTCACTCAGCTCTGGGTTCAGATGAGGTAAATCCAGGTTGCATCACAAGCCCTGAATGAATTATTTAAGAATTGCTCTCTATTTCACTGTCATTGTGTTTTGTTTTTGTAATTCATTTTGATAATAGGATTTATCGGATTTTCTCTGCTGCCTTCATGCAGCTGTACACACGCTTGATTCTCTTATGGAGACATATAAATCCATGGGTTTGAAGATTCTTACTAGTCAGGTGTATTCCTAGGCGTTGAATAGAGGGTGTTTAGCCCATTTCGTTGAGCAAGTGGTAGGTCTTTACTATTAAATATTTGACTTATGGAATGGTATCTGTGCTAACTTCTATCTCTGGTTTTATGCAGCACCCTAACTCACCTTTCCCCTTAAGCAAACATAAGTTGGTTTTCTAAATTTGAGACCCTGTTCTGTTTTGTAATTCAGTTCATGTGTAGCCAAGATTACATTCCGTGTATTAGTGATATCTTATGATGTTTCATTTTCTGTGTGACTTATTACACTTAGAATCATCGTACCTGAATCCACTCATTATGGCACGACGGGCCAGATGACATAGATTTCATTGGTGAGTGATATTCCATTGTACGTACGTACCACAACTTCTTTATCCATTTTTCGCTTTCTGGGATATTTTACTTGTACCGTAGACGAGGTTCTTGTAAACAGAGCCGTCTGAAACTTTGGGGTGGCTGTGTGTTTTTGATTTTAATTTCCCTAAGCTATAGGACCATAAGTGGAAGTGCCGTAGGCTCCATTGCTTTGTTTTTTAGGTGTTTCAGGAAACACCATACACTTCTCCAGAGTGGCTCTTGGCAATTTACATCCCACCCATCAGCATAACAAGGCTCCCTGTTCTCCATGGCCTGTGCTGCCTTTCTGGATTTTACACTTTTTTCAGATGACCCTTTTGACCGGGGGGCAGTGAGACTTCATTGTAGTGCAGATTTCTTTAACATGCTTGCTTGGTTGGCCAAAAAGTGCGTATGCATTTTTTCCTGAATATATTCAGGAAAAAACGCATACGCCCTTTTTGGCCAAGTGCATCATTGTCGACGTTCTGCCTCTTTTCCTATGTTTTAAATGCAATTCCAGTCTACACCCTGAAATCGTTTTCCTGCAATTCTACCCCGCGTTCAAGTCCTCTTCGCAGCCTTCCTTCAATATATTTTTGGACGATAGCTGTCATTTATAACTCTGCAGGTTTGTGAATTACAGTGCCCCTGAGCTCCTTTCTTCAAATCGCTTTCTTGTGAGCTGGCCGCAAACCCGCATGATTGCTTCAGGCCCTAATCTGTTTCCGACACGGCATGTTGAGCCTTTGGTTAATCCCTCTTGTGGTGGGAAATCAGCATTAAATTTGCCCGTGCAGACACCTACAGCTAGTCTCTCATTGGTTCTCCCTATTCCTGTTTATTTGGTCAGAATTTGCAAACTGTGCCAAACAGGAGGTTAAAGGCACTGACTCTCCAAGTGGGGAGAGTGTTAGTAAAGTGTCTGGAATTGTGAACCCGAGTAAAAGGGGATGAAAACTGAGATGCATTTGAAAACGTTTCCCAGTCACACGGTGCACCATACTGTGGGTTTCCCATGCATGCTTTAGCTGAAGGAAGAATCGCTTAAACCTGGAGAGTTGGGACCCATGGAATGGGTACCATGCAGTATGACTTCAAATGGTCTGCATTTGCTCATCGAACCTCACCAATGCTATCAGCCCGAAGTGTCCAACCTTATGTCTCACTCAGCTCTGGGTTCAGATGAGGTAAATCCAGGTTGCATCACAAGCCCTGAATGAATTATTTAAGAATTGCTCTCTATTTCACTGTCATTGTGTTTTGTTTTTGTAATTCATTTTGATAATAGGATTTATCGGATTTTCTCTGCTGCCTTCATGCAGCTGTACACACGCTTGATTCTCTTATTGAGACATATAAATCCATGGGTTTGAAGATTCTTACTAGTCAGGTGTATTCCTAGGTGTTGAATAGAGGGTGTTTAGCCCATTTCGTTGAGCAAGTGGTAGGTCTTGACTATTAAATATTTGACTTATGGAATGGTATCTGTGCTAATTTCTATCTCTGGTTTTATGCAGCACCCCAACTCACCTTTCCCCTTAAGCAAACATAAGTTGGTTTTCTAAATTTGAGACCCTGTTCTGTTTTGTAATTCAGTTCATGTGTAGCCAAGATTACATTCCGTGTATTAGTGATATCTTATGATGTTTCATTTTCTGTGTGACTTATTACACTTAGAATCATCGTACCTGAATCCACTCATTATGCCACGACGGGCCAGATGACATAGATTTCATTGGTGAGTGATATTCCATTGTACGTACGTACCACAACTTCTTTATCCATTTTTCGCTTTCTGGGATATTTTACTTGTACCGTAGACGAGGTTCTTGTAAACAGAGCCGTCTGAAACTTTGGGGTGGCTGTGTGTTTTTGATTTTAATTTCCCAAAGCTATAGGACCATAAGTGAAAGTGCCGTAGGCTCCGTTGCTTTGTTTTTTAGGTGTTTCAGGAAACACCATACACTTCTCCAGAGCGGCTGTTGGCAATTTACATCCCACCCATCAGCATAACAAGGCTCCCTGTTCTCCATGGCCTGTGCTGCCTTTCTGGATTTTACACTTTTTTCAGATGACCCTTTTGACCGGGGGGCAGTGAGACTTCATTGTAGTGCAGATTTCTTTAACATGCTTGCTTGGTTGGCCAAAAAGTGCGTATGCGTTTTTTCCTGAATATATTCAGGAAAAAACGCATACGCCCTTTTTGGCCAAGTGCATCATTGTCGACGTTCTGCCTCTTTTCCTATGCTTTAAATGCAATTCCAGTCTACCCCCTGAAATCGTTTTCCTGCAATTCTGCCCCGCTTTCAAGTCCTCTTCGCAGCCTTCCTTCAATATATTTTTGGACGATAGCTGTCATTTATAACTCTGCAGGTTTGTGAATTACTTGGCCCCTGAGCTCCTTTCTTCAAATCGCTTTCTTGTGAGCTGGCCGCAAACCCGCAGGATTGCTTCAGGCCCTAATCTGGTTCCGGCACGGCATGCTGAGCCTTTGGTTAATTCCTCTTCCTGGTTGGAAATGAGCATTAAATTTGCCCGTGCAGACACCTACAGCTAGTCTCTACTTGGTTCTCCCTATTCCTGTTTATTTGGTCAGAATTTGCAAACTGTGCCAAACAGGAGGTTAAAGGCACTGACTCTCCAAGTGGGGAGAGTGTTAGTAAAGTGTCTGGAATTGTGAACCCGAGTAAAAGGGGATGAAAACTGAGATGCATTTGAAAACGTTTCCCAGTCACACGGTGCACCATACTGTGGGTTTCCCATGCATGCTTTAGCTGAAGGAAGAATCGCTTAAACCTGGAGAGTTGGGACCCATGGAATGGGTACCATGCAGTATGACTTCAAATAGTCTGCATTTGCTCATCGAACCTCACCAATGCTATCAGCCCGAAGTGTCCAACCTTATGTCTCACTCAGCTCTGAGTTCAGATGAGGTAAATCCAGGTTGCATCACAAGCCCTGAATGAATTATTTAAGAATTGCTCTCTATTTCACTGTCAATGTGTTTTGTTTTTGTAATTCATTTTGATAATAGGATTTATCGGATTTTCTCTGCTGCCTTCATACAACTGTACACACGCTTGATTCTCTTATGGAGACATATAAATCCATGGGTTTGAAGATTCTTACTAGTCAGGTGTATTCCTAGGCGTTGAATAGAGGGTGTTTAGCCCATTTCGTTGAGCAAGGGGTAGGTCTTTACTATTACGTATTTGACGTATGGAATGGTATCTGTGCTAACTTCTATCTCTGGTTTTATGCAGCACCCCAACTCACCTTTCCCCTTACGCAATCATAAGTTGGTTTTCTAAATTTGAGACCCTGTTCTGTTTTGTAAATCAGTTCATGTGTAGCCAAGATTACATTCCGTGTATTAGTGATATCTTATGATGTTTCATTTTCTGTGTGACTTATTTCACTTAGAATCATCGTACCTGAATCCACTCATTATGCCACGATGGGCCAGATGACATAGATTTCATTGGTGAGTGATATTCCATTGTACGTACGTACCACAACTTCTTTATCCATTTTTCGCTTTCTGGGATATTTTACTTGTACCGTAGACGAGGTTCTTGTAAACAGAGCCGTCTGAAACTTTGGGGTGGCTGTGTGTTTTTGATTTTAATTTCCCTAAGCTATAGGACCATAAGTGGAAGTGCCGTAGGCTCCGTTGCTTTGTTTTTTAGGTGTTTCAGGAAACACCATACACTTCTCCAGAGTGGCTCTTGGCAATTTACATCCCACCCATCAGCATAACAAGGCTCCCTGTTCTCCATGGCCTGTGCTGCCTTTCTGGATTTTACACTTTTTTCAGATGACCCTTTTGACCGGGGGGCAGTGAGACTTCATTGTAGTGCAGATTTCTTTAACATGCTTGCTTGGTTGGCCAAAAAGGGCGTATGCGTTTTTTCCAGAATATATTCAGGAAAAAACGCATACGGACTTTTTGGCCAAGTGCATCATTGTCGACGTTCTGCCTCTTTTCCTATGTTTTAAATGCAATTCCAGTCTACACCCTGAAATCGTTTTCCTGCAATTCTACCCCGCGTTCAAGTCCTCTTCGCATCCTTATTTCAATATATTTTTGGACGATAGCTGTCATTTATAACTCTGCAGGTTTGTGAATTACTTGGCCCCTGAGCTCCTTTCTTCAAATCGCTTTCTTGTGAGCTGGCCGCAAACCCGCAGGATTGCTTCAGGCCCTAATCTGGTTCCGGCACGGCATGCTGAGCCTTTGGTTAATTCCTCTTCCTGGTTGGAAATGAGCATTAAATTTGCCCGTGCAGACACCTACAGCTAGTCTCTACTTGGTTCTCCCTATTCCTGTTTATTTGGTCAGAATTTGCAAACTGTGCCAAACAGGAGGTTAAAGGCACTGACTCTCCAAGTGGGGAGAGTGTTAGTAAAGTGTCTGGAATTGTGAACCCGAGTAAAAGGGGATGAAAACTGAGATGCATTTGAAAACGTTTCCCAGTCACACGGTGCACCATACTGTGGGTTTCCCATGCATGCTTTAGCTGAAGGAAGAATCGCTTAAACCTGGAGAGTTGGGACCCATGGAATGGGTACCATGCAGTATGACTTCAAATAGTCTGCATTTGCTCATCGAACCTCACCAATGCTATCAGCCCGAAGTGTCCAACCTTATGTCTCACTCAGCTCTGGGTTCAGATGAGGTAAATCCAGGTTGCATCACAAGCCCTGAATGAATTATTTAAGAATTCCTCTCTATTTCACTGTCATTGTGTTTTGTTTTTGTAATTCATTTTGATAATAGGATTTATCGGATTTTATCTGCTGCCTTCATACAGCTGTACACACGCTTGATTCTCTTATGGAGACATATAAATCCATGGGTTTGAAAATTCTTACTAGTCAGGTGTATTCCTAGGCGTTGAATAGAGGGTGTTTAGCCCATTTCGTTGAGCAAGGGGTAGGTCTTTACTATTACGTATTTGACGTATGGAATGGTATCTGTGCTAACTTCTATCTCTGGTTTTATGCAGCACCCCAACTCACCTTTCCCCTTACGCAATCATAAGTTGGTTTTCTAAATTTGAGACCCTGTTCTGTTTTGTAAATCAGTTCATGTGTAGCCAAGATTACATTCAGTGTATTAGTGATATCTTATGATGTTTCATTTTCTGTGTGACTTATTTCACTTAGAATCATCGTACCTGTATCCACTCATTATGCCACGATGGGCCAGATGACATAGATTTCATTGGTGAGTGATATTCCATTGTACGTACGTACCACAACTTCTTTATCCATTTTTCGCTTTCTGGGATATTTTACTTGTACCGTAGACGAGGTTCTTGTAAACAGAGCCGTCTGAAACTTTGGGGTGGCTGTGTGTTTTTGATTTTAATTTCCCTAAGCTATAGGACCATAAGTGGAAGTGCCGTAGGCTCCGTTGCTTTGTTTTTTAGGTGTTTCAGGAAACACCATACACTTCTCCAGAGTGGCTCTTGGCAATTTACATCCCACCCATCAGCATAACAAGGCTCCCTGTTCTCCATGGCCTGTGCTGCCTTTCTGGATTTTACACTTTTTTCAGATGACACTTTTGACCGGGGGGCAGTGAGACTTCATTGTAGTGCAGATTTCTTTAACATGCTTGCTTGGTTGGCCAAAAAGTGCGTATGCGTTTTTTCCAGAATATATTCAGGAAAAAACGCATATGCACTTTTTGGCCAAGTGCATCATTGTCGACGTTCTGCCTCTTTTCCTATGTTTTAAATGCAATTCCAGTCTACACCCTGAAATCGTTTTCCTGCAATTCTACCCCGCGTTCAAGTCCTCTTCGCAGCCTTATTTCAATATATTTTTGGACGATAGCTGTCATTTATAACTCTGCAGGTTTGTGAATTACAGTGCCCCTGAGCTCCTTTCTTCAAATCGCTTTCTTGTGAGCTGGCCGCAAACCCGCATGATTGCTTCAGGCCCTAATCTGTTTCCGACACGGCATGTTGAGCCTTTGGTTAATCCCTCTTGTGGTGGGAAATGAGCATTAAATTTGCCCGTGCAGACACCTACAGCTAGTCTCTCATTGGTTCTCCCTATTCCTGTTTATTTGGTCAGAATTTGCAAACTGTGCCAAACAGGAGGTTAAAGGCACTGACTCTCCAAGTGGGGAGAGTGTTAGTAAAGTGTCTGGAATTGTGAACCCGAGTAAAAGGGGATGAAAACTGAGATGCATTTGAAAACGTTTCCCAGTCACACGGTGCACCATACTGTGGGTTTCCCATGCATGCTTTAGCTGAAGGAAGAATCGCTTAAACCTGAGAGTTGGGACCCATGGAATGGGTACCATGCAGTATGACTTCAAATGGTCTGCATTTGCTCATCGAACCTCACCAATGCTATCAGCCCGAAGTGTCCAACCTTATGTCTCACTGAGCTCTGGGTTCAGATGAGGTAAATCCAGGTTGCATCACATGCCCTGAATGAATTATTTAAGAATTGCTCTCTATTTCACTGTCATTGTGTTTTGTTTTTGTAATTCATTTTGATAATAGGATTTATCGGATTTTCTCTGCTGCCTTCATGCAGCTGTACACACGCTTGATTCTCTTATGGAGACATATAAATCCATGGGTTTGAAGATTCTTACTAGTCAGGTGTATTCCTAGGCGTTGAATAGAGGGTGTTTAGCCCATTTCGTTGAGCAAGTGGTAGGTCTTGACTATTAAATATTTGACTTATGGAATGGTATCTGTGCTAACTTCTATCTCTGGTTTTATGCAGCACCCCAACTCACCTTTCCCCTTACGCAAACATAAGTTGGTTTTCTAAATTTGAGACCCTGTTCTGTTTTGTAAATCAGTTCATGTGTAGCCAAGATTACATTCCGTGTATTAGTGATATCTTATGATGTTTCATTTTCTGTGTGACTTATTTCACTTAGAATCATCGTACCTGAATCCACTCATTATGCCACGATGGGCCACATGACATAGATTTCATTGATGAGTGATATTCCATTGTACGTACCTACCACAACTTCTTTATCCATTTTTCGCATTCTGGGATAATTTACTTGTACCGTAGAAGAGGTTCTTGTAAACAGAGCCGTCTGAAACTTTGGGGTGGCTGTGTGTTTTTGATTTTAATTTCCCTAAGCTATAGGACCATAAGTGGAAGTGCCGTAGGCTCCGTTGCTTTGTTTTTTAGGTGTTTCAGGAAACACCATACACTTCTCCAGAGTGGCTCTTGGCAATTTACATCCCGCCCATCAGCATAACAAGGCTCCCTGTTCTCCATGGCCTGTGCTGCATTTCTGGATTTTACACATTTTTCAGATGGCCCTTTTGACCAGGGGGCAGTGAGACTTCATTGTAGTGCAGATTTCTTTAATATGCTTGCTTGGTTGGCCAAAAAGGGCCTATGCGTTTTTTCCTGAATATATTGAGGAAAAACCGCATACGCCCTTTTTGGCCAAGTGCATCATTGACGACGTTCTGCCTCTTTTCATATGCTTTAAATGCAATTCCAGTCTACCCCCTGAAATCGTTTTCCAGAAATTCTGCCCTGCTTTCAAGTCCTCTTCACAGCGTTCCTTCAATATATTTTTGGACGATAGCTGTCATTTATAACTCTGCAGGTTTGTGAATTATTTGGCCCCTGAGCTCCTTTCTTCAAATCGCTTTATTGTGAGCTGGCCGCAAACCCGCAGCATTGCTTCAGGCCCTAATCTGGTTCCAGCATGGCATGCTGAGCCTTTGGTTAATTCCTCTTCCTGGTTGGAAATGAGCGTTAAATTTTCCCGTGCAGACACCTACAGCTAGTCTCTCATTGGTTCTCCCTATTCCTGTTCATCTTGCGCAGAAATTGCAAACTGTGCCAAACAGGAGGTTAAAGGCACTGACTCTCCAAGTGGGGAGAGTTTTAGTAAAGGGTCTGGAATTGTGAACCCGAGTAAAAGGGGACAGAGACTGAGATGCATTTGAAAACGTTTCCCGGTCACACGGTGCACCATAATGTGGGTTTCCCATGCATGCTTTAGCTGAAGAAAGAATCGCTTAAACCTGGAGAGTTGGGACCCGTGGACTGGGTACCATGCAGTATGACTTCAAATGGTCTGCATTTGCTCATCGATCCTCACCAATGCTATCAGCCCGAAGTGTCCAACCTTATGTCTCACTCAGCTCTGGGTATAGATGAGGTAAATCCACGTTGCATCACAAGCCCTGAATGAATTATTTAAGAATTGCTCTCTATTTCACTGTCATTGTGTTTTGTTTTTGTAATTCATTTTGATAATAGGATTTATCGGATTTTCTATGCTGCCTTCATGTAGCTGTACACACACTTGATTCTCTTATGGAGACATATAAATCCATGGGTTTGAAGATTCTTACTAGTCAGGTGTATTCCTAGGCATTGAATATAGGGTGTTTAGCCCATTTCGTTGAGCAAGTGGTAGGTCTTGACTATTACATATTTGACTTATGGAATGGTATCTGTGCTAATTTCTATCTCTGGTTTTATGCAGCACCCAACTCACCTTTCTCCTTAAGCAAACATAAGTTGGTTTTCTAAATTTGAGACCCTGTTCTGTTTTGTAATTCAGTTCATGTGTAGCCAAGATTACATTCCGTGTATTAGTGATATCTTATGATATTTCATTTTCTGTGTGACTTATTTCACTTAGAATCATTGTACCTGAATTCAATCATTATGCCACGACGGGCCTGATGATATAGATTTCATTGGTGAGTGATATTCCATTGTACTTACGTACCACAACTTCTTTATCCATTTTTCGCTTTCTGGGATATTTAACTTGTACCGTAGAAGATGTTCTTGTAAACAGAGCCGTCTGAAACTTTGGGGAGGCTCTGTGTTTTTGATTTTAATTTCCCTAAGCTATAGGACCATAAGTGGAAGTGCCGTAGGCTCCGTTGCTTTGTTTTTTAGGTGTTTCAGGAAACACCATACACTTCTCCAGAGTGGCTGTTGGCAATTTACATCCCACCCAACAGCATAACATGGCTCCCTGTTCTCCATGGCCTGTGCTGCCTTTCTGGATTTTACACTATTTTCAGATGGCCCTTTTGATTGGGGGGCAGTGAGACTTCATTGTAGTGCAGATTTGTCTAACATGCTTGCTTGGTTGGCCAAAAAGGGCGTATGCGTTTTTTCCTGAATATATTCAGGAAAAAACGCATACGCCGTTTTTGGCCACGTGCATCATTGTCGACGTTCTGCCTCTTTTCCTATGCTTTAAATGCAATTCTACTCTACTCCCCGAAACCACTTTCCTGCAATTCTGCCCCGATTTCAAGTCTTCTTCGCAGCCTTCCTTCAATATATTTTTGGACAATAGCTGTCATTTATAACTTTGCAGGTTTGAGAATTACAGTGCCCCTGAGCTCCTTTCTTCAAATCGCTTTCTGATGAGCTGGCCGCAAACCCGCAGGATTGCTTCAGGCCCTAATCTGGTTCTGGCAAGGCATGCTGAGCGTTTGGTTAATTCCACTTCCTGGTGGGAAATGAGCATTAAATTTGCCCGTGCAGACACCTACAGGTAGTCTCTCATTCGTTCTCCCTATTCCTGTTCATCTTGCGCAGAAATTGCAAACTGTGCCAAACAGGAGGTTAAAGGCACTGACTCTCCAAGTGGGGAGAGTGTTAGTAAAGGGTCTGGAATTGTGAACCCGAGTAAAAGGGGACGAAAACTGAGATGCATTTGAAAACGTTTCCCTGTGACACGGTGCACCATACTGTCGGTTTCCCATGCATGTTTTAGCTGAAGGAAGAATCGCTTAAACCTGGAGAGTTCGGACCCATGGAATGGGTACCATGCAGTATGACTTCAAATGGTCTGCATTTGCTCATTGAACCTCACCAATGCTATCAGCCCGAAGTGTCCACCCTTATGTCTCACTCAGCTCTGGGTGTAGATGAGGTAAATCCAGGTTGCATCACAAGCCCTGAATGAATTATTTAAGAATTGCTCTCTATTTCACTGTCATTGTGTTTTGTTTTTGTAATTCATTTTGATAATGGGATTTATCGGATTTTTTCTGCTGCATTCATGCAGCTATACACATGCTTGATTCTCTTATGGAGACATATAAATCCATGGGTTTGAAGATTCTTACTAGTCAGGTGTATTCCTAGGCGTTGAATATAGGGTGTTTATCCCATTTCGTTGAGCAAGGGGTAGGTCTGGACTATTACATATTTAACTTATGGAATGGTATCTGTGCTAATATCTATCTCTGGTTTTATGCAGCACCCCAACTCACCTTTCCCCTTAAGCAAACATAAGTTGGTTTTCTAAATTTGAGACCCTGTTCTCTTTTGTAATTCACTTCATGTGTAGCCAAGATTACATTCCGTGTATTAGTGATATCATATGATGTTACATTTTCTGTGTGACTTATTTCACTTAGAATCATCGTACGTGAATCCACTCATTATGCCACGATGGGCCAGATGACATAGATTTCATTGGTGAGTGATATTCCATTGTACGTGCGTACCACAATTTCTTTATCCATTTTTCGCTTTCTGGGATATTTAACTTGTACCGTAAACGAGGTTCTTGTAAACAGAGCCGTCTGAAACTTTGGGGTGGCTGTGTGTTTTTGATTTTAATTTCCCTAAGCTATAGGACCATAAGTGGAAGTGCCGTAGGGTCCGTTGCTTTGTTTTTTAGGTGTTTCAGGAAACACCATACACTTCTCCAGAGTGGCTGTTGGCAATTTACATCCCACCCATCAGCATAACAAGGCTCCCTGTTCTCCATGGCCTGTGCTGCATTTCTGGATTTTACACTTTTTTCAGATAGCCCTATTGACCGGGGGGCAGTGAGACTTCATTGTAGTGCAGATTTCTTTAACATGCTTGCTTGGTTGGCCAAAAAGGGCGTATGCGTTTTTTCCTGAATATATTCAGGAAAAAACGCATACGCCCTTTTTGGCCAAGTGCATCATTGTCAAAGTTCTGCCTCTTTTCCTATGCTTTAAATGCAATTCCAGTCTACCCCCTGAAATCGTTTTCCTGCAATTCTGCCCCGCTTTCAAGTCCTCTTCGCAGCCTTCCTTCAATATATTTTTGGACAATAGCTGTCATTTATAACTCTGCAGGTTTGTGAATTACACTGCCCCTGAGCTCCTGTCTTCAAATCGCTTTCTTGTGAGCTGGCCGCAAACCCGCAGGATTGCTTCAGGCCCTAATCTGGTTCCGGCACGGCATGCTGAGCCTTTGGTTAATTCATCTTCCTGGTTGGAAATGAGCGTTAAATTTGCCCGTGCAGACACCTACAGCTAGTCTCTCATTGGTTCTCCCTATTCCTGTTTATCTTGCTCAGAAATTGCAAACTGTGCCAAACAGGAGGTTAAAGGCACTGACTCTCCAAGTGGGGAGAGTGTTAGTAAAGTGTCTGGAATTGTGAACCCGAGTAAAAGGGATGAAATCTGAGATGCATTTGAAAACGTTTCCCAGTCACACGGTGCACCATACCGTGGGTTTCCCATGCATGTTTTAGCTGAAGGAAGAATCGCTTAAACCTGGAGAGTTGGGACCCATGGAATGGGTACCATGCAGTATGACATCAAATGGTCTGCATTTGCTCATCGAACCACACCAATGCTATCAGCCTGAAGTGTCCAACCTTATGTCTCACTCAGCTCTGGGTGTAGATGAGGTAAATCCAGGTTGTATCACAAGCCCTGAATGAATTATTTAAGCATTGCTCTCTATTTCACTGTCATTGTGTTTTGTTTTTTAATATATTTTGATAATGGGATTTATCGGATTTTCTCTGCTGCTTTCATGCAGCTGCACACACGCTTGATTCTCTTATGGAGACATATAAATCCATGGGTTTGAAGATTCTTACTAGTCAGGTGTATTCGTAGGCGTTGAATATAGGGTGTTTAGCCCATTTCGTTGAGCAAGGGGTAGGTCTTAACTATTACATATTTGACTTATGGAATGGTATCTGTGCTAATTTCTATCTCTGGTTTTATGCAGCACCCAACTCACCTTTCTCCTTAAGCAAACATAAGTTGGTTTTCTAAATTTGAGACCCTGTTCTGTTTTGTAATTCAGTTCATGTGTAGCCAAGATTACATTCTGTGTATTAGTGATATCTTATGATATTTCATTTTCTGTGTGACTTATTTCACTTAGAATCATTGTACCTGAATTCAATCATTATGCCACGACGGGCCTGATGATATAGATTTCATTGGTGAGTGATATTCCATTGTACTTACGTACCACAACTTCTTTATCCATTTTTCGCTTTCTGGGATATTTAACTTGTACCGTAGAAGATGTTCTTGTAAACAGAGCCGTCTGAAACTTTGGGGAGGCTCTGTGTTTTTGATTTTAATTTCCCTAAGCTATAGGACCATAAGTGGAAGTGCCGTAGGCTCCGTTGCTTTGTTTTTTAGGTGTTTCAGGAAACACCATACACTTCTCCAGAGTGGCTGTTGGCAATTTACATCCCACCCAACAGCATAACATGGCTCCCTGTTCTCCATGGCCTGTGCTGCCTTTCTGGATTTTACACTATTTTCAGATGGCCCTTTTGATTGGGGGGCAGTGAGACTTCATTGTAGTGCAGATTTGTCTAACATGCTTGCTTGGTTGGCCAAAAAGGGCGTATGCGTTTTTTCCTGAATATATTCAGGAAAAAACGCATACGCCGTTTTTGGCCACGTGCATCATTGTCGACGTTCTGCCTCTTTTCCTATGCTTTAAATGCAATTCTACTCTACTCCCCGAAACCACTTTCCTGCAATTCTGCCCCGATTTCAAGTCTTCTTCGCAGCCTTCCTTCAATATATTTTTGGACAATAGCTGTCATTTATAACTTTGCAGGTTTGAGAATTACAGTGCCCCTGAGCTCCTTTCTTCAAATCGCTTTCTGATGAGCTGGCCGCAAACCCGCAGGATTGCTTCAGGCCCTAATCTGGTTCTGGCAAGGCATGCTGAGCGTTTGGTTAATTCCACTTCCTGGTGGGAAATGAGCATTAAATTTGCCCGTGCAGACACCTACAGGTAGTCTCTCATTCGTTCTCCCTATTCCTCTTCATCTTGCGCAGAAATTGCAAACTGTGCCAAACAGGAGGTTAAAGGCACTGACTCTCCAAGTGGGGAGAGTGTTAGTAAAGGGTCTGGAATTGTGAACCCGAGTAAAAGGGGACGAAAACTGAGATGCATTTGAAAACGTTTCCCTGTGACACGGTGCACCATACTGTCGGTTTCCCATGCATGTTTTAGCTGAAGGAAGAATCGCTTAAACCTGGAGAGTTCGGACCCATGGAATGGGTACCATGCAGTATGACTTCAAATGGTCTGCATTTGCTCATTGAACCTCACCAATGCTATCAGCCCGAAGTGTCCACCCTTATGTCTCACTCAGCTCTGGGTGTAGATGAGGTAAATCCAGGTTGCATCACAAGCCCTGAATGAATTATTTAAGAATTGCTCTCTATTTCACTGTCATTGTGTTTTGTTTTTGTAATTCATTTTGATAATGGGATTTATCGGATTTTTTCTGCTGCATTCATGCAGCTATACACATGCTTGATTCTCCTATGGAGACATATAAATCCATGGGTTTGAATATTCTTACTAGTCAGGTGTATTCCTAGGCGTTGAATATAGGGTGTTTATCCCATTTCGTTGAGCAAGGGGTAGGTCTGGACTATTACATATTTAACTTATGGAATGGTATCTGTGCTAATATCTATCTCTGGTTTTATGCAGCACCCCACCTCACCTTTCCCCTTAAGCAAACATAAGTTGGTTTTCTAAATTTGAGACCCTGTTCTCTTTTGTAATTCACTTCATGTGTAGCCAAGATTACATTCCGTGTATTAGTGATATCATATGATGTTACATTTTCTGTGTGACTTATTTCACTTAGAATCATCGTACCTGAATCCACTCATTATGCCACGATGGGCCAGATGACATAGATTTCATTGGTGAGTGATATTCCATTGTACGTGCGTACCACAATTTCTTTATCCATTTTTCGCTTTCTGGGATATTTAACTTGTACCGTAAACGAGGTTCTTGTAAACAGAGCCGTCTGAAACTTTGGGGTGGCTGTGTGTTTTTGATTTTAATTTCCCTAAGCTATAGGACCATAAGTGGAAGTGCCGTAGGCTCCGTTGCTTTGTTTTTTAGGTGTTTCAGGAAACACCATACACTTCTCCAGAGTGGCTGTTGGCAATTTACATCCCACCCATCAGCATAAAAGGCTCCCTGTTCTCCATGGCCTGTGCTGCATTTCTGGATTTTACACTTTTTTCAGATAGCCCTATTGACCGGGGGGCAGTGAGACTTCATTGTAGTGCAGATTTCTTTAACATGCTTGCTTGGTTGGCCAAAAAGGGCGTATGCGTTTTTTCCTGAATATATTCAGGAAAAAACGCATACGCCCTTTTTGGCCAAGTGCATCATTGTCAAAGTTCTGCCTCTTTTCCTATGCTTTAAATGCAATTCCAGTCTACCCCCTGAAATCGTTTTCCTGCAATTCTGCCCCGCTTTCAAGTCCTCTTCGCAGCCTTCCTTCAATATATTTTTGGACAATAGCTGTCATTTATAACTCTGCAGGTTTGTGAATTACACTGCCCCTGAGCTCCTGTCTTCAAATCGCTTTCTTGTGAGCTGGCCGCAAACCCGCAGGATTGCTTCAGGCCCTAATCTGGTTCCGGCACGGCATGCTGAGCCATTGGTTAATTCATCTTCCTGGTTGGAAATGAGCGTTAAATTTGCCCGTGCAGACACCTACAGCTAGTCTCTCATTGGTTCTCCCTATTCCTGTTTATCTTGCTCAGAAATTGCAAACTGTGCCAAACAGGAGGTTAAAGGCACTGACTCTCCAAGTGGGGAGAGTGTTAGTAAAGTGTCTGGAATTGTGAACCCGAGTAAAAGGGATGAAATCTGAGATGCATTTGAAAATGTTTCCCAGTCACACGGTGCACCATACTGTGGGTTTCCCATGCATGCTTTAGCTGAAGGAAGAATCGCTTAAACCTGGAGAGTTGGGACCCATGGAATGGGTACCATGCAGTATGACTTCAAGTGGTCTGCATTTGCTCATCGAACCTCACCAATGCTATCAGCCCGAAGTGTCCAACCTTATGTCTCACTGAGCTCTGGGTTCAGATGAGGTAAATCCAGGTTGCATCACAAGCCCTGAATGAATTATTTAAGAATTGCTCTCTATTTCACTGTCATTGTGTTTTGTTTTTGTAATTCATTTTGATAATAGGATTTATCGCATTTTCTCTGCTGCCTTCATGCAGCTGTACACACGCTTGATTCTCTTATGGAGACATATAAATCCATGGGTTTGAAGATTCTTACTAGTCAGGTGTATTCCTAGGCGTTGAATAGATGGTGTTTAGCCCATTTCGTTGAGCAAGGGGTAGGTTTTTACTATTACGTATTTGACGTAGGGAATGGTATGTGTGCTAACTTCTATCTCTGGTTTTATGCAGCACCCCAACTCACCTTTCCCCTTAAGCAAACATAAGTTGGTTTTCTAAATTTGAGACCCTGTTCTGTTTTGTAATTCAGTTCATGTGTAGCCAAGATTACATTCCGTGTATTAGTGATATCTTATGATATTTCATTTTCTGTGTGACTTATTTCACTTAGAATCATTGTACCTGAATTCAATCATTATGCCATGACGGGCCTGATGATATAGATTTCATTGGTGAGGGATATTCCATTGTACGTACGTACCACAACTTCTTTATCCATTTTTCGCTTTCTGGGATATTTAACTTGTACCGTAGAAGATGTTCTTGTAAACAGAGCCGTCTGAAACTTCGGGGCGGCTCTGTGTTTTTGATTTTAATTTCCCTAAGCTATAGGACCATAAGTGGAACTGCCGTAGGCTCCGTTGCTTTGTTTTTTAGGTGTTTCAGGAAACACCATACACTTCTCCAGAGTGGCTGTTGGCAATTTACATCCCACCCAACAGCATAACATGGCTCCCTGTTCTCCATGGCCTGTGCTGCCTTTCTGGATTTTACACTTTTTTCAGGTGACCCTTTTGACTGTGGGGCAGTGAGACTTCATTGTAGTGCAGATTTCTTTAACATGCTTGCTTGGTTGGCCAAAAAGGGCATATGCGTTTTTTCCTGAATATATTCAGGAAAAAACGCATATGCCCTTTTTGGCCACGTGCATCATTGTCGACGTTCTGCCTCTTTTCCTATGCTTTAAATGCAATTCCACTCTACTCCCTGAAACCGCTTTCCTGCAATTCTGCCCCGATTTCAAGTCCTCTTCGCAGCCTTCCTTCAATATATTTTTGGACAATAGCTGTCATTTATAACTTTGCAGGAATGAGAATTACAGTGTTCCTGAGCTCCTTTCTTCAAATCGCTTTCTTGTGAGCTGGCCGCAAACCCGCAGAATTGATTCAGGCCCTAATCTGGTTCCGGCACGGCATGCTGAGCGTTTGGTTAATTCCTATTCCTGGTTGGAAATGAGCGTTAAATTTGCCCGTGCGGACACCTACAGCTAGTCTCTCATTGGTTCTCCCTATTCCTGTTCATCTTGCGCAGAAATTGCAAACTGTCCCAAACAGGAGTTTAAAGGCACTGACTCTCCAAGTAGGGAGAGTGTTAGTAAAGGGTCTGGAATGGTGAAGCCGAGTAAAAGGGGCCGAAAACTGAGATGCATTTGAAAACGTTTCCCGGTCACACGGTGCACCATACTGTGGGTTTCCCATGCATGTTTTAGCTGAAGGAAGAATCGCTTAAACCTGGAGAGTTGGGACCCATGGAATGGGTACCATGCAGTATGACATCAAATGGTCTGCATTTGCTCATCGAACCACACCAATGCTATCAGCCTGAAGTGTCCAACCTTATGTCTCACTCAGCTCTGGGTGTAGATGAGGTAAATCCAGGTTGCATCACAAGCCCTGAATGAATTATTTAAGCATTGCTCTCTATTTCACTCTCATTGTGTTTTGTTTTTTAATACATTTTGATAATAGGATTTATCGGATTTTCTCTGCTGCCTTCATGCAGCTGCACACACGCTTGATTCTCTTATGGAGACATATAAATCCATGGGTTTGAAGATTCTTACTAGTCAGATGTATTCCTAGGCGTTGAATATAGGGTGATTAGCCCATTTCGTTGAGCAAGTGGTAGGTCTTGACTATTACATATTTGACTTATGGAATGGTATCTGTGCTAATTTCTATCTCTGGTTTTATGCAGCACCCAACTCACCTTTCCCATTAAGCAAACATAAGTTGGTTTTCTAAATTTGAGACCCTGTTCTGTTTTGTAATTCAGTTCATGTGTAGCCAAGATTACATTCCGTGTATTAGTGATATCTTATGATGTTTCATTTTCTGTGTGACTTATTTCACTTGGAATCATCGTACCTGAATCCACTCATTATGCCAGGACATGCCAGATGACATAGACTTCATTGGTGAGTGATATTCCATTGTACGTACGTACCACAACTTCTTTATACATTTTTCCCTTTCTGGGATATTTAACTTGTACCGTAGACGAGGTTCTTGTAAACAGAGCCGTCTGAAACTTTGGGGTGGCTGTGCGTTTTTGATTTTAATTTCCCTAATCTATAGGACCATAAGTGGAAGTGCCGTAGGCTCCGTTGCTTTGTTTTTTAGGTGTTTCAGGAAACACCATACAATTCTCCAGAGTGGCTGTTGGCAATTTACATCCCACCCATCAGCATAACAAGGCTCCCTGTTCTCCATGGCCTGTGCTGCCTTTCTGGATTTTACACTTTTTTCAGATGGCCCTTTTGACCGGGGGGCAGTGAGACTTCATTGTAGTGCAGATTTCTTTAACATGCTTGCTTGGTTGGCCAAAAAGTGCGTATGCGATTTTTCCTGAATATATTCAGGAAAAAACGCATACGCCCTTTTTGGCCAAGTGCATCATTGTCGACGTTCTGCCTCTTTTCCTATGCTTTAAATGCAATTCCAGTCTACCCCCTGAAATTGTTTTCCTGCAATTCTGCCCGCTTTCAAGTCCTCTTCGCAGCATTCCTTCAATATATTTTTGGACGATAGCTGTCATTTATAACTCTGCGGGTTTGTGAATTACTTGGCCCCTGAGATCCTTTCTTCAAATCGCTTTCTTGTGAGCTGGCCGCAAACCCGCAGGGTTGCTTCAGGCCCTAATCTGGTACCGGCTCGGCATGCTGAGCCTTTGGTTAATTCCTCTTCCTGGTTGGAATTGAGCATTAAATTTGCCCGTGCAGACACCTACAGCTAGTCTCTCATTGGTTCTCCCTATTCCTGTTTATTTGGTCAGAATTTGCAAACTGTGCCAAACAGGAGGTTAAAGGCACTGACTCTCCAAGTGGGGAGAGTGTTAATAAAGTGTCTGGAATTGTGAACCCGAGTAAAAGGGTATGAAAACTGAGATGCATTTGAAAACGTTTCCCAGTCACACGGTGCACCATACTGTGTGTTTCCCATGCATGCTTTACCTGAAGGAAGAATCGCTTAAACCTGGAGAGTTGGGACCCATGGAATGGGTACCATGCAGTATGACTTCAAATAGTCTGCATTTGCTCATCGAACCTCACCAATGCTATCAGCCCGAAGTGTCAAACCTTATGTCTCACTCAGCTCTGGGTTCAGATGAGGTAAATCCAGGTTGCATCACAAGCCCTGAATGAATTATTTAAGAATTGCTCTCTATTTCACTGTCATTGTGTTTTGTTTTTGTAATTCATTTTGATAATAGGATTTATCGCATTTTCTCTGCTGCCTTCATGCAGCTGTACAAACGCTTGATTCTCTTATGGAGACATATAAATCCATGGGTTTGAAGATTCTTACTAGTCAGGTGTATACCTAGGCATTGAATAGAGGGTGTTTAGCCCATTTCGTTGAGCAAGGGGTAGGTCTTTTCTATTACGTATTTGACGTATGGAATGGTATCTGTGCTAACTTCTATCTCTGGTTTTATGCAGCACCCCAACTCACCTTTCCCCTTAAGCTAACATAAGTTGGTTTTCTAAATTTGAGACCCTGTTCTGTTTTGTAAATCAGTTCATGTTGTAGCCAAGATTACATTCCGTGTATTAGTGATATCTTATGATGTTTCATTTTCTGTGTGACTTATTTCACTTAGAATCATCGTACCTGAATCCACTCATTATGCCACGATGGGCCAGATGACATAGATTTCATTGATGAGTGATATTCCATTGTGCGTACGTACCACAACTTCTTTATCCATTTTTCGCTTTCTGGGATATTTTACTTGTACCGTAGACGAGGTTCTTGTAAACAGAGCCGTCTGAAACTTTGGGGTGGCTGTGTGTTTTTGATTTTAATTTCCCTAAGCTATAGGACCATAAGTGGAAGTGCCGTAGGCTCCGTTGCTTTGTTTTTTAGGTGTTTCAGGAAACACCATACAATTCTCCAGAGTGGCTGTTGGCAATTTACATCCCACCCATCAGCATAACAAGGCTCCCTGTTCTCCATGGCCTGTGCTGCCTTTCTGGATTTTACACTTTTTTCAGACGGCCCTTTTGACCGGGGGGCAGTGAGACTTCATTGTAGTGCAGATTTCTTTAACATGCTTGCTTGGTTGGCCAAAAAGTGCGTATGCGATTTTTCCTGAATATATTCAGGAAAAAACGCATACGCCCTTTTTGGCCAAGTGCATCATTGTCGACGTTCTGCCTCTTTTCCTATGCTTTAAATGCAATTCCAGTCTACCCCCTGAAATTGTTTTCCTGCAATTCTGCCCGCTTTCAAGTCCTCTTCGCAGCATTCCTTCAATATATTTTTGGACGATAGCTGTCATTTATAACTCTGCGGGTTTGTGAATTACTTGGCCCCTGAGCTCCTTTCTTCAAATCGCTTTCTTGTGAGCTGGCCGCAAACCCGCAGGATTGCTTCAGGCCCTAATCTGGTACCGGCTCGGCATGCTGAGCCTTTGGTTAATTCCTCTTCCTGGTTGGAATTGAGCATTAAATTTGCCCGTGCAGACACCTACAGCTAGTCTCTCATTGGTTCTCCCTATTCCTGTTTATTTGGTCAGAATTTGCAAACTGTGCCAAACAGGAGGTTAAAGGCACTGACTCTCCAAGTGGGGAGAGTGTTAATAAAGTGTCTGGAATTGTGAACCCGAGTAAAAGGGTATGAAAACTGAGATGCATTTGAAAACGTTTCCCAGTCACACGGTGCACCATACTGTGTGTTTCCCATGCATGCTTTACCTGAAGGAAGAATCGCTTAAACCTGGAGATTTGGGACCCATGGAATGGGTACCATGCAGTATGACTTCAAATAGTCTGCATTTGCTCATTGAACCTCACCAATGCTATCAGCCCGAAGTGTCAAACCTTATGTCTCACTCAGCTCTGGGTTCAGATGAGGTAAATCCAGGTTGCATCACAAGCCCTGAATGAATTATTTAAGAATTGCTCTCTATTTCACTGTCATTGTGTTTTGTTTTTGTAATTCATTTTGATAATAGGATTTATCGCATTTTCTCTGCTGCCTTCATGCAGCTGTACAAACGCTTGATTCTCTTATGGAGACATATAAATCCATGGGTTTGAAGATTCTTACTAGTCAGGTGTATACCTAGGCATTGAATAGAGGGTGTTTAGCCCATTTCGTTGAGCAAGGGGTAGGTCTTTTCTATTACGTATTTAACGTATGGAATGGTATCTGTGCTAACTTCTATCTCTGGTTTTATGCAGGACCCCAACTCACCTTTCCCCTTACGCAAACATAAGTTGGTTTTCTAAATTTGAGACCCTGTTCTGTTTTGTAAATCAGTTCATGTTGTAGCCAAGATTACATTCCGTGTATTAGTGATATCTTATGATGTTTCATTTTCTGTGTGACTTATTTCACTTAGAATCATCGTACCTGAATCCACTCATTATGCCACGATGGGCCAGATGACATAGATTTCATTGATGAGTGATATTCCATTGTGCGTACGTACCACAACTTCTTTATCCATTTTTCGCTTTCTGGGATATTTTACTTGTACCGAAGACGAGGTTCTTGTAAACAGAGCCGTCTGAAACTTTGGGGTGGCTGTGTGTTTTTGATTTTAATTTCCCTAAGCTATAGGACCATAAGTGGAAGTGCCGTAGGCTCCGTTGCTTTGTTTTTTAGGTGTTTCAGGAAACACCATACACTTCTCCAGAGTGGCTCTTGGCAATTTACATCCCACCCATCAGCATAACAAGGCTCCCTGTTCTCCATGGCCTGTGCTGCATTTCTGGATTTTACACTTTTTTCAGATAGCCCTTTTGACCGGGGGGCAGTGAGACTTCATTGTGGTGCAGATTTCTTTAACATGCTTGCTTGGTTGGCCAAAAAGGGCGTATGCGTTTTTTCCTGAATATATTCAGGAAAAAACGCATACGCCCTTTTTGGCCAAGTGCATCATTGTCAACGTTCTGCCTCTTTTCCTATGCTTTAAATGCAATTCCAGTCTACCCCCGAAATCGTTTTCCTGCAATTCTGCCCCGCTTTCAAGTCCTCTTCGCAGCCTTCCTTCAATATATTTTGGGACGATAGCTGTCATTTATAACTCTGCAGGTTTGTGAATTACACTGACCCTGAGCTCCTGTCTTCAAATCGCTTTCTTGTGAGCTGGCCGCAAACCCGCAGCATTACTTCAGGCCCTAATCTGGTTCCAGCACGGCATGCTGAGCCTTTGGTTAATTCCACTTCCTGGTGGGAAATGAGCATTAAATTTGCCCGTGCAGACACCTACAGGTAGTCTCTCATTCGTTCTCCCTATTCCTGTTCATCTTGCGCAGAAATTGCAAACTGTGCCAAACAGGAGGTTAAAGGCACTGACTCTCCAAGTGGGGAGAGAGTTAGTAAAGGGTCTGGAATTGTGAACCCGAGTAAAAGGGGACGAAAACTGAGATGCATTTGAAAACGTTTCCCTGTGACACGGTGCACCATACTGTCGGTTTCCCATGCATGTTTTAGCTGAAGGAAGAATCGCTTAAACCTGGAGAGTTCGGACCCATGGAATAGGTACCATGCAGTATGACTTCAAATGGTCTGCATTTGCTCATTGAACCTCACCAATGCTATCAGCCCGAAGTGTCCAACCTTATGTCTCACTCAGCTCTGGGTGTAGATGAGGTAAATCCAGGTTGCATCACAAGCCTTGAATGAATTATTTAAGAATTGCTCTCTATTTCACTGTCATTGTGTTTTGTTTCTGTAATTCATTTTGATAATGGGATTTATCGGATTTTCTCTGCTGCATTCATGCAGCTATACACACGCTTGATTCTCTTATGGAGACATATAAATCCATGGGTTTGAAGATTCTTACTAGTCAGGTGTATTCCTAGGCGTTGAATATAGGGTGTTTATCCCATTTCGTTGAGCAAGGGGTAGGTCTGGACTATTACATATTTAACTTATGGAATGGTATCTGTGCTAATATCTATCTCTGGTTTTATGCAGCACCCCAACTCACCTTTCCCCTTAAGCTAACATAAGTTGGTTTTCTAAATTTGAGACCCTGTTCTGTTTTGTAATTCAGTTCATGTGTAGCCAAGATTACATTCCGTGTATTAGTGATATCTTATGATATTTCATTTTCTGTGTGACTTATTTCACTTAGAATCATTGTACCTGAATTCAATCATTATGCCACAAGGGGCCTGATGATATAGATTTCATTGGTGAGTGATATTCCATTGTATGTACGTACCACAACTTCTTTATCCATTTTTCGCTTTCTGGGATATTTAACTTGTACCGTAGAAGATGTTCTTGTAAACAGAGCCGTCTGAAACTTTGGGGCGGCTGTGTGTTTTTGATTTTAATTTCCCTAAGCTATAGGACCATAAGTGGAAGTGCCGTAGGCTCCGTTGCTTTGTTTTTTAGGTGTTTCAGGAAACACCATACACTTCTCCAGAGTGGCTGTTGGCAATTTACATCCCACCCATCAGCATAACATGGCTCCCTGTTCTCCATGGCCTGTGCTGCCTTTCTGGATTTTACACTTTTTTCAGATGACCCTTTTGACCGGGGAGGAGTGAGACTTCATTGTAGTGCAGATTTCTTTAACATGCTTGCTTGGTTGGCCAAAAAGTTCGTATGCGTTTTTTCCTGAATATATTCAGGAAAAAACGCATACGCCCTTTTTGGACACGTGCATCATTGTCGACGTTCTGCCTCTTTTCCTATGCTTTAAATGCAATTCCACTCTACTCCCTGAAACCGCTTTCCTGCAATTCTGCCCTGATTTCAAGTCCTCTTCGCAGCCTTCCTTCAATATATTTTTGGACAATAGCTATCATGTATAACTTTGCAGGATTGAGAATTACAGTGCCCCTGAGCTCCTTTCTTCAAATCGCTTTCTTGTGAGCTGGCCGCAAACCCGCAGGATTGATTCAGGCCCTAATCTGGTTCCGGCACGGCATGCTGAGCGTTTGGTTAATTCCTATTCCCGGTTGGAAATGAGCGTTAAATTTGCCCGTGCAGACACCTACAGCTAGTCTCTCATTGGTTCTCCCTATTCCTGTTCATCTTGCGCAGAAATTGCAAACTCTCCCAAACAGCAGGTTAAAGGCACTGACTCTCCAAGTGGGGAGTGTGTTAGTAAAGGGTCTGGAATGGTGAAGCCGAGTAAAAGGGGCCGAAAACTGAGATGCATTTGAAAACGTTTCCCAGTCACACGGTGCACCATACCGTGGGTTTCCCATGCATGTTTTAGCTGAAGGAAGAATCGCTTAAACCTGGAGAGTTGGGACCCATGGAATGGGTACCATGCAGTATGACATCAAATGGTCTGCATTTGCTCATCGAACCACACCAATGCTATCAGCCTGAAGTGTCCAACCTTATGTCTCACTCAGCTCTGGGTGTAGATGAGGTAAATCCAGGTTGTATCACAAGCCCTGAATGAATTATTTAAGCATTGCTCTCTATTTCACTGTCATTGTGTTTTGTTTTTTAATACATTTTGATAATGGGATTTATCGGATTTTCTCTGCTGCCTTCATGCAGCTGCACACACGCTTGATTCTCTTATGGAGACATATAAATCCATGGGTTTGAAGATTCTTACTAGTCAGGTGTGTTCGTAGGCGTTGAATATAGGGTGTTTAGCCCATTTCGTTGAGCAAGGGGTAGGTCTTAACTATTACATATTTGACGTAAGGAATGGTATCTGTGCTAATTTCTATGTCTGGTTTTATGCAGCACCCCAACTCACCTTTCCCCTTAAGCAAACATAAGATGGTTTTCTAAATTTGAGACCCTGTTCTGTTTTGTAATTCAGTTCATGTGTAGCCAAGTTTACATTCGGTGTATTACTGATATCTTACGATGTTTCATTTTCTGTGGGATTTATTTCACTTAGAATCATCGTACCTGAACCACTTATTATGCCACGACGGGCCAGATGACATAGATTTCATTGGTGAGTGATATTCCATTGTACGTACGTACCACAACTTCTTTATCCATTTTTCGCTTTCTGGGATATTTAACTTGTACCATACACGAGGTTCTTGTAAACAGAGCCGTCTGAAACTTTGGGGTGTCTGTGTGTTTTTGATTTTAATTTCCCTAAGCTATAGGACCATAAGTGGAAGTGCCGTAGGCTCCGTTGCTTGGTTTTTTAGGTGTTTCAGGAAACACCATACACTTCTTCAGAGTGGCTGTTGGCAATTTACATCCCACCCATCAGCATAACAAGGCTCCCTGTTCTCCATGGCCTGTGCTGCCTTTCTGGATTTTACACTTTTTTCAGATGGCCCTTTTGACCGGGGGGCAGTGAGACTTCATTGTAGTGCAGATTTCTTTATCATGCTTGCTTGGTTGGCCAGAAAATGCGTATGCGTTTTTTCCTGAATATATTCCGGAAAAAACGCATACGCCCTTTTTGGCCAAGTGCATCATTGTCGACGTTCTGCCTCTTTTCCTATGCTTTAATTGCAATTCCAGTCTGCACCCTGAAATCGTTGTTTTGCAATTCTGCCCCGCTTTCAAGTCCTCTTCGCAGCTTTCCTTCAATATATTTTTGGACGATCGCTGTCATTTACAACTCTGCAGGTTTGTGAATTACAGTGCCCCTGAGCTCCTTTCTTCAAATCGCTTTCTTGTGAGCTGGCCGCAAACCCGCAGGATTGCTTCAGGCCCTAATCTGGTTCTGGCACGGCATGCTGAGCCTTTGGTTAATTCCTCTTCCTGGTTGGAAATGAGCCTTAAATTTGCCTGTGCAGACACCTACAGCTAGTCTCTCATTGGTTCTCCCTATTCCTGTTCATCTTGCGCAAAAATTGCAAACTGTGCCAAACAGGATGTTAAAGGCACTGACTCTCCAAGTGGGGAGAGTGTTAGTAAAGGGTCTGGAATTGTGTACCCGAGTAAAAGGGGACAAAAACTGTGATGCATTTGAAAAAGTTTCCCGGTCACATGGTGCACCAAACTGTGGGATTCCCATGCATGTTTTAGCTGAAGGAAGAATCGCTTAAACCTGGAGAGTTGGGACCCACGGAATGGGTACCATGCAGTATGACTTCAAATGGTCTGCATTTGCTCATTGAACCTCACCAATGCTATCAGCCTGAAGTGTCCAACCTTATGTCTCACTCAGCTCTGGGTGTAGATGAGGTAAATCCAGGTTGCATCACAAGCCCTGAATGAATTATTTAAGAATTGCTCTCTATTTCACTGTCCTTGTGTTTTGTTTTTGTAATTCATTTTGATAATGGGATTTATCGGATTGTCTCTGCTGCCTTCATGCAGCTGTACACACGCTTGCTTCTCTTATGGAGACATATAAATCCATGGGTTTGAAAATTCTTTCTATTCAGGTGTATTCCTAGGCGTTGAATATAGGGTGTTTAGCCCATTTCGTTGAGCAAGGGGTAGGTCTTGACTATTACATATTTGACGTATGGAATGGTATCTGTGTTAATTTCTATCTCTGGTTTTATGCAGCACCCCAACTCACCTTTCCCCTTAAGCAAACATAAGTTGGTTTTCTAAGTTTGAGTCCCTGTTCTGTTTTGTAATTCAGTTCATGTGTAGCCAAGATTACATTCCGTGTATTAGTGATATCTTATGATGTTTCATTTTCTGTGTGACTTATTTCACTTAGAATCATCGTACCTGAATCCACTCATTATGCCACGATGGGCCAGATGACATAGATTTCATTGGTGAGTGATATTCCATTGTACGTACGTACCACAACTTCTTTATCCATTTTTCGCTTTCTGGGATATTTAACTTGTACCGTAGACTTGGTTCTTGTAAACAGAGCCGTCTGAAATTTTGGGGTGTCTGTGTGTTTTTGATTTTAAATTCCCTAAGCTATAGGACCATAAGTGGAAGTGCCAGAGGCTCCGTTGCTTTGTTTTTTAGGTGTTTCAGGAAACACCATACATTTCTCCAGAGTGGCTCTTGGCAGTTTATATCCCACACATCAGCATAACAAGGCTCCCTGTTCTCCATGGCCTGTGCTGCATTTCTGGATTTTACACTTTTTTCAGATGGCCCTTTTGACCGGGGGGCAGTGAGACTTCATTTTAGTGCAGATTTATTTAACATGCTTGCTTGGTTGGCCAAAAAGGGCGTATGCGTTTTTTCCTGAATATATTCAGGAAAAAACGCATACGCCCTTTTTGGCCAAGTGCATCATTGTTGACGTTCTGCCTCTTTTCCTATGCTTTAAATGCAATTCCAGTCTACCCCCTGTAATCGTTCTCCTGCAATTCTGCCGCGCTTTCAAGTCCTCTTCGCAGCCTTCCTTCAATATATTTTTGGACGATAGCTGTCATTTATAACTCTGCAGGGTTGTGAATTACAGTGCCCCTGAGCTCCTTTCTTCAAATCGCTTTCTTTTGAGCTGGCCGCAAACCCTCAGGATTGATCCAGGCCCTTATCTGGTTCTGGCATGGCATGCTGAGCGTTTGGTTAATTCCTATTCCTGGTTGGAAATGAGCGTTAAATTTGCCAATTCAGACACCTACAGCTAGTCTCTCATTGATTCTCCCTATTCCTGTTCATCTTGTGCAGAAATTGCAAACTGTCCCAAACAGGAGGTTAAAGGCACTGACTCTCCAAGTGGGGAGAGTGTTAGTAAAGGGTCTGGAATTGTGAACCCCAGTAAAATGGGACAAAAACTGAGATGCATTTGAAAACGTTTCCCGGTCACACGGTGCACCATACTGTGGGTTTCCCATGCATGTATTAGCTGAAGGAAGAATCCCTTAAACCTGGAGAGTTGGGACCCATGGAATGCGTACCATGCAGTATGCCTTCAAAGGGTCTGCATTTGTTCATCGAACCTCACCAATGCTATCAGCCCGAAGTCCCCAACCTTATGTCTCCCTCAGCTCTGGATGTAGATGTGGAAAATGCAGGTTGCATCACAATCCCTGAATGAATTATTTAAGAATTGCTCCCTATTTCACTGTCCTTGTGTTTTGTTTTTGTAATTCATTTTGATAATGGGATTTATCGGATTTTCTCTGCTGCATTCATGCCGCTGTACACACGCTTCATTCTCTTATGGAGACATATAAATCCATGGGTTTGAAGATTCTTTCTAGTCAGGTGTATTCCTAGGCGTTGAATATGGCGTGTTTTGTCCATTTCGTTGAGCAATTGGTAGGTCTTGACTATTACATATTTGACGAATGGAATGGTATCTGTGCTAATTTCTATCTCTGGTTTTATGCAGCACCCCAACTCACCTTTCCCCTTAAGCAAGCATAAGTTGGTTTTCTAAATTTGAGACCCTGTTCTGTTTGTAATTCAGTTCATGTGTAGCCAAGTTTACATTCCGTGTATTAGTGATATCTTATGATGTTTCTTTTTCTGTGTGACTTATTTCAGTTAGAATCATGGTACCTGAATCCACTCATTATGCCGCGACGGGCCGGATGACATAGATTTCATTGCTGAGTGATATTCCATTGTATGTACGTACCACAACTTCTTTATCAATTTTTCACATTCTGGGATATTTAACTTGTACCGTAGACGAGGTTCTTGTAAACAGAGCCGTCCGAAACTTTGGGGTGGCTGTGAGTTTTTGATTTTAATTTCCCTAAGCTATAGGACCATAAGTGGAATTGCCGTAGGCTCCGTTGCTTTGTTTTTTAGGTGTTCCAGGAAATACCATACACTTCTCCAGAGTGGCTGTTAGTAATTTACATCCCACCCAAGAGCATAACAAGGCTCCCTGTTCTCCATGGCCTGTGCTGCCTTTCTGGATTTTACACTTTTTTCAGATGGCCCTTTTGACCGGGGGGCAGTGAGACTTCATTGTAGTGCAGATTTCTTTAACATGCTTGCTTGGTTGGCCAAAAAGGGCGTATGCGTTTTTTCCTGAATATATTCAGGAAAAAACGCATACGCCCTTTTTGGCCAAGAGCATCATTGTCGACGTTCTGCCTCTTTTCCTATGCTTTAAATGCAATTCCCGTCTACCCCCTGAAATCATTTTCCTGCAATTCTGCCCCGCTTACAAGTTCTCTTCGCAGCCTTCCTTCAGTATATTTTTGGACGATAGCTGTCATTTATAACTCTGCAGGTTTGTGAGTTACAGTGTCCCTGAGCTCCTTTATTCAACTCGCTATCTTGTTAGCTGGCCGCAAACCCGCTGGATTGCTTCAGGCCCTAATCTGCTTCCAGCACGGCATGTTGAGCCTTAGGTTATTTCCTCTTCCTGGCGGGAAATGAGTATTAAATTTGCCCGTGCAGACACCTACAGCTAGTCTCTCATTGTTTCTCCCTATTCCTGTTCATCTTGAGCAGAAATTGCAAACTGTGCCAAAGAGGAGGTTAAAGCACTGACTCTCCAAGTAGGGAGAGTGTTAGTAAAGGGTCTGGAATGGTGAACCCGAGTAAAAGGGGAGGAAAACTGAGATGCATTTGAAAACGTTTGCCGGTCACACGGTGCACCATACTGTGGGTTTCCCATGCATGTTTTAGCTGAAGGAAGAATCCCTTAAACCTGGAGAGTTGGGGCCCATGGAATGGGTACCATGCAGTATGACTTCAAAGTGTCTGCATTTGCTCACTGAACCTCACCAATGCTATCAGCCCGAAGTGTCCAACCTTATGTCTCACTCAGCTCTGGGTGTAGATGTGGTAAATCCAGGTTGCATCACAATCCCTGAATGAATTATTTAAGAATTGCTCTCTATTTCACTGTCCTTGTGTTTTGTTTTTGTAATATATTTTGATAGTGGGATTTATCGGATTTTCTCTGCTGCATTCATGCCGCTGTACACACGCTTCATTCTCTTATGGAGACATATAAATCCATGGGTTTGAAGATTCTTACTAGTCAGGTGTATTCCTAGGCGTTGAATATGGCGTGTTTTGTCCATTTCGTTGAGCAAGGGGTAGGTCTTGACTATTACATATTTGATGAATGGAATGGTATCTGTGCTAATTTCTATCTCTGGTTTTATGCAGCACCCCAACTCACCTTTCCCCTTAAGCAAGCATAAGTTGGTTTTCTAAATTTGAGGCCCTGTTCTGTTTTGTAATTCAGTTCATGTGTAGCCAAGTTTACATTCCGTGTATTAGTGATATCTTATGATGTTTAATTTTCTGTGTGACTTATTTCAGTTAGAATCATGGTACCTGAATCCACTCATTATGCCGCGACGGGCCTGATGACATAGATTTCATTGCTCAGTGATATTCCATTGTACGTACGTACCACAACTTTTTATCAATTTTTTACATTCTGGGATATTTAACTTGTACCGTAGACGAGGTTCTTGTAAACAGAGCCGTCCGAAACTTTGGGGTGGCTATGAGTTTTTGATTTTAATTTCCCTAAGCTATAGGACCATAAGTGGAATTGCCGTAGGCTCCATTGCTTTGTTTTTTAGGTGTTCCAGGAAATACCATACACTTCTCCAGAGTGGCTGTTAGTAATTTACATCCCGCCCATCAGCATAACAAGGCTCCCTGTTCTCCGTGGCCTGTGCTGCCTTTCTGGGTTTTACACTTTTTTCAGATGGCCCTTTTGACCGGGGGGCAGTGAGACTTCATTGTAGTGCAGATTTCTTTAACATGCTTGCTTGGTTGGCCAAAAAGGGCGTATGCGTTTTTTCCTGAATATATTCAGGATAAAACGCATACGCCCTTTTTGGCCAAGTGCATCATTGTCGACGTTCTGCCTCTTTTCCTATGCTTTAAATGCAATTCCAGTCTACCCCCTGAAATCGTTTTCCTGCAATTCTGCCCCGCTTTCAAGCCCTTTTCGCAGCCTTCCTTCAATATATTTTTGGACGATAGCTGTCATTTATAACTCTGCAGGTTTGTGAATTACAGTGCCCCTGAGCTCCATTCTTCAAATCGCTTTCTTGTGAGCTGGCCGCAGACCCGCAGGAATGCTTCAGGCCCGAATCTGGTTCCGGCATGGCATGCTGAGCCTTTGGTTAATTCCTCTTCCTGGTTGGAAATGAGCATTAAATTTGCCCGTGCAGACACCTACAGCTAGTCTCTCATTTGTTCTCCCTATTCCTGTTCATCTTGCGCAGAAATTGCAAACTGTGCCAAACAGCAGGTTAAAGCCACAGACTCTCCAAGTGGGGAGAGTGTTAGTAAAGGGTCTGGAATTGTGAACCCGAGTAAAAGGGGCCGAAAACTGAGATGCATTTGAAAACGTTTCCCAGTAACACAGTGCACCATACTGTGGGTTTCCCATGCATGCTTTAGCTGAAGGAAGAATCGCTTAAACCTGGAGAGTTGGGACCCATGGAATGGGTACCATGCAGTATGACTTCAAATGGTCTGCATTTGCTCATCGAACCTCACCAATGCTATCAGTCCGAAGTGTCCAACCTTATGTCTCACACAGCTCTGGGTGTAGATGAGGTAAATCCAGGTTGCATCACAAGCCCTGAATGAATTATTTAAGAATTGCTCTCTATTTCACTGTCATTGTGTTTAGTTTTTGTAATTCATTTTGATAATGGGATTTATCGGATTTTCTCTGCTGCCTTCATGCAGCTGTACACACGCTTGATTCTCTTATGGAGACATATAAATCCATGGGTTTGAAAATTCTTTCTAGTCAGGTGTATTCCTTGGTGTTGAATATAAGGTGTGTAGCCCATTTCGTTGAGCAAGGGGTAGGTCCTGACTGTTACATATTTGACGCATGGAATGGTATCTGTGCTAATTTCTATCTCTGGTTTTATGCAGCACCACAACTCACCTTTCCCCTTAAGCAAACATAAGTTGGTTTTCTAAATTTGAGACCCTGTTCTGTTTTGTAATTCAGTTCATGTGTAGCCAAGTTTACATTCGGTGTATTAGTGATATCTTATGATGTTTCATTTTCTGTGGGACTTATTTCACTTAGAATCATCGTACCTGAATCCACTCATTATGCCACGACGGGCCAGATGACATAGATTTCATTGGTGAGTGATATTCCATTGTACGTACGTACCACAACTTCTTTATCCATTTTTCGCTTTCTGGGATATTTAACTTGTACCGTAGACGAGGTTCTTGTAAACAGAGCCATCTGAAAGTTTGGGGTGGCTGTGTGTTTTTGATTTTAATTTCCCTAAGCTATAGGACCATAAGTGGAAGTGCCGTAGGCTCCGTTGCTTTGTTTTTTAGGTGTTCCAGGAAACACCATACACTTCTCCAGAGTGGCTCTTGGCAATTTACATCCCACCCATCAGCATAACAAGGCTCCCTGTTCTCCATGGCCTGTGCTGCATTTCTGGATTTTACACTTTTTTCAGATGGCCCTTTTGACCGGGGGGCAGTGAGACTTCATTGTAGTGCAGATTTCTTTAACATGCTTGCTTGGTTGGCCAAGAAGGGCGTATGCGTTTTTTCCTGAATATATTCAGGAAAAAACGCATACGCCCTTTTTGGCCAAGTGCATCATTGTCGACGTTCTGCCTTTTTTCCTATGCTTTAAAGGCAATTCCAGCCTAACCTCTGAAATCGTTTTCCTGCAATTCTGCCCCGCTTTCAAGTCCTCTTCGCAGCCTTCCTTCAATATATTTTTGGACGATAGCTGTCATTTATAACTCTGCAGGTTTTTGAATTACAGTGCCCCTGAGCTCCTTTCTTCAAATCGCTTTCTTGTGAGCTGGCCGCAAACCCGCAGGATTGCTTCAGGCCCTAATCTTGTTCTGGCACGGCATGCTGAGCCTTTTGTTAATTCCTCTTCCTGGTTGGAAATGAGCGTTAAATTTGCCCGTGCAGACACCTACAGCTGGTCTCTCATTCGTTCTCCCTATTCCTGTTCATCTTGCGCAGAAATTGCAAACTGTGCCAAACAGCAGGTTAAAGGCACTGGCTCTCCAAGTGAGGAGAGTGTTAAAAGGGTCTGGAATGGTTAACCCGAGTAAAAGGTGACGAAAACTGAGATGCATTTGAAAACGTTTCCTGGTTACACGGTGCACCATACTGTGGGTTTCCCATGCATGTTTTAGCTGAAGGAAGAATCGCTTAAACCTGGAGAGTTGGGACCCTTGCAGTGGGTTCCATGAAGCATGACTTCAAATGGTCTGCATTTGCTCATCGAACCTCACCAATGCTATCAGCCCGAAGTGTCCAACCTTATGTCTCACTCAGCTCTGGGTGTAGATGAGGTAAATCCAGGTTGCATCACAAGCCCTGAATGAATTATTTAAGAATTGCTCTCTATTTCACTGTCATTGTGTTTTGTTTTTTTAATGCATTTTGATAATGGGATTTATCGGATTTTCTCTGCTGCCTTCATGCAGCTGTACACACGCTTGATTCTCTTATGGAGACATATAAATCCATGGGTTTGAAGATTCTTACTAGTCTGGTGTATTCCTAGGCGTTGAATAGAGGGTGTTTAGCCCATTTCGTTCAGCAAGGGGTAGGTCTTGACTATTACGTATGTGACGTATGGAGTGATATCTGTGCTAATTTCTATCTCTGGTTTTATGCAGCACCCCAACTCACCTTTCCCCTTAAGCAAACATAAGTTGGTTTTCAAAATTTGAGACCCTGTACTGTTTTGTAATTCAGTTCATGTGTAGCCAAGATTACATTCCGTGTATTAGTGATATGATGTTTCATTTTCTGTGTGACTTATTTCACTTAGAATCATTGTACCTGAATCCACTCATTATGCCACGACGGGCCTGATGATATAGATTTCATTGGTGAGTGATATTCCATTGTACGTACGTAACACAATTTCTTTATCCATTTTTCGCTTTCTGGGATATTTAACTTGTACCGTAAACGAGGTTTTTGTGAAGAGAGCCGTCTGAAACATTGGGGTGGCTGTGTGTTTTTGATTTTAATTTCCCTAAGTTATAGGACCATAAGTGGAAGTGCCGTAGGCTCCGTTGCTTTGTTTTTTAGGTGTTTCAGGAAACACCATACACTTCTCCAGAGTGGCTCTTGGCAATTTACATCCCACCCATCAGCATAACAAGGCTCCCTGTTCTCCATGGCCTGTGCTGCCTTTCTGGATTTTACACTTTTTTCAGATGGCCCTTTTGACCGGGGGGCAGTGAGACTTCATTGTAGTGCAGATTTCTTTAACATGCTTGCTTGGTTGGCCAGAAAGTGCGTATGCGTTTTTTCCTGAATATATTCCGGAAAAAACGCATACGCCCTTTTTGGCCAAGTGCATCATTGTCGACGTTCTGCCTCTTATCCTATGCTTTAAATGCAATTCCAGTCTGCACCCTGAAATCGTTGTCCTGCAATTCTGCCCCGCTTTCAAGTCCTCTTCGCAGCCTTCCTTCAATATATTTTTGGACGATAGCTGTCATTTATAACTCTGCAGGTTTGTGAATTACAGTGCCCCTGAGCTCCTTTCTTCAAATCGCTTTCTTGTGAGCTGGCCGCAAACCCACAGGATTGCTTCTGACCCTAATCTTGTTCCGGCACGGCATGCTGAGCCTTTGGTTAATTACTCTTCCTGGTGGGAAATGAGCATTAAATTTGCCCGTGCAGACACCTACAGCTAGTCTCTCATTGGTTCTCCCTATTCCTGTTCATCTTGCGCAGAAATTGCAAACTGTGCCAAACAGCAGGTTAAAGGCACTGGCTCTCCAAGTGGGGAGAGTGTTAGTAAAGGGTCTGGAATTGTGAACCCGAGGAAATGGGGACGAAAACTGAGATGCATTTGAAAACGTTTCCCGGTCACACGGTGCACCATACTGTGGGTTTCCCATGCATGTTTTAGCTGAAGGAAGAATCGCTTAAACCTGGAGAGTTGGGACCCATGGAATGGGTACCATGCAGTATGACTCAATTGGTCTGCATTTGCTCATCGAACCTCACCAATGCTATCAGCCCGAAGTGTCCAACCTTATGTCTCACTCAGCTCTGGGTTTAGCTGAGGTAAATCCAGGTTGCATCACAAGCCCTGAATGAATTATTTAAGAATTGCTCTCTATTTCACTGCCATTGTGTTTTGTTTTTGTAATTCATTTTGATAATAGGATTTATCGGATTTTCTCTGCTGCCTTCATGCAGCTGTACACACGCTTGATTCTCTTATGGAGATATATAAATCCATGGGTTTGAAGATTCTTACTAGTCAGGGGTATTCCTAGGCGTTGAATATAGGGTGTTTAGCCCATTTCGTTGAGCAAGGGGTAGGTCTTGACTATTACGTATTTGACGTATGGAATGGTATCTGTGCTAATTTCTAACTCTGGTTTTATGCAGCACCCTGATTCACCTTTCACCTTAAGCAAACATAAGTTGGTTTTCTACATTTGAGACCCTGTTCTGTTTTGTAATTCAGTTCATGTGTAGCCAAGATTACATTCCGTGTATTAGTGATATCTTATGATGTTTCATTTTCTGTGTGACTTATTTCACTTAGAATCATCGTACCTGAATCCACTCATTATGCCACGACGGTTCAAATGACATAGATTTCATTGGTGAGTGATATTCCATTGTACGTACGTACCACAACTTCTTTATCCATTTTTCGCTTTCTGGGATATTTAACTTGTACCGTAGACGAGTTTCTTGCAAACAGAGCCGTCTGAAACTTTGGGGTGGCTGTGTGTTTTTGATTTTAATTTCCCTAAGCTATAGGACCATAAGTGGAAGTGCCTTAGGCTCCCTTGCTTTGTTTTTTAGGTGTTTCAGGAAACACCATACACTTCTTCAGAGTGGCTCTTAGCAATTTACATCCCACCCATCAGCATAACAAGGCTCCCTGTTCTCCATGGTCTGTGCTGCATTTCTGGATTTTAACATTTTTCAGATGGCCCTTTTGACCGGGGGGCAGTGAGACTTCATTGTAGTGCAGATTTCTTTAACATGCTTGCTTGGTTTGCCAAAAGGGCGTATGCGTTTTTTCCTGAATATATTCCGGAAAAAACGCATACGCCCTTTTTGTCCTAGTGCATCATTGTTGACGTTCTGCCTCTTTTCCTATGCTTTAAGTGCAATTCCAGTCTACCCCCTGAAATCGTTTTCCTGCAATTCTGCCCCGCTTTCAAATCCTCTTCGCAGCCTTCCTTCAGTATATTGTTGGACGATAGCTGTCATTTATAACTCTGCAGGTTTGTGAATTACAGTGCCCCTGAGCTCCTTTCTTCAAATCGCTTTCTTGTGAGCTGGCCGCAAACCCGCAGGATTTCTTCAGGCCATAATCTGGTTCCTGCATGGCAGGCTGAGCCTTTGGTTAATTCCTCTTCCCGGTGGGAAGTGAGCGTTAAATTTGCCCGTGCAGACACCTACAGCTAGTCTCTCATTGGTTCTCCCTATTCCTGTTCATCTTGCGCAGAATTTGCAAACTGTGCCAAACAGCAGGTTAAAGGCACTGACTCTCCAAGTTGGGAGAGTGTTAGTAAAGGGTCTGGAATTGTGAACCCGAGTAAAAGGGGACGGAAACTGAGATGCATTTGAAAACGTTTCCCGGTCACACAGTGTACCATACTGTGGGTTTCCCATGCATGTTTTAGCTGAAGGAAGAATCGCTTAAACCTGGAGATTTGCGACCCTTGGAATTGGTACCATGCAGTATGACTTCAAATGGTCTGCATTTGCTCATCGAACCTCACCAATGTTATCAGCCCGAAGTGTCCAACCTTATGTCTCACACAGCTCTGGGTGTAGATGAGGTAAATGCAGGTTGCATCACAAGCCCTGAGTGAATTATTTAAGAATTGCTCTCTATTTCACTGTCATTGTGTTTTGTTTTTGTAATTCATTTTGATAATAGGATTTATCGGATTTTCTCTGCTGCCTTCATGCAGCTGTACACACGCTTGATTCTCTTATGGAGACATATAAATCCATGGGTTTGAAGATTCTTACTAGTCTGGTGTATTCCTAGGCATTGAATAGAGGGTGTTTAGCCCATTTCGTTCAGCAAGGGGTAGGTCTTGACTATTACGTATGTGACGTATGGAATGGTATCTGTGCTAATTTCTATCTCTGGTTTTATGCAGCACCCCAACTCACCTTTCCCCTTAAGCAAACATAAGTTGGTTTTCAAAATTTGAGACCCTGTTCTGTTTTGTAATTCAGTTCATGTGTAGCCAAGATTACATTCCGTGTATTAGTGATATGATGTTTCATTTTCTGTGTGACTTATTTCACTTAGAATCATTGTACCTGAATCCACTCATTATGCCACGATGGGCCTGATGATATAGATTTCATTGGTGAGTGATACTCCATTGTACGTACGTACCACAATTTCTTTATCCACTTTTCGCTTTTTGGGATATTTAACTTGTACCGTAAACGAGGTTCTTGGGAAGAGAGCCGTCTGAAACATTGGGGTGGCTGTGTGTTTTTGACTTTAATTTCCCTAAGTTATAGGACCATAAGTGGAAGTGCCGTAGGCTCCGTTGCTTTGTTTTTTAGGTGTTTCAGGAAACACCATACACTTCTCCAGAGTGGCTCTTGGCAATTTACATCCCACCCATCAGCATAACAAGGCTCCCTGTTCTCCATGGCCTGTGCTGCCTTTCTGGATTTTACACTTTTTCAGATGGCCCTTTTGACCGGGCGGCAGTGAGACTTCATTTTAGTGCAGATTTCTTTAACATGCTTGCTTTGTTGGCCAGAAAGTGCGTATGCGTTTTTTCCTGAATATATTCAGGAAAAAACGCATACGCCCTTTGTGGCCAAGTGCATCATTGTCGACGTTCTGCCTCTTTTCCTATGCTTTAAATGCAATTCCAGTCTGCACCCTGAAATCGTTGTCCTGCAATACTGCCCCGCTTTCAAGTCCTCTTCGCAGCCTTCCTTCAATATATTTTTGGACGATAGCTGTCATTTATAACTCTGCAGGTTTGTGAATTACAGTGCCCCTGAGCTCCTTTCTTCAAATCGCCTTCTTGTGAGCTGGCCGCAAACCCGCAGGATTGCTTCAGGTCCTAATCTGGTTCAGGCACGGCATGCTGAGCCTTTGGTTAATTCCTCTTCCTGGTTGGAAATGAGCGTTAAATTTGCCCGTGCAGACACCTACAGCTAGTCTCTCATTGGTTCTCCTTATTCCTGTTCATCTTGCGCAAAAATTGCAAACTGTGCCAAACAGGATGTTAAAGGCACTGACTCTCCCAGTGGGGAGAGTGTTAGTAAAGGGTCTGGAATTGTGTACCCGAGTAAAAGGGGACAAAAACTGAGATGCATTTGAAAAAGTTTCCCGGTCACACGGTGCACCAAACTGTGGGATTCCCATGCATGTTTTAGCTGAAGGAAGAATCGCATAAACCTGGACAGTTGGGACCCAGGAAAAAACTCATACGCCCTTTTAGGCCAAGTGCATCATTGTTGACGTTCTGCCCCTTTTCCTATGCTTTAAATGCAATTCCAGTCTACCCCCTGAAATCGTTGTCCTGCAATTCTGCCCCGCTTTCAAGTCCTCTTCGCAGCCTTCCTTCAATATATTTTTGGACGATAGCTGTCATTTATAACTCTGCAGGTTTGTGAATTACAGTGACCCTGAGCTCCTTTCTTCAAATCGCTTTCTTGTGAGCTGGCCGCAAACCCGCAGGATTGCTTCAGGCCCTAATCTGTTTCCGGCACGGCATGCTGAGCCTTTGGTTAATTCCTCGTCCTGGTGGGAAATGAGCATTAAATTTGCCCGTGCAGACACCTACAGCTAGTCTCTCATTGGTTCTCCTTATTCCTGTTCATCTTAAGCAGAAATTGCAAACTGTGCCAAACAGCAGGTTAAAGGCACTGACTCTCCAAGTGGGGAGAGTGTTAGTAAAGGGTCTGGAATTGTGAACCCGAGTAAAAGGGGACGAAAACTGAGATGCATTTGAAAACGTTTCCCGGTCACACGCTGCACCATATTGTGGGTTTCCCATGCATGTTTTAGCTGAAGGAAGAATTGCTTAAACCTGGAGAGTTGGGACCCACGGAATGGGTACCATGCAGTATGACTTGAAATGGTCTGCATTTGCTCATCGAACCTCACCAATGCTATCAGCCCGAAGTGTCCAACCTTATGTCTCACTCAGCTCTGGGTTTTGATGAGGTAAATCCAGGTTGCATCACAAGCCCTGAATGAATTATTTAAGAATTGCTCTCTATTTCACTGTCATTGTGTTTTGTTTTTGTAATTCATTTTGATGATAGGATTTATCGGATTTTCTCTGCTGCCTTCATGCAGCTGTACACACGCTTGATTCTCTTATGGAGACATATAAATCCATGGGTTTGAAGATTCAAACTAGTCAGTTGTATTCCTAGGCGTTGAATATAGGGTGTTTAGCCCATTTCGTTGAGCAAGGGGTCGGTCTTGACTATTACATATTTGACGTGTGGAATGGTATCTGTGCTAATTTCTATCTCTGGTTTTATGCAGCACCCCAACTCACCTTTCCCCTTAAGCATACATAAGTTGGTTTTCTAAATTTGAGACCCTGTTCTGTTTTGTAATTCAGTTCATGTGTAGCCAAGATTACATTCCGTGTATTAGTGACATCTTATGATGTTTCATTTTCTGTGTGACTTATTTCACTTAGAATCATCGTACCTGAATCCACTCATTATGCCACGACGGGCCAGGTGACATAGATTTCATTGGTGAGTGATATTCCATTGTACGTACGTACCACAACTTCTTTATCCATTTTTCGCTTTCTGGGATATTTAACTTGTACCGTAGACGAGGTTCTTGTAAACAGAGCCGTCTGAAAGTTTGGGGTTGCTGTGTGTTTTTGATTTTAATTTCCCTAAGCTATAGGACCATAAGTGGAAGTGCCGTAGGTTCCGTTGCTTTGTTTTTTAGGTGTTTCAGGAAACACCATACACTTCTCCAGAGTGGCTGTTGGCAATTTACATCCCACCCATCAGCATAACAAGGCTCCCTGTTCTCCATGGCCTGTGCTGCATTTCTGGATTTTACACTTTTTTCAGATGGCCCTTTTGACCGGGGGGCAGTGAGACTTCATTGTAGTGCAGATTTCTTTAACATGCTTGGTTGGTTGGCCAAAAAGTGCGTATGCGTTATTTCCGGAATATATTCAGGAAAAAACGCATACGCCCTTTTTGACCAAGTGCATCATTGTCGACGTTCTGCCTCTTTTCCTATGCTTTAAATGCAATTCCAGTCTACCCCCTGAAATCGTTTTCCTGCAATTCTGCCGCGCTTTCAAGTCCTCTTCGCAGCCTTCCTTCAATATATTTTTGGACGATAGCTGTCATTTATA
This sequence comes from Delphinapterus leucas, assembly GCF_059928025.1. Classification (NCBI taxonomy): domain Eukaryota; kingdom Metazoa; phylum Chordata; class Mammalia; order Artiodactyla; family Monodontidae; genus Delphinapterus; species Delphinapterus leucas. The sequence continues at coordinate 10,749,644 of NW_028322233.1, read as the reverse complement.
ACTCTGCAGGTTTGTGAATTACAGTGCCCCTGAGCTCCTTTCTTCAAATCGCTTTCTTGTGAGCTGGCCGCAAACCCACAGGATTGCTTCAGGCCCTAATATGGTTCCGGCACGGCATGGTGAGCCTTTGGTTAATTCCTCTTCCTGGTTGGAAATGAGCGTTAAATTTGCCCGTGCAGACACCTACAGCTAGTCTCTCATTGGTTCTCCTTATTCCTGTTCATCTTGCGCAAAAATTGCAAACTGTGCCAAACAGGATGTTAAAGGCAATGACTCTCCAAGTGGGGAGAGTGTTAGTAAAGGGTCTGGAATTGTGAACCCGAGTAAAAGGGGACAAAACCTGAGATGCATTTGAAAACGTTTCCCGGTCACACGGTGCACCATACTGTTTGTTTCCCATGCATGCTTTAGCTGAAGGAAGAATCGCTTAAACCTGGAGTGTTGGGACCCATGGAATGGGTACCATGCAGTATGACTTCAAATGGTCTGCATTTGCTCATCGAACCTCACCAATGCTATCAGCCCGAAGTGTCCAACCTTATGTCTCACTCAGCTCTGGGTTTTGATGAGGTAAATCCAGGTTGCATCACAAGCCCTGAATGAATTATTTAAGAATTGCTCTCTATTTCACTGTCATTGTGTTTTGTTTTTGTAATTCATTTTGATAATAGGATTAATCGGATTTTCTCTGCTGCCTTCATGCAGCTGTACAGACGCTTGATTCTCTTATGGAGACATATAAATCCATGGGTTTGAAGATTCTTATTAGTCAGGTGTATTCCTAGGCATTGAATATAGGGTGTTTAGCCCATTTCGTTGAGCAAGTGGTACGTCTTGACTATTACGTATTTGATATATGGAATGGTATCTGTGCTAATTTCTAACTCTGGTTTTATGCAGCACCCCAACTCACCTTTCCCCTTACGCAAACATAAGTTGGTTTTCTAAATTTGAGACCCTGTTCTGTTTTGTAATTCAGTTCATGTGTAGCCAAGATTACATTCCGTGTATTAGTGATATGATGTTTCATTTTCTCTGTGACTTATTTCACTTAGAATCATTGTACCTGAATCCACTCATTATGCCACGACGGGCCTGATGATATAGATTTCATTGGTGAGTGATATACCATTGTACGTACGTACCACAATTTCTTTATCCATTTTTTGCTTTCTGGGATATTTAACTTGTACCGTAGACGAGGTTCTTGTGAAGAGAGCCGTCTGAAACTTTGGGGTGGCTGTGTGTTTTTGATTTTAATTTCCCTAAGCTATAGGACCATAAGTGGACGTGCCGTAGGCTCTCTTGCTTTGTTTTTTAGGTGTTCCAGGAAACACCATACACTTCTCCAGAGTGTCTCTTGGCAATTTACAACCCACCCATCAGCATAACAAGGCTCCCTGTTCTCCATTGCCTGTACTGCCTTTCTGGATTTTACACTTTTTTCAGATGGCCCTTTTGTCCGGGGGGCAGTGAGACTTCATTGTAGTGCAGATTTCTTTAACATGCTTACTTGGTTGGCCAGAAAGTGCGTATGCGTTTTTTCCTGAATATATTCCGGAAAAAACGCATACGTCCTTTTTGGCCAAGTGCATCGTTGTCGACGTTCTGCCTCTTTTCCTATGCTTTAAATGCAATTCCAGTCTACACCCTGAAATCGTTTTCCTGCAATTCTGCCCCGCTTTCAAGTCCTCTTCGCAGCCTTCCTTCAATATATTATTGGACGATAGCTGTCATTTATAACTCTGCAGGTTTGTGAATTACAGTGCCCCTGAGCTCCTTTCTTCAAATCGCCTTCTTGTGAGCTGGCCGCAAACCCGCAGGATTGCTTCAGGCCCTAATCTGGTTCAGGCACGGCATGCTGAGCCTTTGGTTAATTCCTCTTCCTGGTTGGAAATGAGCGTTAAATTTGCCCATGCAGACACCTACAGCTAATCTCTCTTTGGTTCTCCTTATTCCTGTTCATCTTGCGCAAAAATTGCAAACTGTGCCAAACAGGATGTTAAAGGCACTGACTCTCCCAGTGGGGAGAGTGTTAGTAAAGGGTCTGGAATTGTGTACCCGAGTAAAAGGGGACAAAAACTGAGATGCATTTGAAAAAGTTTCCCGGTCACACGGTGCACCAAACTGTGGGATTCCCATGCATGTTTTAGCTGAAGGAAGAATCGCATAAACCTGGACAGTTGGGACCCAGGAAAAAACTCATACGCCCTTTTTGGTCAAGTGCATCATTGTTAACGTTCTGCCTCTTTTCCTATGCTTTAAATGCAATTCCAGTCTACCCCCTGAAATCGTTTTCCTGCAATTCTGCCCCGCTTTCAAGTCCTCTTCGCAGCCTTCCTTCAATATATTTTTGGACGATAGCTGTCATTTATAACTCTGCAGGTTTGTGAATTACAGTGCCCCTGAGCTCCTTTCTTCAAATCGCTTTCTTGTGAGCTGGCCGCAAACCCGCAGGATTGCTTCAGGCCCTAATCTGTTTCCGGCACGGCATGCTGAGCCTTTGGTTAATTCCTCGTCCTGGTGGGAAATGAGCATTAAATTTGCCCGTGCAGACACCTACAGCTAGTCTCTCATTGGTTCTCTTTATTCCTGTTCATCTTAAGTAGAAATTGCAAACTGTGCCAAACAGCAGGTTAAAGGCACTGACTCTCCAAGTGGGGAGAGTGTTAGTAAAGGGTCTGGAATTGTGAACCCGAGTAAAAGGGGACGAAAACTGCAATGCATTTGAAAACGTTTCCCGGTCACACGCTGCACCATACTGTGGGTTTCCCATGCATGTTTTAGCTGAAGGAAGAATTGCTTAAACCTGGAGAGTTGGGACCCACGGAATGGGTACCATGCAGTATGACTTCAAATGGTCTGCATTTGCTCATCGAACCTCACCAATGCTATCAGCCCGAAGTGTCCAACCTTATGTCTCACTCAGCTCTGGGTTTTGATGAGGTAAATCCAGGTTGCATCACAAGCCCTGAATGAATTATTTAAGAATTGCTCTCTATTTCACTGCCATTGTGTTTTGTTTTTGTAATTCATTTTGATAATAGGATTTATCGGATTTTCTCTGCTGCCTTCATGCAGCTGTACACACGCTTGATTCTCTTATGGAGACATATAAATCCATGGGTTTGAAGATTCAAACTAGTCAGTTGTATTCCTAGGCGTTGAATATAGGGTGTTTAGCCCATTTCGTTGAGCAAGGGGTAGGTCTTGACTATTACATATTTGACGTGTGGAATGGTATCTGTGCTAATTTCTATCTCTGGTTTTATGCAGCACCCCAACTCACCTTTCCCCTTAAGCATACATAAGTTGGTTTTCTAAATTTGAGACCCTGTTCTGTTTTGTAATTCAGTTCATGTGTAGCCAAGATTACATTCCGTGTATTAGTGACATCTTATGATGTTTCATTTTCTGTGTGACTTATTTCACTTAGAATCATCGTACCTGAATCCACTCATTATGCCACGACGGGCCAGGTGACATAGATTTCATTGGTGAGTGATATTCCATTGTACGTACGTACCACAACTTCTTTATCCATTTTTCGCTTTCTGGGATATTTAACTTGTACCGTAGATGAGGTTCTTGTAAACAGAGCCGTCTGAAACTTTGGGGTGGCTGTGTGTTTTTGATTTTAATTTCCCTAAGCTATAGGACCATAAGTGGAAGTGCCGTAGGCTCCGTTGCTTTGTTTTTTAGGTGTTTCAGGAAACACCATACACTTCTCCAGAGTGGCTGTTGGCAATTTACATCCCACCCATCAGCATAACAAGGCTCCCTGTTCTCCATGGCCTGTGCTGCATTTCTGGATTTTACACTTTTTTCAGATGGCCCTTTTGACCGGGGGGCAGTGAGACTTCATTGTAGTGCAGATTTCTTTAACATGCTTGCTTGGTTGGCCAAAAAGGGCGTATGCGTTTTTTCCTGAATATATTCAGGAAAAAACGCATACGCCCTTTTTGGCCAAGTGCATCATTGTCGACGTTCTGCCTCTTTTCCTATGCTTTAAATGCAATTCCAGTCTACCCCTGAAATCGTTTTCCTGCAATTCTGCCCCGCTTTCAAGTCCTCTTCGCAGCCTTCCTTCAATATATTTTTGGACGATAGCTGTCATTTATAACTCTGCAGGTTTGTGAATTACAGTGCCCCTGAGCTCCTTTCTTCAAATCGCTTTCTTGTGAGCTGGCCGCAAACCCGCAGGATTGCTTCAGGCCCTAATCTGGTTCCGGCACGGCATGGTGAGCCTTTGGTTAATTCCTCTTCCTGGTTGGAAATGAGCGTTAAATTTGCCCGTGCAGACACCTACAGCTAGTCTCTCATTGGTTCTCCTTATTCCTGTTCATCTTGCGCAAAAATTGCAAACTGTGCCAAACAGGATGTTAAAGGCAATGACTCTCCAAGTGGGGAGAGTGTTAGTAAAGGGTCTGGAATTGTGAACCCGAGTAAAAGGGGACAAAAACTGAGATGCATTTGAAAACGTTTCCCGGTCACACGGTGCACCATACTGTGGGTTTCCCATGCATGCTTTAGCTGAAGGTAGAATCGCTTAAACCTGGAGTGTTGGGACCCATGGAATGGGTACCATGCAGTATGACTTCAAATGGTCTGCATTTGCTCATCGAACCTCACCAATGCTATCAGCCCGAAGTGTCCAACCTTATGTCTCACTCAGCTCTGGGTTTTGATGAGGTAAATCCAGGTTGCATCACAAGCCCTGAATGAATTATTTAAGAATTGCTCTCTATTTCACTGTCATTGTGTTTTGTTTTTGTAATTCATTTTGATAATAGGATTAATCGGATTTTCTCTGCTGCCTTCATGCAGCTGTACAGACGCTTGATTCTCTTATGGAGACATATAAATCCATGGGTTTGAAGATTCTTACTAGTCAGGTGTATTCCTAGGCGTTGAATATAGGTTGTTTAGCCCATTTCGTTGAGCAAGTGGTACGTCTTGACTATTACGTATTTGACGTATGGAATGGTATTTGTGATAATTTCTAACTCTGGTTTTATGCAGCACCCCAACTCACCTTTCCCCTTACGCAAACATAAGTTGGTTTTCTAAATTTGAGACCCTGTTCTGTTTTGTAATTCAGTTCATGTGTAGCCAAGATTACATTCGGTGTATTGGTGACATCTTATGATGTTTCATTTTCTGTGTGATTTATTTCACTTAGAATCATCATACCTGAATCCACTCATTATGCCACGACGGGCCTGATGACATAGATTTCATTGCTCAGTGATATTCCATTGTACGTACGTACCACAACTTCTTTATCCATTTTTCGCTTTCTGGGATATTTAACTTGTACCGTAGACGAGGTTCTTGTAAACAGAGCCGTCTGAAACTTTGGGGTGGCTGTGTGTTTTTGATTTTAATTTCCCTAAGCTATAGGACCATAAGTGGAAGTGCCGTAGGCTCCGTTGCTTTGTTTTTTAGGTGTTTCAGGAAACACCATACACTTCTCCAGAGTGGCTGTTGGCAATTTACATCCCACCCATCAGCATAACAAGGCTCCCTGTTCTCCATGGCCTGTGCTGCATTTCTGGATTTTACACTTTTTTCAGATGGCCCTTTTGACCGGGGGGCAGTGAGACTTCATTGTAGTGCAGATTTCTTTAACATGCTTGCTTGGTTGGCCAAAAAGGGCGTATGCGTTTTTTCCTGAATATATTCAGGAAAAAACGCATACGCCCTTTTTGGCCAAGTGCATCATTGTCGACGTTCTGCCTCTTTTCCTATGCTTTAAATGCAATTCCAGTCTACCCCCTGAAATCGTTTTCCTGCAATTCTGCCCCGCTTTCAAGTCCTCTTCGCAGCCTTCCTTCAATATATTTTTGGACGATAGCTGTCATTTATAACTCTGCAGGTTTGTGAATTACAGTGCCCCTGAGCTCCTTTCTTCAAATCGCTTTCTTGTGAGCTGGCCGCAAACCCGAAGGATTGCTTCAGGCCCTAATCTGGTTCCGGCACGGCATGCTGAGCCTTTGGTTAATTCCTCTTCCTGGTTGGAAATGAGCGTTAAATTTGCCCGTGCAGACACCTACAGCTAGTCTCTCATTGGTTCTCCTTATTCCTGTTCATCTTGCGCAAAAATTGCAAACTGTGCCAAACAGGATGTTAAAGGCAATGACTCTCCAAGTGGGGAGAGTGTTAGTAAAGGGTCTGGAATTTTGAACCCGAGTAAAAGGGGAGAAAAACTGAGATGCATTTGAAAACGTTTCCCGGTCACACGGTGCACCATACTGTGGGTTTCCCATGCATGCTTTAGCTGAAGGAAGAATCGCTTAAACCTGGAGAGTTGGGACCCATGGAATGGGTACCATGCAGTATGACTTCAAATGGTCTGCATTTGCTCATCGAACCTCACCAATGCTATCAGCCCGAAGTGTCCAACCTTATGTCTCACTCAGCTCTGGGTTTTGATGAGGTAAATCCTGGTTGCATCACAAGCCCTGAATGAATTATTTAAGAATTGCTCTCTATTTCACTGTCATTGTGTTTTGTTTTTGTAATTCATTTTGATAATAGGATTTATCGGATTTTCTCTGCTGCCTTCATGCAGCTGTACACACGCTTGATTCTCTTATGGAGACATATAAATCCATGGGTTTGAAGATTCTTACTAGTCAGGTGTATTCCTAGGCGTTGAATATAGGGTGTTTAGCCCATTTCGTTGAGCAAGTGGTACGTCTTGACTATTACGTATTTGATATATGGAATGGTATCTGTGCTAATTTCTAACTCTGGTTTTATGCAGCACCCCAACTCACCTTTCCCTTACGCAAAAATTAGTTGGTTTTCTAAATTTGAGACCCTGTTCTGTTTTGTAATTCAGTTCATGTGTAGCCAAGATTAAATTCCGTGTATTAGTGATATGATGTTTCATTTTCTCTGTGACTTATTTCACTTAGAATCATTGTACCTGAATCCACTCATTATGCCACGACGGGCCTGATGATATAGATTTCATTGGTGAGTGATATTCCATTGTACGTACGTACCACAATTTCTTTATCCATTTTTTGCTTTCTGGGATATTTAACTTGTACCGTAGACGAGGTTCTTGTGAAGAGAGCCGTCTGAAACTTTGGGGTGGCTGTGTGTTTTTGATTTTAATTTCCCTAAGCTATAGGACCATAAGTGGAAGTGCCGTAGGCTCTCTTGCTTTGTTTTTTAGGTGTTTCAGGAAACACTATATACTTCTCCAGAGTGTCTCTTGGCAATTTACATCCCACCCATCAGCATAACAAGGCTCCCTGTTCTCCATGGCCTGTGCTGCCTTTCTGGATTTTACACTTTTTTCAGATGGCCCTTTTGACCGGGGGGCAGTGAGACTTCATTGTAGTGCAAATTTCTTTAACATGCATACTTGGTTGGCCAGAAAGCACGTATGCGTTTTTTCCTGAATATATTCCGGAAAAAACGCATACGCCCTTTTTGGCCAAGTGCATCATTTTCGACATTCTGCTATTTTCCTAAGCTTTAGGTGGATTTCCTGTCTACACCCTGAAATCGTTTTCCTGCAATTCTGCCCCGCTTTCAAGTCCTCTTCGAAGACTTACTTCAGTACATTTTTGGACGATAGCTGTCATTCATAACTCTGCAGGTTTGTGAATTACAGTGCCCCTGAGCTCCTTTTTCAACTCGTTTTCTTGTGAGGTGGCCGCAAAACTGCAGGATTGCTTCAGGCCCTAATCTGTTTCAGGCAGGGCACGCTGAGCCTTTGGTTAATTCCTCTTCCTGGTGGGAAATGAGCGTTCCATTTGCCCGTGCAGACACTTACAGCTAGTCTCTCATTGGTTCTCCCTATTCCTGTTCATCTTGCGCAGAAATTGCAAACTGTGCCAAAGAGGAGGTTAAAGGCACTGACTCTCCAAGTGGGGAGAGTGTTAGTAAAGCGTCTGGAATGGTGAACCCGAGTACCAGGGGACGAAAACTGAGATGCATTTCAAAACGTTTCCCAATCAAACGGTGTACCTTACTCTGGGTTTGCCATGCATGGTTTAGTTGAAGGAAGAATCCCTTAAACCTGGAGAGTTGGGACCCATGGAATGGGTACCATACAGTATGACTTCAAAGGGTCTGCATTTGCTCACCGAACCTCACCAATGCTATGAGCCCGAAGTGTCCAGCCTTATGTCTCACCCAGGTCTGGTTGTAGATGTGGTAAATCAGATTGCATCACAAGCCCTGAATGAATTATTTAAGAATTGCTCTCTATTTCACTGTCATTGTGTTTTTTTTTGAAATTTATTTTGATAATGGGATTTATCGGATTTTCACTGCTGCGTTTAGGCCGCTGTACACACGCTTGATTTCCTTATGGAGACATATAAATCCATGGGTTTTAAGATTCTTACTTGTCAGGTATATTCCAAGGCGTTGAATATGGGGTGTTGAGTCCATTTCGTTGAGCAAGGCGTAAGTCTTTTCTATTATATATTTGGCTTATGGAACGGTATCTGTGCTAATTGCAATCTCTGGTTTTATGCAGAACCCCAACACACCTTTCCCCATAAGCAAACATAAGTTGGTTTTCTAAATTTGAGACCCTGTTCTGTTTTGTAATTCAGTTCATGTGTAGCCAAGTTTACATTCCGTGTATTAGTGATATCTTATGATGTTTGTTTTTCTCTGTGACTTATTTCTCGTAGAATCATCGTACCTGAATCCACTCATTATTCCGCTACGGGCCTGATGACGTAGATTTCATTGCTGAGTGATATTCCATTGTACGTACGTACAACAACTTCTTTATTCATTTTTTGCTTTCTCGGATATTTAACTTGCATCGTAGACGAGGTTCTTGTAAACAGAGCCGTCCCAAAATTTGGGGTGGCTGTGTGTGTTTGATTTTAATTTCCCTAAGCTATACGACCATAAGTGGAAGTGCCATAGGCTGTGTTTCTTTGTTTCCTACGTGTTTCAGGAAACAGCATACACTTCTCCAGAGTGGCTGTTGGCAATTTACATCCCGCCCATCAGCATAACAAGGCTCCCTGTTCTCCATGCCCTGTCCTGCCTTTCTGGATTTTACACCTTTTTCAGATGGCCCTTTTCACCGGGGGGCCGTGAGACTTCATTGTAGTGCAGATTTCCTTTACACGCTTGCTTGGTTGGCCAAAAAGTGCGTATGCGTTTTTTCCTGAATATATTCAGGAAAAGAACGCATACGACCTTTTTGGCCAAGTGCATCATTGTCGACATTCTGCCTCTTTTCCTATGCTTTAAGTGCAATTCCAGTCTACCCCCTGAAATCGTTTTCCTGAAATTCTGCCCCTTTTTCAAGTCCTCTTCGAAGACTAACTTCAATATATTTTTGGACGATAGCTCTCATTCATAACTCTGCAGGTTTGTGAATTACAGTGCCCCTGAGCTCCTTTCTTCAACTCGCTTTCTTGTGAGCTGGCCGCAAAACCGCAGGATTGCTTCAGGCCCTAATCTTTTTCCAGCAGGCACGCTGAGCCTTTGGTTAATTCCTCTTCCTGGTGGGAAATGAGCGTTCCATTTGCCCGTGCACACACCTACAGCTAGTCTCTCATTGGTTCTCCTTATTCCTGATGATCTTGCGCAGAAATTGCAAACTGTGCCAAACAGGAGGTTAAAGGCACTGACTCTCCAAGTTGGGAGAGTGTTAGTAAGGCGTCAGGAACGGTGACCCCAAGTACCAGGGTACGAAATCTAAGATGCTTTTGAAAACGTTTCCCAATCACACGGTGGACCATACTCTGGGTTTCCCATGCATGTTTTAGCTGAAGGAAGAATCCCTTAAACCTGGAGAGTTGGGACACATGGAATGGGTACCATGCAGTATGACTCCAAAGGGCCTGCGTTTGCTCACCGAATCTCACCAATGCTATCAGCCCGAAGTGTCCAGCCTTATTTCTCACCCAGCTCTGGGTGTAGATATGGAAATCAAGGTTGCATCACAAGCCCTGAATGAATTATGTAAGAATTGCTCTCTATTTCACGGTCATTGTGTTTTGTTTTTGAAATTTATTTTGGTAATGGGATTTATCGGATTTTCACTGCTGCGTTTAGGCCGCTGTACACACGCTTGATTTCCTTATGGAGACATATAAATCCATGGGTTTTAAGATTCTTACTTGTCAGGTATATTCCCAGGCGTTGAATATGGGGTGTTGAGTCCATTTCGTTGAGCAAGGAGTAGGTCTTCTCTATTATATATTTGGCCTATGGAACGGTATCTGTGTTAATTTCAATCTCTGGTTTAATGCAGCACCCCAACTCACCTTTCCCCATAAGCAAGCATAAGTTGGTTTTCTAAATTTGAGACCCTGTTCTGTTTTGTAATTCAGTTCATGTGTAGCCAAGTTTACATTCCGTGTATTAGTGATACCTTATGATGTTTCTTTTTCTGTGTGACTTATTTCACTTAGAATCCTCCTACCTGAATCCACTCATTATGCCGCTATGGGCCTGATGACATAGATTTCATTGCTGAGTGATATTACATTGTACGTACGTACCACAACTTCTTTATCCATTTTTGCATTCTGGGATATTTAACTTGTACCGTAGACGAGGTTCTTGTAAACAGTGCCGTCCAAAACTTTGGGGTGGCTGTGTGTTTTTGATTTTAATTTCCCTAATGTATAGGACCATAAGTGGTAGTGCCGTATGCACCCTTACTTTGTTTTTTAGGTGTTTCAGGAAACACCATACACTTCTCCAGAGTGGCTGTTGGCAATTTACATCCCGCCCATCAGCATATCAAGGCTCCATGTTCTCCATGACCTGTGCTGACTTTTTGGATTTTACACTTTTTTCAGATGGCCCTTTTGACTGGGGGGCAGTGAGACTTCATTGTAGTGCAGATTTCTTTAACGTGCATGCTAGGTTGGCCAAAAAGTGCATATGCATTTTTTCCTGAATATATTCAGGAGAAACGCATACGCCCATTTTGGCCAAGTGCATCGTTGTCAAGGTTCTGCCTCTTTTCCTATGCTTTAAATGCAATTCCAGTCTACCCCCTGAAATCGTTTTCCTGCAATTCTGCCCCGCTTTCAAGTCCTGTTCCAAGACTTACTTCAATATATTTTTGGACGATAGCTGTCATTTGTAACTCTGCAGGTTTGTGAATTACAGTGTCCCTGAGCTCCTTTCTTCAACTCGCTATCTTGTGAGCTGGTCGCAAACCCGCAAGATTGCTTCAGGCCCTAATCTTGTTCGGGCAGGGCATGCTGAGCCTTTGGTTAATTCCTCTTCCTGGTTGGAAATGAGCGTTAAATTTGCCCGTGCAGACACCTACAGCTAGTCTCTCATTGGTTCTCCCTATTCCTGTTCATCTTGCGCAGAAATTGCAAACTGTGCCAAACAGGAGTTTAAAGGCACTGACTCTCCAAGTGGGGAGAGTGTTAGTAAAGCATCTGGAATGGTGAACCCGTGTAAAAGGGGACGAAACCTGAGATGCATTGGAAAACGTTTCTCGGTCACACGGTGCACCATACTGTGGGTTTCCCATGCATGTTTTAGCTGAAGGAAGAATCCCTTAAACCTGGAGAGTTGGGACCCTTGGAATGGGTACTTCAAGGGGTCTGCATTTGCTCACGAAACCTCACCAATGCTATCAGCCTGGTGTCCAGCCTTATGTCTCACTCAGCTCTGGGTGTAGATGTGGTAAATCCAGTTTGCATCACAGGCCCTGAATGAATTATTTAAGAATTGCTCTCTATTTCACTGTCATTGTGTTTTTTGTTTCTGTAATTTATTTTGATAGTGGGATTTATCGTATTTTCACTGCAGTGTTCATGCCTCTGTAGACACGCTTGATTCTCTTACGGAGACATATAAACCCATGGGTTTGAAGATTCTTACTAGTCAGGTATATTCCTAGGCGTTGAATATGGGGTGTTGAGTCCGTTTTGTTGAGCAAGCAGTAGGTCTTGACTATTACATATTTGGCTTATGGACCAGTATCTGTGCTAATTTCAATCTCTGGTTTTATGCAGCACCCCAACTCACCTTTATCCTTAAGCAAGAATAAGTTGGTTTTCTATATTTGAGACCCTGTTCTGTTTCGTAATTCAGTTCATGTGTAGCCAAGTTTACATTCCATGTATTAGTGATATAGTATGTCTTTTTCTTTTTGAATTCTGTGACTTTGAATGATCATACGTAACTCCTCTGGAGTTGTTTCAAGTGGCCATATTGCATTGATTTCCAGGCTGAGTCATATTCCACTCTACATAAGCACCACATCTGTATCCATTTTTTCCCTCCAGAGACATTTAAGTTATATCCTAGTCGAGGATCTTTTAAACAGTGAGGCGGTATACATTGGGGTGCCTGTGTCCTCTCGATTTTTGTTTTTCCCATGATATACGTCCATGAGTGCAAGTGCCCTGTGCTCTGTAGCTCATTTTTTAGATGCTTTAGTAAACACAGTACACTTCTCCAGAGTGACCGTTGGCAATATACATTTCCAGTATAAGCCTCACAGGGCTCCCTTTTCTCCTTGCCCTGTCCTGCATTTCTGGTGTTTACACTTTATGAGGACGGCTCTTCTGACTGATGCGAAGTGATATGTTTTGTAGTATTGATTTCCAGTGCCCACCTGTTTGGTTGGCTAAAAAAGTGTATGCCCTTTTCTTGAATATATACAGAAAATGACGCATACACCATTTTTGGCCAACTGCAATGTTGGCAATGTTCAGCCCCTTTTCTTGTGCTTAATGGCGAGTCCTTTCTACCTCTTCCAATCCCTTTCCTGCCATTCTCTGTTGCTTACAAGTCCTTTTCTCTGACTTTCCTCAAGACATTTTTCAGTGATAGATATTTTCAACTCTGCAGTTTCGTGAATTTTAGTGCCACTGAGCTCCATTTTTCAACTTGTGTTTATGGGAACTGGCCACAAAGCAGCGGGATTTCCTCAAGCCCTATTCTGTTTCCATGGGCAACCCTAGACTTTGGTCAATTCGTCTTCCTGATTGGAAATTAGAGTGACATGTGCCTGTCCGAACACCTAGGACTTGTCTCTCATTGTTCCTCCTCCTTCTGCTTCATCCTCTGGACAAATTCCAAACTGTATGCAACAGGATGTTGACAGTGCTGACATCTCCAAGTGGGGAGACTGTTCGTAAAGACGCTGGAGGGGTGAACCCGAGCACCAGGAGAAGAGGAGATGAGATGCCTTTTCCAAACTCTTCCCGATCAGACGGTATACCATCCTCTGGGTGTGACAGGCATGCTTTAGCTGTAGGAAGGGTCCCATTCATGTGAGGAGAACACCAGGGCTTTTTCAAAATCAGTGTCTCTCCGCAACCCAAAGTGGGGAATGTTTTAAGCTACGGCTACACATATGTTCATTAAGGGCCTTAGGAAGTAGGCAGAGTCCAAACTTTAGATGATTGAAGTCTTCAGGGTCAGAAGCACTCACCACCGGCTTCCCTTAGGTTCCATTTTAACTGTCAGCAATAGATAATGTCAATAAAAATATCTATTCTTTTTCAGATTATTTCCCCTTATAGGTTATTGCAAAATATTGAGTGTAGTTCCCTGTGCTATACAGCAGTTCCTTGTTGATGATCGATTTTATACATAGCAGTGTGTATGTGTTAATCCCAAACTGTTAATTTATCCCTCCTCTCACCTTTCCCCTTTGGTAATAATAAATTATAAGACTTTATACTTCTCAGAAATGGGGGAGCTGAAAGAGAGGTATCATTGTCAATGGAAAAGCATTTAAAACAAGATTGAAGCTTTAACCAAGATTATTAGATGTACATCCTTGGAAAGAAATCACTTCGTTTCTCTAATATTGACCTGACAAATAAGACAAACCTTTTCACTGAACTTGCTTATAATAAAGTGATGGAAATACCAAATGGAAGTGTTAGAAACATCTTATTTTACCCGAGCCTTATACACTGTTCTATGTTAATTACAGTTTGGCTCACACATCTGTTCATTGAAGTTACAATGTTCTGAATTTCTGTTACTGATCCTCCAGAGTGGACCCCAACAAGTGTCCCCCTGCCCAGGGTCATTGGAGCCAACAGATCGAGACTGAGTTTGGTTCAGAAGCAAAGGAAACTTTATATTTTGATCAGAGAATGGAGAGGTGAGAGCATGTGCTACCCGGTGGGCTGTGGGCTGGGCTGCTGTGTAGAGATCCTGTCAGAGTCAGTCAGAGGGAGGGGGCGGAGCTCTTGAGGGCCCGGCTGGCTGCAGCTCAGGCTCTATATCACGGAGTGTGCACTGTGCCCCAGGAGCTGAGTTGTCGACCCAGCCATTCTGCACTAGGAAATCAGGTCTGAAGTGCCGGGTGTGGAACCTCTGTATGCGGGACCCTAGGAGCACGTGTAATTAGACAAAGCACAAAGGATAAAAAAGGTTAGACTTTATTTTATTGCCCAGATTCTATTTTTCTCTCCCAGGGATTTTTAAGGGGCTTTGCCTCGGACAAACACCTCTTCTGCCTTTTGTCCCCTTCCTCATTCTTGGAGTGCTGAGGGTGCAGACCCTTCATCTGTAACTGCTGAGTGCTGAGTTAGGAGCCCTCATACCCGTGGGCGAGGGTCAGAACTTCTCCCCAGCAGCCTCCAGGTGACGTTGATTGTCCCCAGGCCTCCTGCCTCCCTGCTCGTCCGCCTGAGCACCAATATTGGAAGTTTTATAGATTCTAATGACCTTTAAGGGTCCAGGAAGGAGATGTGCAGTGACGCTGTGAGGTCCAGTTTCACCCCGCCCCTCATTTGTTCGGCCACCTTAGGCTGACCGTTTCTGCCAGCGTAGATGCTCTGACCAGTAGTCTGCGCTTTCTTCAATTAGGCCCCTGAATTAACGTAAAAACAGCACCAGGTGTCAGGACCCTGCCTGCTCAACTCCAAGACAGTCCAGGGTCAGTGGTGATGAAGGACCATGATGGCCACTGGGTCAACAGCCTTTGAAGTAAACAGGAGTTCAGCCAGTCTTATTGGCCACCATGATCACAGTGTCTGTAGGATTTTCTATGGTGACAGCGTGATATACGGTTCCCCCGCCAAGATTATTACCTCCCCTCTGGGCGCAGTAAGTCCTGCAAGCAGTAGTCTACTCTTTTGGGACACACTCTTGTTGTTTTATGAGAGAAACTCCAGGTCAAGTGATGGTCACACGAGTCGTCATGGTGCCCCTTTGCCCCAGTTATCTCTCTGGAGGTTGGAGTTGGAGGACCTCCTCACTCAAGTTCAGTGTGCCCACGGAGCAAACCCTGCAACTTCAGGGCATCGTTGGGGGTTAGGATCACCACGTGGGGTCCTTTTCCCTTAGGAGGGAGGTGGCCTTTTGGGCTGCTGATTTCCAGGTTTTCAGATACTGCCAGTATCTTGGCCAGATGTGGCGGTGGGCCAAGCCCCTTGGTGACCGTAGTATATCCTACCTGGATGGCATTCTTGCATTGTTCCATTTCAAGTGGTCTCAGTTTTTGCACTAATACTCCAATGGCGATTCACCTTTCACCAGGAATGTAAAGGTCAAAGGGTTTAGCTAAATTAGCGAGTTCCAGGGCAAGGGTCTGAATTGACTGCTCTTTCCATTCTTGAAAGGCCACTTCTGGATTCTATTCAAAAGGATCATCATCTTTTCCTTTCAGTGTTTCATATAGAGGCCCAGCTAGTAGACTGTAGTTAGGGATCAAGAAGCAGCAAACCCTGGCCTCGCCAGGAATCTCTAAGCTGTCTTCTAGTTTTAGAAATGGGTAAGGCTGTAAATTGTTTCTTCCCTTTCCTGGGTTGGGCTTCTCCGACCTTCTCTGAGAATGAAGCCCAGGCAGGTCACCGTAGTCTGTGATATTTGAGCTTTTTCTTGGACAACTTGTATCCTTTATTGGCTTGGTAGTTCAGAGGTCTCCTTATTAGGGCTGGCGATCAGAATGTCGTCTGCATATTGAAGGAGTGTTTCCTTTTCCAGAGGTAGAACTTTTAGGTCTTTAGCTGAGCTTTCCCCAAAGATGGTGTGGGAATTTTTGAACCCTTGGGGCAACACGGCCCGGAAGTATTGTTTTAGTTTTATGTTGAGTCCTGCCACTCACAAGCCAAAATTTCTTGTGACTCTGGGACTAGTAGAATACAAAAGAAGGCATCATTGAAGACTAATACAGAATACCAAGTCCTGGTGGTTGGTAGAATGACCAGCAGGGTGTAGGATTTAGGAACTACTGGAGGTATATCCTCGGTGGCTTCACTGACTGTCCTGACATCCTTTACCAGGACTCCAGCAGCCCATGGGGCTCTCGAGGTCAGGCCAATCCCAGGATATGGAGCTCACCTGGACAGGTACCCACCCCCACCCCAGCCCACGGGGCTCTCGTGTTCAGGCCCCTCCCAGGATATGGGGTTCCCTGGGCAGGTTCCCCTGCAGCCCATGGGGCTCTCGTGGTCAGGCCCCTCCCAGGATACAGAGCTACCCTTGCAGATACCGTGGCAGGGCTGGGCACACAGGAACCGTGCACATCGCCCTCATTTCAGAGCACTCCCAGCTCACCTGTCACTCAGATCTGACACAGAGCACCTCAGAGCAGGACTTGAACTAACAAACAGCAGCTCCGACAGGTCTGTGACCCTGGGCATCACTCTGTGTGGCCTCCCCCCACCTGGTCTTCCAGAGACTTCCACTGCACCCGGGGCACCAGGCCTCTGTCTCCACCCAACACCCACCCCTCCTCTCCCTGACTCCTGGGTTCCTCTCATTAGGAGAGGGTTTTCTTGAAGTTGTCTCCCACTCATGGGCCAGATAATATAATTAGAAAACAAGCCAGAGCTGCAGCCCCTTGTCTATCCTGACTCTCAGGAGCCCACACCTGTTTCTTGGACCTGGCCGATTCAGCAAGTTCCAGTTTCTGCAACTGTGAGCCGCTGAGGGGTGATTATTGGCTGGCCTGGGAAGCCTGACCGTGCCGGCCAGCCCTCCCCTGGTGTGCCTGGGTTGAGATCAATATAAACACCACTCCAGGCAGCAAGAGCCCCTGCAGCTGTGCCTGACGCCATTTTCTCTGCCCTGTCAGCAGTCTCGGGGCTGGACTGGTGGGAGGGAGTGAGAGGCCACGGCTTTGTGGGTGGCCCAGTGTGAGTGGGGCTCTGCTGGACTTTCTGCAGCAGTTGCCAAGATGCCACCTGCTAAAGAAGAGGATGTGTCACCGATACCTGCTGCTGGAATTTCTACCTGGACAGAGGTGAGTGAGGGAGAAAGCAGTGGGGGCCGGGACAGGAGGGGTATCTCAGGCAGGGAAATGGAAAGCTTCCAGAAGAGCACCCAGGGCCAGGACCATCCTGGCTGGCCTGCAGGCACCAAGTCGGCTGGCATGCTGTCGCTCATGTGGCTCCATGGCCCTTCCTGTAGGCTTTCAAGTCCTTGTACATATTCAGGTGTTTTACCCGGGAAGGGTTGGAACATTTCAGCAGCAGCTAGCCTGGGGCTCGGCCCACGTTTACTCACAGATGCCTCGGCATGGGCCCCCAGCTTTGCAATGAGGACGCTTGTTGCGTGGGGCCTGCTGGCTGAATGGGAGATGATTCCCCACCACTGACCAACTTCAGAATTGTTTACAACTGGAGCAAGTGCCCTGATACGGTTTTCCTCTGTGTAACTGGTGTGTTCTGTGTTTTTTTTCTTTTTTTCGTTTTTGGTTCAAGGTAGATTTTATTCCTCTTTTTTGTATTTACAGATATAAGCATGGAAATAATTTATTCATATAAATACATGTATGTGAAGGGAAGAATATTTTTTCTGTTTTACTTTTTGTAATTTTGAATTTATTTTATTTTTTTATACAGCAGGTTATTTTTGGTTATCGATTTTATACATATAAATGTATATATGCCAATCCCAATCTCTCAACTCCTCCCACCACCACCCCCCAACAGCTTTCCCCCCTTGGTGTCCATACGTTTGTTGTCTACATCTGTTGCTCTATTTCTGCCTTGCAAAACGGTTCATCTGTACAATTTTTCTAGGTTCCACAAATATGCATTAATATACAAGATTTGTTTTTCTATTTCTGACTTACTTCACTCTGTATGACAGTCTCTAGATCCATCAACGTCTCTACAAATGACCCAATTTCATTCCTTTTTATGGCTTAGTAATATTCCATTTTATATATGTACCTCATCTTTATGCATTCGTCTGTCTGTGGGCATTTAGGTTGCTTCCATTACCTGGATATTGTAAATAGTGATGCAATGAACATTGCGGTGAATGTCTCTTTTTGATTTATGGTTTTGTCTGGGTATAGGCCCAGTAGTGAGATTGCTGTATCATATGGTAATTCTATTCTTAGTTTTATAAGAAACTCCATAATCTCCACAGTGACTGTATCAATTTACATTCCCAACAATAGTGGAAGAGGGTTCCTTATCTCCACACCCTTTCCAGCATCTGTTGTTTGAAGATTTTCTGATGATGCCCATTCTAACAGGTGTGAGGTGATACACCATGGATGAGTCTATTTCGTTGAGCAAAGAGTAGGTCTTGTCTATTACATATTTGGCTTATGGAACGGTATGTGTGCTAATTTCAATCACTGGTTTTATACAGCACCCCAACTCAACTTTCCCCTTAAGCAAGCATAAGTTTTTATCTAAATGTGAGACTCTGTTCGGTTTTGTAATTCAGTTTATGTGTAGCCAAGTTTACACTCTCTATATTAGTGATATCTTATGATAATTATCTTACTCTGTGTGACCTATTTCTCTTAGAATCATCATACTTAAATCCACTCAATTTGCTGCTACAGGCCTGATGACATTGATTTCATTGCTGAGTGATATTCCGTTGTACGTAAGTAGCACAACTCCTTTATCCATTTTTTTCTTTCTGGGATATTTAATTTGTACTGGACTCGAGGTTCTTGGAAACACAGCAGCCCTAAATTTTGTGTTGGCTGTGTCTTCTTGATTTTAATTTTCCTAAGCTATAGGGCCAAAAGTGGAAGTGCCCTAGGGTCTGTAGCTTTGTTTGTCAGATGTTTCAGGATACACTATAAACATCTCCAGAGTGTCTGTTGGCAATTTACATCCCGCCCATCAGCATAACAAGGCTCCCTTTTCTCCATGGCCTGTCCTGTGTTTCTGGTTTTTAAACTTTTTTCAGATGGCCCTTTTGACGAATGGGAAACGAGACTTCATTGTAGTGCGGATTTCCATTGCTCGAGTGCTTGGTTGGCCAAAAAGGGCATATGCGTTTTTTCCTGAATATATTCAGGAAAAATGTATACGCACTTTTGTCCAAGTGCATCACTGTCAAAGATCTGCCGCTTTTCACATGCTTTAAATGCAATTCCAATCTACCTCCTGAAATATGATTCCTGCAATTCTGCCTCGTTTTCAAGTCCTCTTTGCAGACTTACTTCAATATATTTTTGCCAATAGCTGTCATTTATAACTCTGCAGGTTTGTGAATTACAGTGCCCGTGATTTCCGTTCTTAACTCGTTTCCTTGAAAGCTGGCCACAGACCCGCAGGTTTGCTTCAGGCCATAATCTGGGTCCCGCACGGCACTCTGAGCCTTTGGTTAATTCCTCTTCCTGGTGGGAAATTAGAGTTCAATGTGCCCCTCCAGACACCTGCCTCACTCCCAGCCCCTTGGTGATGTCTGTCCTCTGGTTTGAGGCCACATGTGCTGGGTTCCTCACCTTTGGCTGATGTGGCCCCACTGGTGTGAGGACACTCCTGTTTGGTTCCCATCCCCTTGGTGATGTGGGTCCTCCGGTGAGAGTCTGATCCTGGTTGGGTTACTCACACTTCTGTGAGGTGGGCCCTCTTCTCTGAGGTCACTCCTGCCTGGCTGGCACACCCAGCCTTGGCGACGTCGGCCATCTGGTGGGAGTTGGTGCCTGCTGGGAGTCTCCTCCCCTCGGTAATGAGGGCCCTCTGGCGTCAGGCCCTAACTCCTGGGCTCCCAAAATTTTCTGATGTGCGACCTGTGGTGCGAATACACTCCTGTCAAGTTCCCAACCCCATGGGAATGTTGGCCTTCTGCTCTGCGGTCCCAACGGTGTGTTGCTCAGTTTCATGATGAGGGCCCTCTGGTGTGAGTTCACTCCGGCCTGGATCCCATAGCCACGCTGCTCCTGGCCACCTGCTGGGACATTACAACTGCGGGATTCCTCACCTTTTTTCTTCTATGGGCCCTCTGTTTTGAGACTCCTCCTGCCTGCCTCACTCCCAGCCCCTTGGTGATGTGTGTCCTCTGGTTTGAGGCCAGGTGTGCTGCGTCCCTCACCTTTTGATGATGTGGCCCCACTGGTGTGAGGACACTCCTGCCTGGTTCTTATCCCCTTGATGATGTGGGCCCTCTGGTGAGAGTCTGATCCTGTTTGGGTTCCTCACCCTTCTGTGAGGTGTGCCCTCTGCTGTGAGGTCACTCCTGCCTGGCTGGCACACCCCACCTGGGCAACATCGGCACTCTTGTGGCAGTTGGAGCCTGCTGGGAGCCTCCTCCCCTCGGTGATGAGGGCCCTCTTGCGTCAGGCACTAACTGCTGGGTACCCACATTTTCTGATACCTGCTAAGTGGTGCGAGGACACTCCTGCGAAGTTCCCATCCCCATGGGGATGTGGGCCTTCTGCTCTGAGGTCCCAATGTCTGGGTTGCTCACAGTTTCATGATGTGGGCCCTCTGCTGTGAGTTCACTGCAGCCTGGATCGCATAGACTCGGTGCTCTGGGCCGCCTGCTGAGAGGTTCCCACTGCAAGATTCCTCAGCTTTTTTATTCTATGGGCCCTGTGTTGTGAGGTTCCTCCTGCCTGCCTCACTCCGAGCCCCTTGGAGATGTGGGTCCTCTGGTTTAGGCCACATGGGCTGGGTTCCTCACCTTTCTATCATGTGGCCACACAGGTGTGAAGACAGTCCTGCCTGGTTCAGATCCCATTGGTGATGTGGGCCCTCTGGTGAGAGTCTTATCCTGGCTGGGTTCCTCACACTTCTGTGAGGTAGGCCCTCTGCTGTGAGGTCACTCCTGCCTGGCTGTCACATGTCACCTTGGCAACATGGGCCCTCAGTTGGGAGTTGGTGTCTGCTTGGAGTCTCCTCCCCTTGGTAATGAGGGCCCTCTGACGTCAGGCCCTAACTTCTGGGCTTCCAAAATTCTCTGATGTGTGCCCTGTGGTGCGAGTACACTTATGCCATGTTCCCAACCACATGGGAATGTGGGCCTTCTGCTCTGAGGTCCCAACGGCTGGGTTGCTCACAGTTTCATGATGAGGGCTCTCTGTTTTGAGTTCAGTCAGGTCTGGATCCCATAGCCTCGCTGCTCCTGGCCGCCTGCTAGGAGGTTCCAACTGCGGGATTCCTCACCATTTTTATTCTATGGTCCCTATGTTTTGAGGCTCCTCCTGCCTGCCTCACTCCCAGCCCCTTGGTGATATGTGTCCTCTGGTTTGAAGCCACATATGCTGGGTCACTCACATTTCAGTGATGAGGCCTCACTGGTGTGAGGACACTCCAGCCTGGTTCCCATTCCCTTGGTGATGTGGGCCCTGTGGTGAGAGTCTGATCCTCTTTGTGTTCCTCACACTTTTGTGAGGTGGGCCCTCTGCTCTGAGGTCACTCCTGCCTGGCTGGCACATCCCGCATTGGCAATGGCGGCCCTCTGGTAGCAGTTGGAGCCTGCTGGGAGCCTCCTCTCCTCGGTGATGAGAGCCCTCTGGCGTCAGGCCCTAACTGCTGGGCTCCCCACATTTTCTGATGTGTGCCCACTGGTGCGATGACACCCCTGCTTGGTTCCCTTCCCCATGGGGATGTGGGCCTTGTGCTCTGAGGTCACAACGGCTGGTTTGCTCACAGTTTCATGATGAGGGCCCTCTGTTGTGAGTTCATCACTGCCTGGATCCCATAGCCCTGGTGCTCTGGGACGCCTGCTGGGATGTTCCAACTGCTGGATTCCTCACCTTTTTTATACAATGGGCCATGTGTTGTGAGGTTAATCCTGCCTGCCTCGCTCTGAGACCCATGGTGATGTGGGTCCTCTGGTTTGAGGCCACATTTCCTAGGTACCTCAACTTTTGATGATGTGGCCCCACGGGTGTAATGACACTCCTGCCTGGTTCACAGCCCCTTGCTGATGTGGGCACTCTGGTGAGAGTCTGATCCTGGCTGTTTCCTTACCCTTCTGTGAGGTGGGCTCTCTGATGTGAGGTCACTCCTGCCTGGCTGGCTCACATCGCCTTGGCGATGTGGGCCCTCTGTTGGCCATGAAAGCATGCTGGGAGCCTCCTACCCTCTTTAATGAGGGCCCTGAAAAAACGCATATACACTTTTTGACCAAGTGCATCATTGTCGAGGATCTGCCTCTTCTCCTATGCTTTCAGAGCACTTCCCGTCTACCTCCTGAAATAATATTCCTGGAATTCTGCCCAGCTTTCAAGTCCTCTTTGCAGCCTTACTTCAATATATTTTTGTTTGATACCTGCCATTTATAACTCTGCAGGTTTGTTAATTAGAGTGTCCCTGAGCTACTTTCTTCAACTCGCTTTCTTGTGACCTAGCCGCAAAACCACAGGATTGCTTCAGGCCGTAAAATGGTTTCCGCACAGCATGCTGAGCCTTTGGTAAATTCCTTTTTCTGGTGAGAAATGAGTGTTAAATTTGCCCGTGCAGAAACCTACAGCTAGTCTCTCATTGGTTCTCCCTATTCCTGTTCATCTTGCACAGATATTGCAAACTGTGCCAAACAGGAGGTTAAAGGCACTGACTCTCCAAGTGGGTAGAGAGTTAGTAAAGTGTCTGGAATGGCGAACCCGAGTACTAGGGGACGAAAACAGAGAGGCATTTAAAATCGCTTCCCAGTCACACGGTGGACCATACTCTGGGATGCAGATGCATGTTTTAGGTGAAGGAAGAATCCCATAAACCTGGAAAGTTGGGACCCATGGAATAGGTACCATGCAGTATGACTTCAAAGGGTCTGCATTTGCTCATCGAACCTCACCAATGCTATCAGCCCGAAGTGTCCAACCTTATGTCTCACTCAGCTCTGGGTGTAGATGTGGTAAATCCAGGTTGCATTACAAGCCCTGAATGAATTATTTAAGAATTGCTCTCTATTTCAGTGTCATTGTGTTTTGATTTGTAATTCATTTTGATAATGGGATTTATCGGATTTTCTCTGCTGCATTCATGCCGCTGTACACACGCTTCATTCTCTTACGGAGACATATAAATCCATGGGTTTGAAGATTCTTACTAGTCAGGTGTATTCCTAGGCGTTGAATATGGGGTGTTTAACCCATTTCGTTGAGCAAGGGGTATGTCTTGACTATTACATATTTGGCTTATGGAAAGGTATCTGTGCTAATTTCTATCTCTGGTTTGATGCAGCACCCCAACTCACCATTCCCCTTAAGCAAGCATAAGTTGGTTTTCTAAATTTGAGACCCTGTTCTGTTTTGTAATTCAGTTCATGTGTAGGAAAGTTTACATTCCGTGTATTAGTGATATCTTATGATGTTTCATTTTCTGTGTGACTTATTTCACTTAGAATCATCGTAGCTGAACCCACTCATTATGCCGCGACGGGCCTGATGACATAGATTTCATTGGTGAGTGATATTCCATTGTACGTACTTCCCACGACTTCTTTATCCATTTTTCACATTCTGGGATATTTAACTTGTACCGTAGACGAGGATCTTGTAAACAGAGCCGTCCGACACTTTGGGGTGGCTGTGTGTTTTTGATTTTAATTTCCCTAAGCTATAGGACCATAAGTGGAAGTGCCGTAGGCTCCATTGCTTTGTTTTTTAGGTGTTCCATGAAACACCATACACTTCTCCAGAGTGGCTGTTAGCAATTCACATCCCGCCCATCAGCATAACAAGGCACCCTGTTCTCCATGGCCTGTGCTGACTTTCTGGATTTTACACTTTTTTCAGATACCCCTTTTGACGGGGGGGCAGTGAGACTTCATTGTAGTGCAGATTTCCTTAACATGCTTGCTTGGTTGGCCAAAAAGGGCGTATGCGTTTTTTCCTGAATATATTCAGGAAAAAAGGCATACGCCCTTTTTGGCCAAGAGTATCATTGTCGACGTTCTGCCTCTTTTCCTATGCTTTAAATGCAATTCCCGTCTACCCCCTGAAATCGTTTTCCTGCAATTCTGCCATGCTTACAAGTTCTCTTGGCAGACTTCCTTCAATATATTTATGGATGATAGCTGTCATTTATAACTCTGCAGGTTTGTGAGTTACACTGCCCCTGAGCTCCTTTCTTCAACTCGCTATCTTGAGAGCTGGTCGCAAACCCACAGGATTGCTTCAGGCCCTAATCTGGTTCCGGCACGGCATGCTGAGCCTTTGGTTAATTCCTCTTCCTGGTGGGAAATGAGAGTTAAATTGGCCCGTGCAGACACCTACAGCTAGTCTCTCATTTGTTCTCCCTATTCCTGTTCATCTTGCGCAGAAATTGCCAACTGTGCCAAGCAGGAGGTTAAAGCACTGACTCTCCAAGTGGGGAGAGTGTGAGTAAAGGGTCTGGAATGGTGAACCCGAGTAAAAGGGGACGAAAACTGAGATGCATTTGAAAACGTTTGCCGGTCACACGGTGCACCATACTGTGGGTTTCCCATGGATGTTTTAGCTGAAGGAAGAATCCCTTAAACCTGGAGAGTTGCGACCCATGGAATGGGTACCATGCAGTATGACTTCAAAGGGTCTGCATTTGCTCATCGAACCTCACCAATGCTATCAGCCCGAAGTGCCCAACCTTATGTCTCACTCAGCTCTGGGTGTAGATGTGGGAAATCCAGGTTGAATCACAAGCCCTGAATGAATTATTTAAGAATTGCTCTCTATTTCACTGTCCTTGTGTTTTGTTTTTGTATTTCATTTTGATAATGGTATTTATCGGATTTTCTCTGCTGCATTCATGCCGCTGTACACACTCTTCATTCTCTTACGGAGACATATAAATCCATGGGTTTGAAGATTCTTACTAGTCAGGTGTATTCCTAGGCGTTGAATATGGGGTGTTTAGTCCGTTTCGTTGAGCAAGGGGTATGTCTTGACTATTACATATTTGGCTTATGGAAAGGTATCTGTGCTAATTTCTGTCTGTGGTTTTATTCAGCACCCCAACTCACCTTTCCCCATAAATAAGCATAAGTTGGTTTTCTAAATTTGAGACCCTGTTCTGTTTTGTAATTCAGTTCATGTGTAGCCAAGTTTACATTCCGTGGATTAGTGATATCTTATGTTTCATTTTCTGTGTGACTTATTTCATTTAGAATCATCGTACCTGAATCCACTCATTATGCCACGATGGGCCTGATGACATAGATTTCATTGCTGAGTGATATTCCATTGTATGTACGTTATACAACTTCTTCTTTATCCATTTTTCACCTTCTGGGATATTTTACTTCTCCGTAGATGAGGTTCTTCTAAACATAGCTGTCCGAAACATTGGGGTGGCTGTGTGCTTTTGATTTTCATTTCTCTAAGCTATAGGACCATAAGTTGAAGTGCCGTAGGCTCCGTTGCTTTGTTTTTTAGGTGTTTCAGGAAACACCATACACTTCTCCAGAGTGGCTGTTGGCAATTTACATACCGCCCATCAGCATAACAAGGCTCCCTGTTTTCCAAGACCTGTCCGGACTTTTTCGATTTTACACTTTTTTCAGATGGCCCTTTTGACGCGGGGACAGTGAGACTTCATTGTAGTGCATATTTCCTTTACACGCTTGCTTGGTTGGCCAAAAAGTACGTATGCGTTTTTTCCTGAATATATTCAGGAAAAAACGCATGCGCCCTTTTTGGCCAAGTGCATCATTGTCTACATTCTGCCTCTTTTCCTATGCTTTAAGTACAATTCCCGTCTACCCCCTGAAATCGTTTTCCTGAATTTCTGCCCAGCTTTCAAGTCCTCTTCGAAGACTTACTTCAATACATTTTTGGACGATAGCTGTCATTCATAACTCTGCAGGTTTGTGAATTACAGTGTCCCTGAGCACCTTTCTTCAACTCGCTTTCTTCTGAGCTGGCCACAAAACCGCAGGATTGCTTCAGGCCCTAATCTGTTTCCGGCAAGGCACGCTGAGCCTTTGGTTAACTCCCATTCCTGGTGGGAAATGAGCGTTCCATTTGCCCGTGCAGACACCTACAGCTAGTCTCTCATTGGTTCTCCCTATTCCTGTTCATCTTGAGCAGAAATTGCAAATTTTGCCAAACAGGAGTTTAAATAAACTGACTCTCCATGTGGGGAGAGTGTTAGAAAAGCGTCTGGAATGGTGAACCCGAGTACCAGGGGACGAAAACTGAGCTGCATTTGAAAACGTTTCCCAATCACGCGGTGGACCATACTCTGGTTTTCCCATGCATGTTTTAGCTGAAGGAAGAATCCCTGAAAGCTGGAGAGTTGGGACCCATGGAAAGGGAACCATGCAGTATGACTTCAAAGGGTCTGCGTTTGCTCACCGAACTTCACCAATGCTATGAGCCTGAAGTGTCCAGACTTATGTCTCACCCAGCTCTGGGTGTAGATGTGGGAAATCCAGTTTGCATCACATGCCCTGAATGAATTATTTAAGAATTGCTCTCTATTTCACTGTCCTTGTGTTTTGTTTCTGTGATTCATTTTGATAATGGGATTTATCGGATTTTCTCTGCTGCATTCATGCCACTGTACACACGCTTCATTCTCTTACGAGGACATATATATCCATGGGTTTGAAGATTCTTACTAGTCAGGTGTATTCCTAGGCCTTGAATATGGGGTGTTTAGTCCAATTCCTTGAGCAAGGGGTAGGTCTTGACTATTACATATTTGGTTTATGGAAAGGTATCTGTGCTAATTTCTATCTCTGGTTTTATGCAGCTCCCCAACTCAACTTTCCCCTAATCCAAGCATAAGTTGGTTTTCTAAATTGAGACCCTGTTCTGTTTTGTAATTCAGTTCACGTGTAGCCAAGTTTACATTCCGTGTATTAGTGATAACTTGTGATGTTTCATTTTCTGTGTGACTTATTTCACTTAGAATCATCATACCTGAATCCACTCATTATGCCGCGACGGGCCTGATGACATTGATTTCATTGCTGAGTGGTATTCCTTTGTACGTACTTACCAGAACTTCTTTATCCATTTTTCACATTCTGGTATATTAAACTTGTACCGCAGACGAGGTTCTTGTAAACAGAGCCGTCCGACACTTTGGGGTGGCTGTGTGTTTTTGATTTTAATTTCCCTAAGCTATAGGACCATAAGTGGAAGTTCCGTAGGCTCCGTTGCTTTGTTTTTAGGTGTTTCAGGAAACACCATACCCTTCTCCAGAGTGGCTGTTGGCAATTTACATCCCGCCCATCAGCATAACAAGGCTCCATGTTCTCCATGGCCTGTGCTGCATTTCTGTATTTTACACTTTGTTCAGATGGCCCTTTTGACCAGGGGGCAGTGAGACTTCATTGTAGTGCAGATTTCTTTATCATGCTTGCTTGGTTGGCCAAAAAGGGCGTATGCGTTTTTTCCTGAATATATTCAGGAAAAAACGCATACGCCCTTTATGGCCAAGTGCATCATTGTCGACGTTCTGCCTCTTTTCCTATGCTTTAAATGCAATTCCAGTCTACCCCCTGAAATCGTTTTCCTGCAATTCTGCCCCGCTTTCAAGTCCTCTTCGCAGCCTTCCTTCAATATATTTTTGGACGAGAGCTGGCATTTATAACTCTGCAGGTTTGTGAATTACAGTGCCCCTGAGCTCCTTTTTTCAAATAACTTTCTTGTGAGCTGGCCGCAAACCCGCAGTATTGCTTCAGGCCCTAATCAGGTTCCGGCACGGCATGCTGAGCGTTTGGTTAATTCCTCTTCCTGGTTGGAAATGAGCGTTATATTTGCCCGTGCAGACACCTACAGCTAGTCTCTCATTGGTTCTCCCTATTCCTGTTCATCTTGCGCAGAAATTGCAAACTGTGCCAAACAGCATGTTAAAGGCACTGGCTCTCCAAGTGAGGAGAGTGTTAAATGGGTCTGGAATGGTGAACCCAAGTAAAAGGGGACGAAAACTGAGATGCATTTGAAAACGTTTCCCGGTCACACGGTGCACCATACTGTGGGTTTCCCATGCATGTTTTAGCTGAAGGAAGAATTGCTTAAACCTGGAGAGTTGGGACCCATGGAATGGGTCCCATGCAGTATGACTTCAAAGGGTCTGCATTTGCTCATCGAACCTCACCAATGCTATCAGGCTGAAGTGTCCAACCTTATGTCTCACTCAGCTCTGGGTGTAGATGAGGTAAATCCAGGTTGCATCACAAGCCCTGAATGAATTATTTAAGAATTGCTCTCTATTTCACTCTCATTGTGTTTTGTTTTTGTAATTCATTTTGATAAGGGTATTTATCGGATTTACTCTGCTGCATACATGCAGCTGTACACACGCTTGATTCCTTTATAGAGACATATAAATCCATGGGTTTGAAGATTCTTACTAGTCAGGTGTATTGCTAGGCGTTGAATATAGGGTTTTTAGACCATCTCGTTGAGCAAGGGGTAGATCTTGACTATTACATATTTGACTTATGGAAGGGTATCTGTGCTAATTTCTATCTCTGGTTTTATGCAGCACCCAAACTCACCTTTCCCCTTAAGCAAACATAAGTTGGTTTTCTTAATTTGAGACCCTGTTCTGTTTTGCAATTCAGTTCATGTGTAGCCAAGATTACATTCGGTGTATTAGTGATTTCTTATGATGTTTCATTTTCTGTGTGACTTATTTCACTTAGAATCATCGACTTGAATACACTCATTATGCCCCGACGGGCCTGATGCCATAGATTTCATTGGAGAGTGATATTACAATGTACGTACGTACCACAAATTCTTTATGCATTTTTTGCTTTCTGTGATATTTTACTTGTACCGTCGACGAGGTTCTTGTAAACAGAGCCGTCTGAAACTTTGGGGTGGCTGTGTGTTTTTGATTTTAATTTCCCTAAGCTATAGGACCATAAGTGGAAGTGCCGTAGGCTCTGTTGCTTTGTTTTTTAGGTGTTTCAGGAAACACCATACACTTCTCCAGTGTGGCTCTTGGCAATTTACATCGCGCCCATCAGCATAACAGAGCTCCCTGTTCTCCATGGCCTGTGTTGCCTGTCTGGATTTTACACATTTTTCAGATGGCCGTTTTGACAGGGGGCAGTGAGACTTCACTGTAGTGCAGATTTCTTTAACATGCTTGCTTGGTTGGCCAAAAAGTGCGTATGCGTTTTTTCCTGAATATATTCTGGAAAAAACGCATACGCCGTTTTTGGCCAAGTGCATCATTGTCGACGTTCTGCCTCTTGTCCTATGCTTTAAATGCAATTCCAGTCTACCCCTGAAATCGTTTTCCTGCAATTCTGCCCCGCTTTCAAGTCCTCTTCGCAGGCTTCCTTCAATATATTTTTGGATGATAGCTGTCATATATAACTCTGCAGGTTTGTGAATTACAGTGCCCATGATCTCCTTTCATCCAATCGCTTCCTTGTGAGCTGGCCGCAAACCCGCAGGATTGCTTCAGGCCCTAATCTGGTTCCCGAATGGCATGCTGAGCCTTTGGTTAAATCCTCTTCCTGGTTGGAAATGAGCGTTAAATTTGCCTACGCAGACACCTACAGCTAGTCTCTCATTGGTTCTCCCTATTCCTGTTCATCTTGCGCAGAAATTGCAAAATGTGCCAAACAGGAGGTTAAAGGCACTGACTCTCCAAGTGGGGAGTGTTAGTAAAGGGTCTGGAATTGTGAACCCGAGTAAAAGGGAACGAAATCTGAGATGCATTTGAAAACGTTTCCCTGTCACACGGTGCACCATACTGTGGGTTTCCCCTGCATGTTTTAGCTGAAGGAAGAATCGCTTAAACCTGGAGAGTTGGGACCCATGGAATGGGTCCCATGCAGTATGACTTCAAAGGGTCTGCATTTGCTCATTGAACCTCACCAATGCTATCAGCCCGAAGTGTCCAACCTTATGTCTCACTCAGCTCTGGGTGTAGATGAGGTAAATCCAGGTTGCATCACAAGCCCTGAATGAATTATTCAAGAATTGCTCTCTATTTCACTGTCATTGTGTTTTGTTTTTGTAATTCATTTTGATAATGGGATTTATCGGATTTTCTCTGCTGCCTTCATGCAGCTGTACACACGCTTGATTCTCTTATGGAGACATATAAATCCATGGGTTTGAAGATTCTTACTAGCCAGTTGTATTCCTAGGCGTTGAATATAGGGTGTTTAGTGCATTTCGTTGAGCAAGGAGTAGGTCTTGTCTATTACGTATTTGGCTTATGGAACGGTATCTGTGCTAATTTCAATCTCTGTTTTTATGCAGCACCCCAACTCACCTTTCCCCATAAGCAAGCATAAGTTGGTTTTCTAAATTTGAGACCCTGTTCTGTTTTGTATTTCAGTTCACGTGTAGCCAAGTGTACATTCCGTGTATTAGTGACATCTTATGAGGTTTCTTTATCTGTGTGATTTATTTCACTTAGAGACATCGTACCTGAATCCAGTCCTTATGCTGCTTTGGGCCTGATGACATAGATTTCCTTGCTGAGTGATATTCCATTTTACGTAAGTACTACAACTTCTTTATCCCTTTTTTGCTCTCTGGGATATTTAACTTGTAGGGTAGACAAGGTTCTAAACAGAGCTGTCCCAAAGTTTGTGGTGGCTGCGTCTTTCTGATTTTAATTTCTCTAAGCTAAAAGACCATATGTGGAAGTGCACTGGGCTCAGTTCCTTTCTTTTTTAGGTGTTTCAGGAAACGCCATACACTTCTCCAGAGTGGCTGTTGGCAATTTACATCCCACCCATCAGCATAACAATGCTCCGTTTTCTCCATGGCCTGTCCTGTCTTTCTGGATTTTACAGTTTTTTCAGATGGCCCTTATGACCAGGGGGAAGTGAGACTTCATTGTAGTGCAGATTTCCTTTGCAAGCTTGCTTGGTTGGCCAAAAAGCGTGTATGCGTTTTTTCCTGACTATATTCAGGAAAAATCGAATACGCCCTTTTTAGCCAAGTGCATCATTGTCAACGTTCTGCCTCTTTTCCTATGCTTTAAATGCATTTTCAGTCTAACTCCTGATATCGGTTTCCTGCAATTCTGCCCCACTTTCAAGTCCTCTTCGCGTCCTTACTTCAATATATTTTTGGACAATAGCTGTCATTTATAACTCTGCATGTTTGTGAATTAGAGTGCCCCTGAGCTCGTTTCTTCAACTCGTTTTCTTTTGAGCTGGCTGCATAACCATAGGATTGCTTCAGGCCCTAATCTGGTTCCGGGACGGCATGCTGAGCGTTTCGTTAAATCCTCTTCCTGGTGGGAAATGATCGTTAAATTTGCCCGTGCAGACACCTACAGCTACTCTCTCATTGGTTCTCCGTATTCCTGTTCATCGTGCGCAGAAATTGCAAACTGTGCCAAACAGGAGGTTAAAGGCACTGACTCTCCAAGTGGGGAGAGTGATAGTAATGGGCCTGGAATTGTGAACCCGAGAAAAAGGGGACGAAAACTGAGATGCATTTGAAAACGTTTCCCGGTCACACGGTGCACCATACTGTGGGTTTCCCATGCATGTTTTAGCTGAAGGCAGAATCCCTTAAAACTGGAGAGTTGGGACCCATGGAATGGGTCCCATGCAGTATGACTTCAAAGGGTCTGCATTTGCTCATCGAACCTCACCAATGCTATCAGCCCGAAGTGTCCAACGTTATGTCTCACTCAGCTCTGGGTGTAGATGAGGTAAATCCAGGTTGCATCACAAGCCCTGAATGAATTATTTAAGAATTGCTCTCTATTTCACTGTCATTGTGTTTTGTTTTTGTAATTCATTTTGATAAGGGGATTTATCGGATTTTTTCTGCTTCCTTCATGCAGCTGTACACACGCTTGATTCTCTTATGGAGACATATAAATCCATGTGTTGGAGTATTCTTACTAGTCAGGTGTATTCCTAGGCATTGAATATAGGGTTGTTAGTCCATTTCGTTGAGCAAGGGGTAGGTCTTGAGTATTACATATTTGACGTATGGAATGGTATCTGTGCTAATTTCCATCTCTGCTTTTATGCAGCACCCCAACTGAACTTTCCCCTTAAGCAAACTTAAGTTGGTTTTCTAAATTTGAGACCCTGTTCTGTTTTGTAATTCAGTTCATGTGTAGCCAAGATTACATTCGGTGTATTAGTGATATCTTATGATGTTTCATTTTCTGTGAGACTTACTTCACTTAGAATCATCGTACCTGAATCCACTCATTATGTCACGACGGGAATGATTACATTGATTTCATTGCAGAGTGATATTCCATTGTACATACGTAACACAACTTCTTTATCCATTTTTCGCTCTCTGGGATATTAAACTTGTACCGTAGATGAAGTTCTTGTAAACAGAGCCGTCAGAAACTTTGGGGTGGCTGTGTGTTTTTGATTTTAATTTCCCTAATCTATAGGACCATAAGTGGAAGTGCCGTAGGCTCCGTTGCTTTGTTTTTTAGGTGTTTCAGGAAACACCATACACTTCTCCAGAGTGGCTCTTGGCAATTTACATCCCACCCATCAGCATAACAAGGCTCCCTGTTCTCCATGGACTGTGCTGCATTTCTGGGTTTTACACTTTTTTCAGATGGCCCTTTTGACCGGGGGGCAGTGAGACTTCATTGTAGTGCAGATTTCTTTAACATGCTTGCTTGGTTGGCCAAAAAGGGCGTATGCGTTTTTTCCTGAATATATTCAGGAAAAAACGCATACGCCCTTTTTGGCCAAGTGCATCATTATCGACGTTCTGCCTCTTTTCCTATGCTTTAAATGCAATTCCAGTCTACACCCTGAAATCGTTTTCCTGCAATTCTGCCCCGCTTTCAAGTCCTCTTCGCAGCCTACCTTCAATATATTTTTGGACGATAGCTGTCATTTATAACTCTGCAGGTTTGTGAATTAAAGTGCCCCTGAGCTCCTTTCTTCAAATCGCTTTCTTGTGAGCTGGCCGCAAACCCGCAGGATTGCTTCAGGCCCTAATCTTTTTCCAGCACGGCATGCTGAGCCTTTGGTTAATTCCTCTTTCTGGTGGAAATGAGTGTTAAATTTGCCCGTGCAGACACCTACAGCTAGTCTCTCATTGGTTCTCCCTATTCCTGTTCATCTTGCGCAGAAATTGCAAACTGTGCCAAACAGGAGGTTAAAAGCACTGACTCTACAAGTGGGGAGAGTGTTAGTAAAGGGTCTGGAATTGTGAACCCGAGTAAAAGAGGACAAAAACTGAGATGCATTTGAAAACGTTTCCCAGTCACACGGTGCACCATACTGTGGGTTTCCCATGCATGTTTTAGCTGAAGGAAGAATCGCTTAAACCTGGAGAGTTGGGACCCATGGATTGGGTTCCATGATGTATGACTTCAAATGGTCTGCATTTGCTCATCGAACCTCACCAATGCTATCAGCCCGATGTGTCCAACCTTATGTCTCACTCAGCTCTGGGTGTAGATGAGGTAAATCCAGGTTGCATCACAAGCCCTGAATGAATTATTTAAGAATTGCTCTCTACTTCACTGTCATTGTGTTTTGTTTTTGTAATTCATTTTGATAATAGGATTTATCGGATTTTCTCTGCTGCCTTCATGCAGCTGTACACACGCTTGATTCTCTTATGGAGACATATAAATCCATGGGTTTGAAGATTCTTTCTAGTCAGGTGTATTCCTAGGCGTTGAATATAGGGTGTTTAGCCCCTTTCGTTGAGCAAGGGGTAAGTCTTGACTATTACGTATTTGACATATGGAATGGTATCTGTGCTAATTTCTATCTCTGGTTTTATGCAGCACCCCAACTCACCTTTCCCCTTAAGCAAACATAAGTTGGTTTTCTAAATTTGAGACCCTGTTCTGTTTTGTAATTCAGTTCATGTGTAGCCAAGATTACATTCCGTGCATTAGTGATATCTTATGATGTTTCATTTTCTGTGTGACTTATTTCACTTAGCATCATCGTACCTGAATCCACTCATTATGCCACGACGGGCCAGATGACATAGATTTCATTGGTGAGTGATATTCCATTGTACGTACGTACCACAACTTCTTTATCCATTTTTCGCTTTCTGGGATATTTAACTTGTACCGTAGACGAGGTTCTTGTAAACAGATCCGTCTGAAACTTTGGGGTGGCTGTGTGTTTTTGATTTTAATTTCCCTAAGCTATAGGACCATAAGTGGAAGAGCCGTAGGCTCCGTTGCTTTGTTTTTTAGGTGTTTCAGGAAACACCATACACTTCTCCAGAGTGGCTGTTGGCAATTTACATCCCACCCATCAGCATAACAAGGCTCCCTGTTCTCCATGGCCTGTGCTGCATTTCTGGATTTTACACTTTTTTCAGATGGCCCTTTTGACCGGGGGGCAGTGAGACTTCATTGTAGTGCAGATTTCTTTAACATGCTTGCTTGGTTGGCCAAAAAGGGCGTATGCGTTTTTTCCTGAATATATTCAGGAAAAAACGCATACGCCCTTTTTGGCCACGTGCTTCATTGTCGACGTCCTGCCTCTTTTCCTATGCTTTAAATGCAATTCCACTCTACTCCCTGAAACTGCTTTCCTGCAATTCTGCCCCGATTTCAAGTCCTCTTCGCAGCCCTCCTTCAATATATTTTTGGACAATAGCTGTCATTTATAACTTTGCAGGTTTGAGAATTACAGTGCCCCTGAGCTCCTTTCTTCAAATCGCTTTCTTGTGAGCTGGCCGCAAACCCGCAGGATTGCTTCAGGCCCTAATCTTGTTCAGGCAAGGCATGCTGAGCGTTTGGTTAATTCCTCTTCCTGGTTGGAAATGAGCATTAAATTTGCCCGTGCAGACACGTAGAGCTAGTCTCTCATTGGTTCTCCCTATTCCTGTTCATCTTGCGCAGAAATTGCAAACTGTGCCAAACAGGAGGTTAAAGGCACTGACTCTCCAAGCGGGGAGAGTGTTAGTAAAGGGTCTGGAATTGTGAACCCGAGTAAAAGGGGACGAAAACTGAGATGCATTTGAAAACGTTTCCAGGTGACACGGTGCACCATACTGTGGGTTTCCCATGCATGTTTTAGCTGAAGGAAGCATCGCTTAAACCTGGAGATTTGGGACCCATGGAATGGGTACCATGCAGGATGACTTCAAATGGTCTGCATTTGCTCATCGAACCTCACCAATGTTATCAGCCCGAAGTGTCCAACCTTATATCTCACTCAGCTCTGGGTGTAGATGAGGTAAATCCAGGTTGCATCACAAGCCCTGAATGAATTATTTAAGAATTGCTCTCTATTTCAGTGTCATTGTGTTTTGTTTTTGTAATTCATTTTGATAATGGGATTTATCGGATTTTCTCTGCTGCATTCATGCAGCTGTACACACGCTTGATTCTCTTATGGAGACATATAAATCCATGGGTTTGAAGATTCTTACTAGTCAGGTGTATTCCTAGGCGTTGAATATAGGGTGTTTATCCCATTTCGTTGAGAAAGGGGTAGGTCTGGAGTATTACATAGTTAACTTATGGAATGGGATCTGTGCTAATATCTATCTCTGGTTTTATGCAGCACCGCAACTCACCTTTCCCCTTAAGCAAACATAAGTTGGTTTTCTAAATTTGAGACCCTGTTCTGTTTTGTAATTCAGTTCATGTGTAGCCAAGATTACATTCCGTGTATTAGTGATATCATATGATGTTTCATTTTCTGTGGGACTTATTTCACTTAGAATCATCGTACTTGAATCCACTCATTATGCCACGATGGGCCAGATGACATAGATTTCATTGGTGAGTGATATTCCATTGTACGTACGTACCACAACTTCTTTATCCATTTTTTGCTTTCTGGGATATTTAACTTGTACCGTAGACGAGGTTCTTGTAAACAGATCCGTCTGAAACATTGGGGTGGCTGTGTGTTTTTGATTTTAATTTCCCTAAGCTATAGGACCATAAGTGGAAGAGCCGTAGGCTCCGTTGCTTTGTTTTTTAGGTGTTTCAGGAAACACCATACACTTCTCCAGAGTGGCTGTTGGCAATTTACGTCCCACCCATCAGCATAACAAGGCTCCCTGTTCTCCATGGCCTGTGCTGCATTTCTGGATTTTACACTTTTTTCAGATTGCCCTTTTGACCGGGGGACCGTGAGACTTCATTGTAGTGCAGATTTCTTTAACATGCTTGCTTGGTTGGCCAAAAAGGGTGTATGCGTTTTTTCCTGAATATATTTAGGAAAAAACTCATACGCCCTTTTTAGCCGAGTGCATCATTGTCGACGTTGTGCCTCTTTCCCTATGCTTTAAATGCAATTCCAGTCTACCCACTGAAATCGTTTTCCTGCAATTCTGCCCCGCTTTCAGTCCTCTTCGCAGCCTTCCTTCAATATATTTTTGGATTATAGCTGTCATTTATAACTTTGCAGGTTTGTGAATTACAGTTCCCCTGAGCTCCTTTCTTCAAATCGCTTTCTTGTGAGCTGGCCGCAAACCCGCAGGATTGTTTCAGGCCCTAATCTGGTTCCGGGACGGCATGCTGAGCCTTTGGTTAATTCCTCTTCCTGGTTGGAAATGAGCGTTAAATTTGCCCGTGCAGACACCTACAGCTAGTCTCTCATTGGTTCTCCCTATTCCTGTTCATCTTGCGCAGAAATTGCAAACTGTGCCAAACAGGAGGTTAAAGGCACTGACTCTCCAAGTGGGGAGAGTTTTAGTAAAGGGTCTGGAATTGTGAACCTGAGTAACAGGGGACGAACACTGAGATGCATTTGAAAAAGTTTCCCGGCCACACGGTGCACCATAATGTGGGTTTCCCATGCATGCTTTAGCTGAAGGAAGAATCGCTTAAACCTGGAGAGTTGGGACCCATGGAATGGGTACCATGCAGTATGACTTCAAATGGTCTGCATTTGCTCATCGAACCTCACCAATGCTATCAGCCCGAAGTGTCCAACCTTATGTCTCACTCAGCTCTGAGTGTAGATGTGGTAAATCCAGGTTGCATTACAAGCCCTGAATGAATTATTTAAGAATTGCTCTCTATTTCACTGTCATTGTGTTTTGTTTTTGTAATTCATTTTGATAATGGGATTTATCGGATTGTCTCTGCTGCCTTCATGCAGCTGTACACACGCTTGATTCTCTTATGGAGACATATAAATCCATGGGTTTGAAGATTCTTACTAGTCAGGTGTATTCCTAGGCATTGAATATAGGGTGTTTAGCCCATTTCGTTGAGCAAGGGGTAGGTCTTGACTATTACATGTTTGACGTATGGAATGGTATCTGTGCTAATTTCTATCTCTGGTTTTATGCAGCACCCCAACTCGCCATTCCCCTTAAGCAAACATAAGTTGGTTTTCTAAATTTGAGACCCTGTTCTGTTTTGTAATTCGGTTCATGAGTAGCCAAGATTACATTCCGTGTATTAGTGATATCTTATGATGTTTCATTTTCTGTGTGACTTATTTCACTTAGAATCATCGTACCTGAATCCACTCTTTATGACACGATGGGCCAGATGCAATAGATTTCATTTGTGAGTGATATTCCATTGTACGTACGTACCACAACTTCTTTATCCATTTTTCGCTTTCTGGGATATTTAACTTGTACTGTAGATGAAGTTCTTGTAAACAGAGCTGTCAGAAACTTTGGGGTGGCTGTGTGTTTTTGATTTTAATTTCCCTAATCTATAGGACCATAAGTGGAAGTGCCGTAGGCTCCGTTGCTTTGTTTTTTAGGTGTTTCAGGAAACACCATACACTTCTCCAGAGTGGCTCTTGGCAATTTACATCCCACCCATCAGCATAACAAGGCTCCCTGTTCTCCATGGCCTGTGCTGCATTTCTGGATTTTACACTTTTTTCAGATGACCCTTTTGACGGGGGGCAGTGAGACTTCATTGTAGTGCAGATTTCTTTAATATGCTTGCTTCGTTGGCCAAAAAGGTCGTATGCGTTTTTTCCTGAATATATTCAGGAAAAAACGCATACGCCCTTTTTGGCCAAGTGCATCATTGTCGACGTTCTGCCTCTTTTCCTATGCTTTAAATGCAATTCCAGTCTACCCCCTGAAATCGTTTTCCTGCAATTCTGCCCCGCTTTCAAGTCCTCTTCGCAGCCTACCTTCAATATACTTTTGGACGATAGCTGTCATTTATAACTATGCAGGTTTCTGAATAACAGTGCCCCTGAGCTCCTTTCTTCAAATCGCTTTCTTGTGAGCTGGCCCCAAACCCGCAGGATTGCTTCAGGCCCTAATCTGGTTCCGGCACGGCATGCTGAGCCTTTGGTTAATTCCTCTTCCTGGTTGGAAATGAGCGATAAATTTGGCGTGCAGACACCTACAGCTAGTCTCTCATTGGTTCTCCCTATTCCTGTTCATCTTGCGCAGAAATTGCAAACTGTGCCAAACAGGAGGTTAAAGGCACTGACTCTCCAAGTGGGGAGAGTGTTAGTAAATGGTCTGGAATTGTGAACCCGAGTAAAAGGGTACGAAAACTGAGATGCATTTGAAAACGTTTCCCGGTGACACGGTGCACCATACTGTAGGTTTCCCATGCATGTTTTAGCTGAAGGAAGAATCGCTTAAACCTGGAGAGTTGGGACCCATAGAATGTGTACCATGCAGTATGACTTCAAATGGTCTGCATTTGCTCATTGAACCTCACCAGTGCTATCAGCCCGAAGTGTCCAACCTTATGTCTCACTCAGCTCTGGGTGTAGATGAGGTAAATCCAGGTTGCATCACAAGCCCTGAATGAATTATTTAGGAAATGCTCTCTATTTCACTCTCATTGTGTTTTGTTTTTGTAATTCATTTTGATAGTGGGATTTATCGGCTTTTCTCTGCTGCATTCATGCAGCTGTACACACGCTTGATTCTCTTATGGAGACATATAAATCCATGGGTTTGAAGATTCTATCTAGTCAGGTGTATTCCTAGGCATTGAATATAGGGTGTTTAGCCCATTTCGTTGAGCAAGGGGTAGGTCTTGACTATTACATGTTTGACGTATGGAATGGTATCTGTGCTAATTTCTATCTCTGGTTTTATGCAGCACCCCAACTCGCCTTTCCCCTTAAGCAAACATAAGTTGGTTTTCTAAATTTGAGACCCTGTCCTGTTTTGTAATTCAGTTCATGTGTAGCCAAGATTACATTCGGTGTATTAGTGATATCTTATGATGTTTCATTTTCTGTGTGACTTATTTCACTTAGAATCATCGTACCTGAATCCACTCATTATGCCACGATGGGCCAGGTGAAATAGATTTCATTTGTGAGTGATATTCCATTGTACGTACGTACCACAACTTCTTTATCCATTTTTCGCTTTCTGGGATATTTAACTTGTACCGTAGACGAGGTTCTTGTAAACAGAGCCCTCTGAAACTTTGGGTGGCTGTGTGTTTTTTATTTTAATTTCCCTAAGCTATAGGACCATAAGTGGAAGTGCCGTAGGCTCCGTTGCTTTGTTTTTTAGGTGTTTCAGGAAACACCATACACTTCTCCAGAGTGGCTGTTGGCAATTTACATCTCACCCATCAGCATAAACGGGCTCCCTGTTCTCCATGGCCTGTGCTACATTTCTGGATTTTACACTTTTTTCAGATGGCCCTTTTGACCGGGGGGCAGTGAGACTTCATTGTAGTGCAGATTTCTTTAACATGCTTGCTTGGTTGCCCAAAAAGTGCGTATGCGTTTTTTCCTGAATATATTCAGGAAAAAACGCATACACCCTTTTTGGCCAAGTGCATCATTGTCGACGTTCTGCCTCTTTTCCTATGCTTTAAATGCAATTCCAGTCTACCCCCTGAAATCGTTTTCCTGCAATTCTGCCCCGCTTTCAAGTCCTCTTCGCAGCCTTCCTTCAATATATTTTTGGACGATAGCTGTCATTTATAACTCTGCAGGTTTGTGTATTACAGTGCCCCTGAGCTCCTTTCTTCAAATCGCTTTCTTGTGAGCTGGCCGCAAACCCGCAGGATTGCTTCAGGCCCTAATCAGGTTCCGGCACGGCATGCTGAGCCTTTGGTTAATTCCTCTTCCTGGTGGGAAATGAGCATTAAATTTGCCCGTGCAGACACCTACAGCTAGTCTCTCATTGGTTCTCCCTATTCCTGTTCATCTTGCGCAGAAATTGCAAACTGTGCCAAACAGGAGGTTAAAGGCACTGACTCTCCAAGTGGGGAGAGTGTTAGTAAAGGGTCTGGAATTGTGAACCCGAGTAAAAGGGGACGAAAACTGAGATGCATTTGAAAACGTTTCCCCGTCTCACGGTGCACCATACTGTGGGTTTCCCATGCATGCTTTAGCTGAAGGGAGAATCACTTAAACCTGGAGAGTTGGGACCCATGGAATGTGTACCATATATTATGACTTCAAGTGGTCTGCATTTGCTCATCGAACCTCACCAATGCTATCAGCCCGATGTGTCCAACCTTATGTCTCACTCAGCTCTGGGTTCAGATGAGGTAAATCCAGGTTGCATCACAAGCCCTGAATGAATTATTTAAGAATTGCTCTCTATTTCACTGTCATTGTGTTTTGTTTTTGTAATTCATTTTGATAATAGGATTTATCGGATTTTCTCTGCTGCCTTCATGCAGCTGTACACACGCTTGATTCTCTTATGGAGACATATAAATCCATAGGTTTGAAGATTCTTTCTAGTCAGGTGTATTCCTAGGCGTTGAATATAGGGTGTTTAGCCCATTTCGTTGAGCACGGGGTATGTCTTGACTACTACGTATTTGACATATGGAATGGTATCTGGCTAATTTCTATCTCTGATGTTATGCAGCACCCCAACTCACCTTTCCCCTTACGCAAACATAAGTTGGTTTTCTAAATTTGAGACCCTGTTCTGTTTTGTAATTCAGTTCATGTGTAGCCAAGATTACATTCGGTGTATTAGTGACAGCTTATGATGTGTCATTTTCTGTGTGACTTATTTCACTTAGAATCATCGTACCTGAATCCACTCATTATGCCACGACGGGCCAGATGACATAGATTTCATTGGTGAGTTATATTCCATTGTACGTACGTACCACAACTTCTTTATCCATTTTTCGCTTTCTGGGATATTTAACTAGTACCGTAGACGAGGTTCTTGTAAACAGATCCGTCTGAAACTTTGGGGTGGCTGTGTGTTTTTGATTTTAATTTCCCTAAGCTATAGGACCATAAGTGGAAGTGCCGTAGGCTCCGTTGGTTTGTTTTTTAGGTGTTTCAGGAAACACCATACACTTCTCCAATGTGGTGCTTGGCAATTTACATCCCACCCATCAGCATAACACGGCTCCCTGTTCTCCATGGCCTGTGCTGCATTTCTGGATTTTACACTTTTTTCAGATGGCCCTTTTGACCAGGGGGCTGTGAGACTTCATTGTAGTGCAGATTTCTTTAACATGCTTGCTTGGTTGGCCAAAAAGGGCGTATGCGTTTTTTCCTGAATATATTCAGGAAAAAACGTATACGCCCTTTTTGGCCAAGTGCATCATTGTCGACGTTCTGCCTTTTTTCCTATGCTTTAAATGCAATTCCAGTCTACCCCCTGAAATCGTTTTCGTGCAATTCTGCCCCGCTTTCAAGTCTTCTTCGCAGCCTTCCTTCAATATATTTTTGGACTATAGCTGTCATTTATAACTCTGCAGGTTTGTGAATTACAGTGCCCCTGAGCTCCTTTCTTCAAATCGCTTTCCTGTGAGCTGGCCGCAAACCCGCAGGATTGCTTCAGGCCCTAATCTGGTTTCGGGACGGCATGCGGAGCCTTTGGTTAATTCCTCTTCCTGGTTGGAAATGAGCGTTAAATTTGCCCGTGCAGACACCTACAGCTAGTCTCTCATTGGTTCTCCCTATTCCTGTTCATCTTGCGCAGAAATTGCAAACTGTGCCAAACAGGAGGTTAAAGGCACTGACTCTCCAAGTCGGGAGAGTGTTAATAAAGGTTCTGGAATTGTGAACCCGAGTAAAAGGGGACAAAAACTGAGATGCATTTGAAAACATTTCCCGGTCACACGGTGCACCATACTGTGGGTTTCCCATGCATGCTTTAGCTGAAGGAAGAATCGCTTAAAACTGGCGAGTTGGGACCCATAGAAAGGGTACCATGCAGTATGACTTAAAACGGTCTGCATTTGCTCATCGAACCTCACCAATGCTATCAGCCCGAAGTGTCCAACCTTATGTCTCACTCAGCTCTGGGTGTAGATGAGGTAAATCCAGGTTGCATCACAAGCCCTGAATGAATTATTTAAGAATTGCTCTCTATTTCACTGTCATTGTGTTTTGTTTTTGTAATTCATTTTGATAATAGGATTTATCGGATTTTCTCTGCTTCCTTCATGCAGGTGTACACACGCTTGATTCTCTTATGGAGACATATAAATCCATGGGTTTGAAGATTCTTATTAGTCAGGTGTATTCCTAAGCGTTGAATATAGGGTGTTTAGCCCATTTCGTTGAGCAAGGGGTATGTCTTGACTATTACGTATTTGACATATGGAATGGTATCTGTGCTAATTTCTAACTCTGGTTTTATGCAGCACCCCAACTCACCTTTTCCCTTACGCAAACATAAGTTGGTTTTCTAAATTTGAGACCCTGTTCTGTTTTGTAATTCAGTTCATGTGTAGCCAAGATTACATTCCGTGTATTAGTGATATCTTATGATGTTTCATTTTCTGTGTGACTTATTTCACTTAGAATCATCGTACCTGAATCCACTCATTATGCCACGACGGGCCAGATGACATAGATTTCATTGGTGAGTGATATTCCATTGTACGTACGTACCACAACTTCTTTATCCATTTTTCGCTTTCTGGGATATTTAACTTGTACCGTAGACGAGGTTCTTGTAAACAGAGCCGTCTGAAACTTTGGGGTGGCTGTGTGTTTTTGATTTTAATTTCCCTAAGCTATAGGACCACAAGTGGAAGTGCCGTAGGCTCCGTTGCTTTGTTTTTTAGGTGTTTCAGGAAACACCATACACTTCTCCAGAGTGGCTGTTGGCAATTTACATCCCACACATCAGCA
This sequence comes from Delphinapterus leucas, assembly GCF_059928025.1. Taxonomy (NCBI): domain Eukaryota; kingdom Metazoa; phylum Chordata; class Mammalia; order Artiodactyla; family Monodontidae; genus Delphinapterus; species Delphinapterus leucas. The sequence goes on along the minus strand of NW_028322233.1, from coordinate 10,706,624 downwards.
TAACAAGGCTCCCTGTTCTTCATGGCCTGTGCTGCATTTCTGGATTTTACACTTTTTTCAGATGGCCCTTTTGACCGGGGGGCAGTGAGACTTCATTGTAGTGCAGATTTCTTTAACATGCTTGCTTGGTTGGCCAAAAAATGCGTATGCGTTTTTTCCTGAATATATTCAGGAAAAAACGTATACGCCCTTTTTGGCCAAGTGCATCATTGTCGACGTTCTGCCTCTTTTCCTATGATTTAAATGCAATTCCAGTCTACCCCCTGAAATCGTTTTCCTGCAATTCTGCCCCGCTTTCCAGTCCTCTTCGCAGCCTTCCTTCAATATATTTTCGGACGATAGCTGTCATTTATAACTCTGCAGGTTTGTGAATTACAGTGCCCCTGAGCTCCTTTCTACAAATCGCTTTCTTGTGAGCTGGCCGCAAACCCGCAGGATTGCTTCAGGCGCTAATCTGGTTCCTGCAGGGCATGCTGAGCCTTTGGTTAATTCCTCTTCCTGGTTGGAAATGAGCGTTAAATTTGCCCGTTCAGACACCTACAGCTAGTCTCTCATTGGTTCTCCCTATTCCTGTTCATCTTGCGCAGAAATTGCAAACTGTGCCAAACAGGAGGTTAAAGGCACTGACTCTCCAAGTGGGGAGAGTGTTAGTAAAGGGTCTGGAATTGTGAACCCGAGTAAAAGGGGACAAAAACTGAGATGCATTTGAAAACGTTTCCCGGTCACATGGTGCACCATACTGTGGGTTTCCCATGCATGCTTTAGCTGAAGGAAGAATCACTTAAACCTGGAGAGTTGGGACCCATGGAATGGGTACCATGCAGTATGACTTCAAATGGTCTGCATTTGCTCATCGAACCTCACCAATGCTATCAGCCTGAAGTGTCCAACCTTATGTCTCACTCAGCTCTGGGTTTTGATGAGGTAAATCCAGGTTGCATCACAAGCCCTGAATGAATTATTTAAGAATTGCTCTCTATTTCACTGTCATTCTGTTTTGTTTTTGTAATTCATTTTGATAATGGGATTTATCGGATTTTCTCTTCTGCCTTCATGCAGCTGTACACACGCTTGATTCTCTTACGGAGACATATAAATGCATGGGTTTGAATATTCTTTCTAGTCAGGTGTATTCCTAGGCGTTGAATATAGGGTGTTTAGCCCATTTGGTTGAGCAAGGGGTAGGTCTTGACTATTACATATTTGACGTATGGAATGGTATCTGTGCTAATTTATATCTCTGGTTTTATGCAGCACCCCAACTCACCTTTCCCCTTAAGCAAACATAAGTTGGTTTTCTAAATTTGAGACCCTGTTCTGTTTTGTAATTCAGTTCATGTGTAGCCAAGATTACATTCCGTGTATTAGTGACATCTTATGATGTTTCATTTTCTGTGTGAGTTATTTCACTTAGAATCATCGTACCTGAATCCACTCATTATGCCACGACGGGCCTGATGACATAGATTTCATTGGTGAGTGATATTCCATTGTACGTACGTACCACAACTTCTTTATCCATTTTTCGCTTTCAGGGATGTTTAACTTGTACCGTAGACGAGGTTCTTGTAAACAGAGCCGTCTGAAACTTTGGGGTGGCTGTGTGTTTTTGATTTTAATTTCCCTAAGCTATAGGACCATAAGTGGAAGTGCCGTAGGCTCCGTTGCTTTGTTTTTTGGTGTTTCAGGAAACACCATACACTTCTCCAGAGTGGCTGTTGGCAATTTACATCCCACCCATCAGCATAACAAGGCTCCCTGTTCTCCATGGCCTGTGCTGCATTTCTGGATTTTACACTTTTTCAGATGGCTCTTTTGAGCGGGGGGCAGTGAGACTTCATTGTAGTGCAGATTTCTTTAACATGCTTGCTTGGTTGGCCAAAAAGGGCGTATGCGTTTTTTCTTGAATATATTCAGGAAAATACGTATACGCCCTTTTTGGCCAAGGGCATCATTGTCGACGTTCTGCCTCTTTTACTAAGCTTTAAATGCAATTCCAGTCTACCCCCTGAAATCGTTTTCCTGCAATTCTGCCCCGATTTCAAGTCCTCTTCGCAGCCTTCCTTCAATATATTTTCGGACGATAGCTGTCATTTATAACTCTGCAGGTTTGTGAATTACAGTGCCCCTGAGCTCCTTTCTTCAAATCGCTTTCTTGTGAGCTGGCCGCAAACCCACAGGATTGCTTCAGGCCCTAATCTGGTTCCTGCACGGCATGCTGAGCCTTTGATTAATTCCTCTTCCTAGTTGGAAATGAGCGTTAAATTTGCCCGTGCAGACACCTACAGCTAGTCTCTCATTGGTTCTCCCTATTCCTGTTCATCTTGCGCAGAAATTGCAAACTGTGCCAAACAGGAGGTTAAAGGCACTGACTCTCCAAGTGGGGAGAGTGTTAGTAAAGGATCTGGAATTGTGAACCCGAGTAAAAGGGGACAAAAACTGAGATGCATTTGAAAACGTTTCCCGGTCACATGGTGCACCATACTGTGGGTTTCCCATGCATGCTTTAGCTGAAGGAAGAATCACTTAAACCTGGCGAGTTGGGACCCATGTAATGGGTACCATGCAGTATGACTTCAAAGGGTCTGCATTTGCTCATCGAACCTCACCAATGCTATCAGCCCGAAGTGTCCAACCTTATGTCTCACTCAGCTCTGGGTGTAGATGAGGTAAATCCAGGTTGCATCACAAGCCCTGAATGAATTATTGAAGAATTGCTCTCTATTTCACTGTCATTGTGTTTTGTTTTTGTAATTCATTTTGATATTAGGATTTATCGGATTTTCTCTGCTGCCTTCATGCAGCTGTACAAACGCTTGATTCTCTTATGGAGACATATAAATCCATGGGTTTGAAGATTCTTACTAGTCAGGTGTATTCCTAGGTGTTGAATATAGGGTGTTTAGCCCATTTCGTTGAGCAAGGGGTAGGTCTTGACTATTACATATTTGACGTATGGAATGGTATCTGTGCTAATTACTATCTCTGGTTTTATGCAGCACCCCAACTCACCTTTCCCCTTATGCAAACATAACTTGGTTTTCAAAATTTGAGACCCTGTTCTGTTTTGTAATTCACTTCATGTGTAGCCAAGATTACATTCGGTGTATCAGTGATATCTTATGATGTTTCATTTTCTGTGTGACTTATTTCACTTAGAATCATCGTACCTGAATCCACTTATTATGACACGACGGGCCAGATAACATACAATTCATTGGTGAGTGATATTCCATTGTACGTACGTACCACAAATTCTTTATCCATTTTTCGCTTTCTGGGATATTTAACTTGTACCGTAGAAGAGGTTCTTGTAAACAGAGCCGTCTGAAACTTTGGGGCGGCTGTGTGTTTTTGATTTTAATTTCCCTAAGCTATAGGACCATAAGTGGAAGTGCCGTAGGCTCCATTGCTTTGTTTTTTAGGTGTTTCAGGAAACACCATACACTTCTCCAGAGTGGCTCTTGGCAATTTACATAGCACCCATCAGCATAACACGGCTCCCTGTTCTCCATGGCCTGTTCTGAATTTCTGGATTTTACACTTTTTTCAGATGGCCCATTTGACCGGGGGGCAGTGAGACTTCATTTTAGTGCAGATTTCTTTAACATGCTTGCTTGGTTGGCCAAAAAGTGCGTATGAGTTTTTTCCTGAATATATTCAGGAAAAAACGTATACGCCCTTTTTGGCCAAGTGCATCATTGTCGACGTTCTGCCTCTTTTCCTATGCTTTAAATGCAATTCCAGTCTACCCCCTGAAATCGTTTTCCTGCAATTCTGCCCCGCTTTCCAGTCCTCTTCGCAGCCTTCCTTCAATATATTTTCGGACGATAGCTGTCATTTATAACTCTGCAGGTTTGTGAATTACAGTGCCCCTTAGCTCCTTTCTACAAATCGCTTTCTTGTGAGCTGGCCGCAAACCCGCAGGATTGCTTCAGGCCCTAATCTGGTTCCTGCACGGCATGCTGAGCCTTTTGTTAATTCCTCTTCCTGGTTGGAAATGAGCGTTAAATTTGCCCGTGCAGATACCTACAGCTAGTCTCTCATTGGTTCTCCCTATTCCTGTTCATCTTGCGCAGAAATTGCAAACTGTGCCAAACAGGAGGTTAAAGGCACTGACTCTCCAAGTGGGGAGAGTGTTAGTAAAGGGTCTGGAATTGTGAACCCGAGTAAAAGGGGACAAAAACTGAGATGCATTTGAAAACGTTTCCCGGTCACATGGTGCACCATACTGTGGGTTTCCCATGCATGCTTTAGCTGAAGGAAGAATCACTTAAACCTGGAGAGTTGGGACCCATGGAATGGGTACCATGCAGTATGACTTCAAATGGTCTGCATTTGCTCATCGAACCTCACCAATGCTATCAGCCCGAAGTGTCCAACCTTATGTCTCACTCAATTCTGGGTTTTGATGAGGTAAATCCAGCTTGCATCACAAGCCCTGAAAGAATTATTTAAGAATTGCTCGCTATTTCACTGTCATTGTGTTTTGTTTTTGTAATTCATTTTGATAATAGGATTTATCGGATTTTCTCTGCTGCCTTCATGCAGCTGTACACACGCTTGATTCTCTTATGGAGACATATAAATCCATGGGTTTGAAGATTCTTACTAGTCAGGTGTATTCCTAGGCATTGAATATAGGGTGTTTAGCCCATTTCGTTGAGCAAGGGGTAGGTCTTGACTATTACATATTTGACATATGGAATGGTATCTGTGCTAATTTCTAAGTCTGGTGTTATGCAGCACCCCAACTCACATTTCCCCTTATGCAAACATAAGTTGGTTTTCAAAATTTGAGACCCTGTTCTGTTTTGTAATTCAGTTCATGTGTAGCCAAGTTTACATTCGGTGTATTAGTGATATCTTATGATGTTTCATTTTCTGTGTGACTTATTTCACTTAGAATCATCATACCTGAATCCACTTATTATGCCACGACAGGCCAGATGACATAGAATTCATTGGTGAGTGATATTCCATTGTACGTACGTACCACAACTTCTTTATCCATTTTTCGCTTTCTGGGATATTTAACTTGTACCATAGACGAGGTTCTTGTAAACAGAGCCGTCTGAAACTTTGGGGTGGTGTGTGTTTTTGATTTTAATTTCCCTAAGCTATAGGACCATAAGTGGAAGTGCCGTAGGCTCCGTTGCTTTGTTTTTTGGTGTTTCAGGTAACACCATACAATTCTCCAGAGTGGCTGTTGGCAATTTACAACCCACCCATCAGCATAACAAGGCTCCCTGTTCTCCATGGCCTGTGCTGCATTTCTGGATTTTACACTTTTTTCAGATGGCCCTTTTGACCGGTGGGCAGTGAGACTTCATTGTAGTGCAGATTTCTTTAACATGCTTGCTTGGTTGGCCAAAAAGACCGTATGCGTTTTTACCTGAATATATTCAGGAAAAAACGCATACGCCCTTTTGGCCAAGTGCATCATTGTCGATGTTCTGCCTCTTTTCCTATGCTTTAAATGCAATTCCAGTCTACCCCCTGAAATCGTTTTCCTGCAATTCTGCCCCGCTTTCAAGTGCTCTTCGCAGCCTTCCTTCAATATATTTTTGGACGATAGCTGTCATTTATAACTCTGCAGGTTTGTGAATTACAGTGCCCCTGAGCTCCTTTCTTCAAATCGCTTTCTTGTGAGCTGGCTGCAAACCCGCAGGATTGCTTCAGGCACTAATCTGTTTCTGGCACAGCATGCTGAGCCTTTGGATAATTCCTCTTCCTGGTGGGAAATGAGCATTAAATTTGCCCGTGCAGACACCTACAGCTAGTCTCTCATTGGTTCTCCCTATTCCTGTTCATCTTGCTCAGAAATTGCAAACTGTGCCAAACAGGAGGTTAAAGGCACTGACTCTCCAAGTGGGGAGAGTGTTAGTAAAGGGTCTGGAATTGTGAACCCGAGTAAAAGGGGACGAAAACTGAGATGCATTTGAAAACGTTTCCCCGTCTCACGGTGCACCATACTGTGGGTTTCACATGCATGCTTTAGCTGAAGGAAGAATCACTTAAACCTGGAGAGTTGGGACCCATGGAATGTGTACCATATATTATGACTTCAAGTGGTCTGCATTTGCTCATCGAACCTCACCAATGCTATCAGCCCGATGTGTCCAACCTTATGTCTCACTCAGCTCTGGGTGTAGATGAGGTAAATCCAGGTTGCATCACAAGCCCTGAATGAATTATTTAAGAATTGCTCTCTATTTCACTGTCATTGTGTTTTGTTTTTGTAATTCATTTTGATAATAGGATTTATCGGATTTTCTCTGCTGCCTTCATGCAGCTGTACACACGCTTGATTCACTTATGGAGACATATAAATCCATGGGTTTGAAGATTCTTTCTAGTCAGGTGTATTCCTAGGCGTTGAATATAGGGTGTTTAGCCCCTTTCGTTGAGCAAGGGGTAAGTCTTGACTATTACGTATTTGACATATGGAATGGTATCTGTGCTAATTTCTATCTCTGGTTTTATGCAGCACCCCAACTCACCTTTCCCCTTAAGCAAACATAAGTTGGTTTTCTAAATTTGAGACCCTGTTCTGTTTTGTAATTCAGTTCATGTGTAGCCAAGATTACATTCCGTGTATTAGTGACATCTTATGATGTTTCATTTTCTGTGTGACGTATTTCACTTTGAATCATCGTACCTGAATCCACTCATTATGCCACGATGGGCCAGATGACATAGATTTCATTGGTGAGTGATATTCCATTGTACGTACGTACCACAACTTCTTTATCCATTTTTCGCTTTCTGGGATATTTAACTTGTACCGTAGACGAGGTTCTTGTAAACAGATCCGTCTGAAACTTTGGGGTGGCTGTGTGTTTTTGATTTTAATTTCCATAAGCTATAGGACCATAAGTGGAAGAGCCGTAGGCTCCGTTGCTTTGTTTTTTAGGTGTTTCAGAAAACACCATACACTTCTCCAGAGTGGCTTTTGGCAACTTACATCCCACCCATCAGCATAACAAGGCTCCCTGTTCTCCATGGCCTGTGCTGCATTTCTGGATTTTACACTTTTTTCAGATGGCCCTTTTGACCAGGGGGCAGTGATACTTCATTGTAGTGCAGATTTCTCTAACATGCTTGCTTGGTTGGCCAAAAAGGGCGTATGCGTTTTTTCCTGAATATATTCAGGAAAAAACGCATACGCCCTTTTTGGCCACGTGCTTCATTGTCGACGTTCTGCCTCTTTTCCTATGCTTTAAATGCAATTCCACTCTACTCCCTGAAACCGCTTTCCTGCAATTCTGCCCCGATTTCAAGTCCTCTTCGCAGCCCTCCTTCAATATATTTTTGGACAATAGCTGTCATTTATAACTTTGCAGGTTTGAGAATTACAGTGCCCCTGAGCTCCTTTCTTCAAATCGCTTTCTTGTGAGCTGGCCGCAAACCCACAGGATTGCTTCAGGCCCTAATCTTGTTCAGGCAAGGCATGCTGAGCGTTTGGTTAATTCCTCTTCCTGGTTGGAAATGAGCGTTAAATTTGCCTGTGCAGACACCTACAGCTAGTCTCTCATTCGTTCTCCCTATTCCTGTTCATCTTGCACAGAAATTGCAAACTGTGCCAAACAGCAGGTTAAAGGCACTGACTCTCCAAGCGGGGAGAGTGTTAGTAAAGGGTCTGGAATTGTGAACCCGAGTAAAAGGGGACGAAAACTGAGATGCATTTGAAAACGTTTCCCGGTGACACGGTGCACCATACTGTGGGTTTCCCATGCATGTTTTAGCTGAAGGAAGCATCGCTTAAACCTGGAGAGTTGGGACCCATGGAATGGGTACCATGCAGGATGACTTCAAAGGGTCTGCATTTGCTCATTGAACCTCACCAATGCTATCAGCCCGAAGTGTCCAACCTTATATCTCACTCAGCTCTGGGTGTAGATGAGGTAAATCCAGGTTGCATCACAAGCCCTGAATGAATTATTTAAGAATTGCTCTCTATTTCAGTGTCATTGTGTTTTGTTTTTGTAATTCATTTTGATAATGGGATTTATCGGATTTTCTCTGCTGCATTCATGCAGCTGTACACACGCTTGATTCTCTTATGGAGACATATAAATCCATGGGTTTGAAGATTCTTACTAGTCAGGTGTATTCCTAGGCGTTGAATATAGGGTGTTTATCCCATTTCGTTGAGAAAGGGGTAGGTCTGGAGTATTACATAGTTAACTTATGGAATGGGATCTGTGCTAATATCTATCTCTGGTTTTATGCAGCACCGCAACTCACCTTTCCCCTTAAGCAAACATAAGTTGGTTTTCTAAATTTGAGACCCTGTTTTGTTTTGTAATTCAGTTCATGTGTAGCCAAGATTACATTCCGTGTATTAGTGATATCATATGATGTTTCATTTTCTGTGGGACTTATTTCACTTAGAATCATTGTACCTGAATCCACTCATTATGCCACGATGGTCCAGATGACATAGATTTCATTGGTGAGTGATATTCCATTGTACGTACGTACCACAACTTCTTTATCCATTTTTTGCTTTCTGGGATATTTAACTTGTACCGTAGACGAGGTTCTTGTAAACAGAGCCGTCTGAAACTTTGGGGTGGCTGTGTGTTTTTGATTTTAATTTCCCTAAGCTACTGGACCATAAGTGGAAGTGCCATAGGCTGTGTTGCTTTGTTTCCTACGTGTTTCAGGAAACACCATACACTTCTCCAGTGTGGCTGTTGGCAATTTACATCCTGCCCATCAGCATAACAAGGCTCCATGTTCTCCATGGCCTGTCCTGCCTTTCTGGATTTTACACTTTTTCCAGATGGCCCTGTTGACTGGGGGGCAGTGAGACTTCCCTTGTAGTGCAGATTTCCTTTACATGCTTGCTTAGTTGGCCAAAAAGGGCGTATGCCTTTTTTCCTGAATATATTCAGGAAAAAACGCATATGCACTTTTTGGCCAAGTGCATCATTGTCGACGTTCTGCCTCTTTTCCTATGCTTTAAATGCAATTCCCGTGTACCCCCTGAAATCGTTTTCCTGCAATTCTGCCACGCTTACAAGTTCTCTTTGCATCCTTCCTTCAATATATTTTTGGACGATAGCTGTGATTTATAACTCTGCAGGTTTGTGAGTTACAGTGCCCCTGAGCTCCTTTCTTCAACTCGCTATCTTGTGAGCTGGTCGCAAACCCGCAAGATTGCTTCAGGCCCTAATCTGGTTCGGGCAGGGCATGCTGAGCCTTTGGTTAATTCCTCTTCCTGGTGGGAAATGAGCGTTAAATTTGCCTGTGCAGACACCTACAGCTAGTCTCTCATTGGTTCTCCCTATTCCTGTTCATCTTGCGCAGAAATTGCAAACTGTGCCAAACAGGAGGTTAAAGGCACTGACTCTCCAAGTGGGGAGAGTGTTAGTAAAGGGTCTGGAATGGTGAACCCGAGTAAAAGGGGAGGAAAACTGAGATGCATTTGAAAACGTTTGCCGGTCACACGGTGCACCATACTGTGGTTTTCCCATGCATGTTTTAGCTGAAGGAAGAATCCCTTAAACCTGGAGAGTTGGGACCCATGGAAAGGGTTCCATGCAGTATGACTTCAAAGGGTCTGCATTTGCTCACTGAACCTCACCAATGCTATCAGCCCGAAGTGTCCAGCCTTATGTCTCACCCAGCTCTGTGTGTAGATGTGGTAAATCCAGGTTGCATCACAAGCCCTGAATGAATTATTTAAGAATTGCTCTCTATTTCACTGTCATTGTGTTTTGTATTTGAAAATTATTTTGATAATGGGATTTATCGGGTTTTCACTGCTACCTTTATGCCGTTGTACACACGCATGTTTCTCTTATGGAGACATATAAATCCGTGGGTTTTAAGATTCTTACTAGTCAGGTATATTCCTAGGCCTTGAATATGGGGTGTTGAGTCCATTTCGTTGAGCAAGGAGTAGGTCTGGTATATTACTTATTTGGTTTATGGAACGGTATCTGTGCTAATTTCAATCTCTGGTTTTATGCAGCACCCCAACTCACCTTTCCCCATAAGCAAGCATAAGTTGGTTTTCTAAATTTGAGACCCTGTTCTGTTTTGTAATTCAGTTCATGTGTAGCCAAGTTTACATTCCTTGTATTAGTGATATCTTATGATGTTTCTTTTTCTGTGTCACTTATTTCACGTAGAATCATCGTACCTGAATACTCTCATTATGCCGCTATGGGCCTGATGACATAGATATAATTGCTGAGTGATATTCCATTGTACGTATGTACCAGAACTTCTTTATCCATTTTTCACTTTCTGGGATATTTAACTCGTACCGTAGATGAGGTTCTTGTAAACAGAGCCGTCCCAAACTTTGGGGTGGCTGTGTGTTTTTGATTTTAATTTCCCAAAGCTATAGGACCATAAGTGGAAGTGCCATAGGCTGTGTTGCTTTGTTTCCTACGTGTTTCAGGAAACACCATACACTTCTCCAGAGTGGCTGTTGGCAATTTACATCCCGTAAATCAATATTATAAGGCTCCCTGTTCTCCATGGCCTGTCCTGTCTTTCTGGATTTTACACTTTTTTCAGATGGCCCTTTTGACTGGGGCGCAGTGAGACTTCATTGTAGTGCAGATTTCCTGTACACGCTTGCTTGGTTGGCCAAAAAGTGCGTATGCGTTTTTTCCTGAATATATTAAGGAAAAAACGCTTACGCCCATTTTGGCCAAGTGCATCATTGTCAACATTCTGTCTCTTTTCCTGTGCTTTAAGTGCAATTCCAGTCTACCCCCTGAAATCGTTTTCCTGGAATTCTGCCCCGCTTTCTAGTCCTCTTCGCAGACTTACTTCAATATATTTTTGGACGATAGCTGTCATTCATAACTCTGCAGGTTTGTGAATTACAGTGCCCCTGAGCTCCTTTCTTCAACTCGCATTCTTCTGAGCTGACTGCAAAACCGCAGGATTGCTTCAGTCCCTAATCTGTTTCCGGCAGGGCACGCTGAGCCTTTGATTGATTCCTCTTCCTGGTGGGCAGTGAGGGATACATTTGCCCGTACAGACTCCTACAGCTAGTCTCTCATTGGTTCTCCCTATTCCTGTTCATCTTGCACAGAAATTGCAAACTGTGCCAAACAGGAGGTTAAAGACACTGACTCTCCGAGTGGGGAGAGTGTTAGTGAAGGGTCTGGAATGGTGAACCCGAGTCCCAGGGGACAAAAACTAAGATGCATTTGAAAACATTTCCCAATCACCCAATGTACCATAGTCTGGGTTTCCCATGCGTGTTTTAGCTGAAGGAAGAATTTCTTAAACCTAGAGAGTTGGGACCCTTGGAATGGGTACCAAGCAGTATGACTTCAAAGGGTCTGCATTTGCTAACCGAACCTCACCAATGCTATCAGCCAGAAGTTTCGAAACTTATGTCTCACCGAGCTCTGGGTGTAGATGTGGTAAATCCAGTTTGCATCACAAGCTCTGAATGAATTATTTAAGAATTGCTCTCTATTTCACTGTCATTGTGTTTTGTTTTTGAAATTTTTTTTATAACGGGATTTATCGGATTTTCATTGCTGCGTTTAGGCCGCTGTACACACGCTTGATTCTCTTATGGAGACATATAAATCTATGGGTTTTAACATTCTTACTAATCACGTATATTCCTCAGGGTAGAATATGTGGTGTTGAGCCCATTTCGTTGAGCAAGAAGTAGGTCTTGTCTCTTACATATTTGGCTTAAGGAACGGTATCTGTGCTAATTAAAATCTCTGGTTTTATGCAGCACCACAACTCACTTTTCCACATAAGCAAGCATAAGTTGGTTTTCTAAATTTGAGACCCTGTTCTGTTTTGTAGTTCAGTTCATATGTAGCCAAGTTTACATTCCGTGTATTAATGATACCTTATGATGTTTCTTTTTCTGTGAGACTTATTTCACGTAGAATCATCGTACCTGAATCCACTCATTATGCCGCTACGGGCCTGATGACATAGATTTCATTGCTGAGTGATATTACATTGTACGTACGTACCACAACTTCTTAATCCATTTTTCGCTTTCTGGGATATTTAACTTGTACCGTAGATGAGGTTTTTGTAAACAGAGCCATCCCAAATTTTGGGGTGGATGTGTGTTTTTGATTTTAATGTCCCTAACCTACTGGACCATAAGTGGAAGTGCCATAGGCTGTGTTGCTTTGTTTCCTACATGTTTCAGGAAACACCATACACTTCTCCAGTGTGGCTGTTGGCAATTTACATCCTGCCCATCAGCATAACATGGCTCCATGTTCTCCATGGCCTGTCCTGCCTTTCTGGGTTTTACACTTTTTCCAGATGGCCCTGTTGACCGGGGGGCAGTGAGACTTCCCTTGTAGTGCACATTTCTTTACACGCATGCTTAGTTGGCCAAAAAGGGCGTATGCGTTTTTTCCTGAATATATTCAGGAAAAAACGCATACGCCCTTTTTGGCCAAGTGCATCATTGTCGACATTCTGCCTCTTTTCCTATGCTTTAAGTGTAATTCCAGTGTACCCCCTGAAACCGTTTTCCTGAAATTCTGCCCCTCTTTCAAGTCCGCTTCGCAGATTTACTTCAATATATTTTTGGACGATAGCTGTCATTCATAACTCTGCAGGTTTGTGAATTACAGTGCCCCTGAGCTCATTTCTTCCACTCGTTTTCTTGTTAGCTGGCAGCAAAACCGCAGGATTGCTTTAGGCCCTACTCTCTTTCTGGCAGGGCATGCTGAGCCATTGGTTAATTCCTCTTCCTGGTTGGAAATGAACGTTAAATTTGCCCGTGCAGACACCTACAGCTAATCTCTCATTGGTTCTCCCTCTTCCTGTTCTTCTTGAGCAGAAATTGCAAACTGTGCCCAACAGGAGGTTAAAGGCACTGACTCTCCAAGTAGGGAGAGTGTTAGTAAAGGGTCTGGAATTGTGAACCCGAGTAAAAGGGGACAAAAACTGCAATGCATTTGAAAACGTTTCCCGGTCACACGCTGCACCATACTGTGGGTTTCCCATGCATGTATTAGCTGAAGGAAGAATCCCTTAAACCTGGAGAGTAGGGACCCATGGAATGCGTACCATGCAGTATGCCTTCAAAGGGTCTGCATTTGTTCATCGAACCTCACCAATGCTATCAGCCTGAAGTCCCCAACCTTATGTCTCACTCAGCTCTGGATGTAGATGTGGTAAATCCAGGTTGCATCACAATCCCTGAATGAATTATTTAAGAATTGCTCCCTATTTCACTGTCCTTGTGTTTTGTTTTTGTAATTCATTTTGATAATGGGATTTATCGGATTTTCTCTGCTGCATTCATGCCGCTGTACACACGCTTCATTCTCTTATGGAGGCATATAAATCCATGGGTTTGAAGATTCTTACAAGTCAGGTGTATTCCTAGGCGTTGAATATGGCGTGTTTTGTCCATTTCGTTGAGCAAGGGGTAGGTCTTGACTATTACATATTTGACGAATGGAATGGTATCTGTGCTAATTTCTATCTCTGGTTTTATGCAGCACCCCAACTCACCTTTCCCCTTAAGCAAGCATAAGTTGGTTTTCTAAATTTGAGGCCCTGTTCTGTTTTGTAATTCAGTTCATGTGTAGCCAAGTTTACATTCCGTGTATTAGTGATATCTTATGATGTTTCATTTTCTGTGTGACTTATTTCAGTTAGATTCATGGTACCTGAATCCACTCATTATGCCGCGACGGGCCTGATGACATAGATTTCATTGCTGAGTGATATTCCATTGTACGTACGTACCACAACTTCTTTATCAATTTTTCACATTCTGGGATATTTAACTTGTACCGTAGACGAGGTTCTTGTAAACAGAGCCATCCGAAACTTTGGGGTGGCTGTGAGTTTTTGATTTTAATTTCCCTAAGCTATAGGACCATAAGTGGAATTGCCGTAGGCTCCGTTGCTTTGTTTTTTAGGTGTTCCAGGAAATACCATACACTTCTCCAGAGTGGCTGTTAGTAATTTACATCCCTCCCATCAGCATAACAAGGCTCCCTGTTCTCCATGGCCTGTGCTGCCTTTCTGGATTTTACACTTTTTTCAGATGGCCGTTTTGACCGGGGGGCAGTGAGACTTCATTGTAGTGCAGATTTCTTTAAAATGCTTGCTTGGTTGGCCAAAAAGGGCATATGCGTTTTTTCCTGAATATATTCAGGAAAAAATGCATACGCCCTTTTTGGCCAAGAGCATCATTGTCGACGTTCTGCCTCTTTTCCTATGCTTTAAATGCAATTCCAGTCTACCCCCTGAAATCGTTTTCCTGCAATTCTGCCCTGCGTTCAAGTCCTCTTCGCAGCCTTCCTTCAATATATTTTTGGACGATAGCTGTCATTTATAACTCTGCAGGTTTGTGAGTTACAGTGCCCCTGAGCTCCTTTCTTCAACTCGCTCTCTTGTGAGCTGGCCGCAAACCCGCAGGATTGTTTCAGGCCCTAATCTGGTTCCAGCACGGCATGATGAGCCTTAGGTTAATTCCTCTTCCTGGTGGGAAATGAGCGTTAAATTTGCCCGTGCAGACACCTAAAGCTAATCTCTCATTGGTTCTCCCTATTCCTGTTCATCTTGCACAGAAATTGCAAACTGTGCCAAACAGGAGGTTAAAGCACTGACTCTTCAAGTGGGGAGAGTGTTCGTAAATGGTCTGGAATGCTGAACCCGAGTAAAAGGGGACGAAAACTGCGATGCATTTGAAAATGTTTCCCGGTCACACGGTGCACCATACTGTGGGTTTCCCATGCAGGTATTAGCTGAAGGAAGAATCCCTTAAACCTGGAGATTTGGGACCCATGGAATGGGTACCATGCAGTATGCCTTCAAAGGGTCTGCATTTGTTCATCGAACCTCACCAATGCTATCAGCCCGAAGTGCCCAACCTTATTTCTCACTCAGCTCTGGATGTAGATGTGGTAAATCCAGGTTGCATCACAAGCCCTGAATGAATTATTTAAGAATTGCTCTCTATTTCACTGTCCTTGTGTGTTTTTTTTGTAATTCATTTTGATAATGGGATTTATCGGATTTTCTCTGCTGCATTCATGCCACTGTACACACGCTTCATTCTCTTACGGAGACATATAAATCCATGGGTTTGAAGATTCTTACTAGTCAGGTGTATTCCTAGGCGTTGAATATGGGGTGTTTAGTCCATTTCGTTGAGCAAGGGGTAGGTCTTGACTATTACATATTTGGCTTATGGAAAGGTATCTGTGCTAATTTCTATCTCTGGTTTTATGCAGCACCCCAACTCACCTTTCCCCTTAAGCAAGCATAAGTTGGTTTTCTAAATTTGAGACCCTGTTCTGTTTTGTAATTCAGTTCATGTGTAGCCAAGTTTACATTCCGTGTATTAGTGATATCTTATGATGTTTCATTTTCTGTGTGACTCATTTCTCTTAGAATCATCGTACCTGAATCCACTCATTATGCCGCGACGGGCCTGATGACATAGATTTCATTGCTGAGTTGTATTCCATTGTACGTACGTACCACAACTTCTTTATCCATTTTTCACATTCTGGGATATTTAACGTGTACTGTAGACGAGGTTCTTGTAAACAAAGCCGTCCGAAACTTTGGGGTGGCTGTGTGTTTTTGATTTTAATTTCCCTAAGCTATACGACCATAATTGGAAGTGCCGTAGGCTCCGTTGCTTTGTTTTTTAGGTGTTCCAGGAAACACCATAAACTTTTCCAGAGTGGCTGTTGGCAATTTACATCCCACCCATCAGCATAACAAGGCTCCCTGTTCTCCATGGCCTGTGCTGCCTTTCTGGATTTTACACTTTTTTCAGATGGCCCTTTTAACCGGGGGGCAGTGAGACTTCATTGTAGTGCAGATTTCTTTAACATGCTTGCTTGGTTGGCCAAAAAGGGCGTATGCGTTTTTTCCTGTATATTCAGGAAAAAACGCATACGCCCTTTTTGGCCAAGAGCATCATTGTCGACGTTCTGCCTCTTTTCCTATGCTTTAAATGCAATTCCCGTCTACCCCCTGAAATCGTTTTCCTGCAATTCTGCCACGCTTACAAGTTCTCTTTGCATCCTTCCTTCAATATATTTTTGGACGATAGCTGTGATTTATAACTCTGCAGGTTTGTGAGTTACAGTGTCCCTGAGCTCCTTTCTTCAACTCGCTATCTTGTGAGCTGGTCGCAAACCCGCAAGATTGCTTCAGGCCCTAATCTGGTTCGGGCAGGGCATGCTGAGCCTTTGGTTAATTCCTCTTCCTGGTGGGAAATGAGCGTTAAATTTGCCTGTGCAGACACCTACAGCTAGTCTCTCATTGGTTCTCCCTATTCCTGTTCATCTTGCGCAGAAATTGCAAACTGTGCCAAACAGGAGGTTAAAGGCACTGACTCTCCAAGTGGGGAGAGTGTTAGTAAAGGGTCTGGAATGGTGAACCCGAGTAAAAGGGGAGGAAAACTGAGATGCATTTGAAAACGTTTGCCGGTCACACGGTGCACCATACTGTGGTTTTCCCATGCATGTTTTAGCTGAAGGAAGAATCCCTTAAACCTGGAGAGTTGGGACCCATGGAAAGGGTTCCATGCAGTATGACTTCAAAGGGTCTGCATTTGCTCACTGAACCTCACCAATGCTATCAGCCCGAAGTGTCCAGCCTTATGTCTCACCCAGCTCTGTGTGTAGATGTGGTAAATCCAGGTTGCATCACAAGCCCTGAATGAATTATTTAAGAATTGCTCTCTATTTCGCTGTCATTGTGTTTTGTATTTGAAAATTATTTTGATAATGGGATTTATCGGGTTTTCACTGCTACCTTTATGCCGTTGTACACACGCATGTTTCTCTTATGGAGACATATAAATCCGTGGGTTTTAAGATTCTTACTAGTCAGGTATATTCCTAGGCCTTGAATATGGGGTGTTGAGTCCATTTCGTTGAGCAAGGAGTAGGTCTGGTATATTACTTATTTGGTTTATGGAACGGTATCTGTGCTAATTTCAATCTCTGGTTTTATGCAGCACCCCAACTCACCTTTCCCCATAAGCAAGCATAAGTTGGTTTTCTAAATTTGAGACCCTGTTCTGTTTTGTAATTCAGTTCATGTGTAGCCAAGTTTACATTCCTTGTATTAGTGATATCTTATGATGTTTCTTTTTCTGTGTCACTTATTTCACGTAGAATCATCGTACCTGAATACTCTCATTATGCCGCTATGGGCCTGATGACATAGATATAATTGCTGAGTGATATTCCATTGTACGTATGTACCAGAACTTCTTTATCCATTTTTCACTTTCTGGGATATTTAACTCGTACCGTAGATGAGGTTCTTGTAAACAGAGCCGTCCCAAACTTTGGGGTGGCTGTGTGTTTTTGATTTTAATTTCCCAAAGCTATAGGACCATAAGTGGAAGTGCCATAGGCTGTGTTGCTTTGTTTCCTACGTGTTTCAGGAAACACCATACACTTCTCCAGAGTGGCTGTTGGCAATTTACATCCCGTAAATCAATATTATAAGGCTCCCTGTTCTCCATGGCCTGTCCTGTCTTTCTGGATTTTACACTTTTTTCAGATGGCCCTTTTGACTGGGGCGCAGTGAGACTTCATTGTAGTGCAGATTTCCTGTACACGCTTGCTTGGTTGGCCAAAAAGTGCGTATGCGTTTTTTCCTGAATATATTAAGGAAAAAACGCTTACGCCCATTTTGGCCAAGTGCATCATTGTCAACATTCTGTCTCTTTTCCTGTGCTTTAAGTGCAATTCCAGTCTACCCCCTGAAATCGTTTTCCTGGAATTCTGCCCCGCTTTCTAGTCCTCTTCGCAGACTTACTTCAATATATTTTTGGACGATAGCTGTCATTCATAACTCTGCAGGTTTGTGAATTACAGTGCCCCTGAGCTCCTTTCTTCAACTCGCATTCTTCTGAGCTGACTGCAAAACCGCAGGATTGCTTCAGTCCCTAATCTGTTTCCGGCAGGGCACGCTGAGCCTTTGATTGATTCCTCTTCCTGGTGGGCAGTGAGGGATACATTTGCCCGTACAGACTCCTACAGCTAGTCTCTCATTGGTTCTCCCTATTCCTGTTCATCTTGCACAGAAATTGCAAACTGTGCCAAACAGGAGGTTAAAGACACTGACTCTCCGAGTGGGGAGAGTGTTAGTGAAGGGTCTGGAATGGTGAACCCGAGTCCCAGGGGACAAAAACTAAGATGCATTTGAAAACATTTCCC
The DNA here is from genome assembly GCF_059928025.1 of Delphinapterus leucas. Taxonomy (NCBI): domain Eukaryota; kingdom Metazoa; phylum Chordata; class Mammalia; order Artiodactyla; family Monodontidae; genus Delphinapterus; species Delphinapterus leucas. The sequence continues at coordinate 10,688,442 of NW_028322233.1, read as the reverse complement.
AATCACCCAATGTACCATAGTCTGGGTTTCCCATGCGTGTTTTAGCTGAAGGAAGAATTTCTTAAACCTAGAGAGTTGGGACCCTTGGAATGGGTACCAAGCAGTATGACTTCAAAGGGTCTGCATTTGCTAACCGAACCTCACCAATGCTATCAGCCAGAAGTTTCGAAACTTATGTCTCACCGAGCTCTGGGTGTAGATGTGGTAAATCCAGTTTGCATCACAAGCTCTGAATGAATTATTTAAGAATTGCTCTCTATTTCACTGTCATTGTGTTTTGTTTTTGAAATTTTTTTTATAACGGGATTTATCGGATTTTCATTGCTGCGTTTAGGCCGCTGTACACACGCTTGATTCTCTTATGGAGACATATAAATCTATGGGTTTTAACATTCTTACTAATCACGTATATTCCTCAGGGTAGAATATGTGGTGTTGAGCCCATTTCGTTGAGCAAGAAGTAGGTCTTGTCTCTTACATATTTGGCTTAAGGAACGGTATCTGTGCTAATTAAAATCTCTGGTTTTATGCAGCACCACAACTCACTTTTCCACATAAGCAAGCATAAGTTGGTTTTCTAAATTTGAGACCCTGTTCTGTTTTGTAGTTCAGTTCATATGTAGCCAAGTTTACATTCCGTGTATTAATGATACCTTATGATGTTTCTTTTTCTGTGAGACTTATTTCACGTAGAATCATCGTACCTGAATCCACTCATTATGCCGCTACGGGCCTGATGACATAGATTTCATTGCTGAGTGATATTACATTGTACGTACGTACCACAACTTCTTAATCCATTTTTCGCTTTCTGGGATATTTAACTTGTACCGTAGATGAGGTTTTTGTAAACAGAGCCATCCCAAATTTTGGGGTGGATGTGTGTTTTTGATTTTAATGTCCCTAACCTACTGGACCATAAGTGGAAGTGCCATAGGCTGTGTTGCTTTGTTTCCTACATGTTTCAGGAAACACCATACACTTCTCCAGTGTGGCTGTTGGCAATTTACATCCTGCCCATCAGCATAACATGGCTCCATGTTCTCCATGGCCTGTCCTGCCTTTCTGGGTTTTACACTTTTTCCAGATGGCCCTGTTGACCGGGGGGCAGTGAGACTTCCCTTGTAGTGCACATTTCTTTACACGCATGCTTAGTTGGCCAAAAAGGGCGTATGCGTTTTTTCCTGAATATATTCAGGAAAAAACGCATACGCCCTTTTTGGCCAAGTGCATCATTGTCGACATTCTGCCTCTTTTCCTATGCTTTAAGTGTAATTCCAGTGTACCCCCTGAAACCGTTTTCCTGAAATTCTGCCCCTCTTTCAAGTCCGCTTCGCAGATTTACTTCAATATATTTTTGGACGATAGCTGTCATTCATAACTCTGCAGGTTTGTGAATTACAGTGCCCCTGAGCTCATTTCTTCCACTCGTTTTCTTGTTAGCTGGCAGCAAAACCGCAGGATTGCTTTAGGCCCTACTCTCTTTCTGGCAGGGCATGCTGAGCCATTGGTTAATTCCTCTTCCTGGTTGGAAATGAACGTTAAATTTGCCCGTGCAGACACCTACAGCTAATCTCTCATTGGTTCTCCCTCTTCCTGTTCTTCTTGAGCAGAAATTGCAAACTGTGCCCAACAGGAGGTTAAAGGCACTGACTCTCCAAGTAGGGAGAGTGTTAGTAAAGGGTCTGGAATTGTGAACCCGAGTAAAAGGGGACAAAAACTGCAATGCATTTGAAAACGTTTCCCGGTCACACGCTGCACCATACTGTGGGTTTCCCATGCATGTATTAGCTGAAGGAAGAATCCCTTAAACCTGGAGAGTAGGGACCCATGGAATGCGTACCATGCAGTATGCCTTCAAAGGGTCTGCATTTGTTCATCGAACCTCACCAATGCTATCAGCCTGAAGTCCCCAACCTTATGTCTCACTCAGCTCTGGATGTAGATGTGGTAAATCCAGGTTGCATCACAATCCCTGAATGAATTATTTAAGAATTGCTCCCTATTTCACTGTCCTTGTGTTTTGTTTTTGTAATTCATTTTGATAATGGGATTTATCGGATTTTCTCTGCTGCATTCATGCCGCTGTACACACGCTTCATTCTCTTATGGAGGCATATAAATCCATGGGTTTGAAGATTCTTACAAGTCAGGTGTATTCCTAGGCGTTGAATATGGCGTGTTTTGTCCATTTCGTTGAGCAAGGGGTAGGTCTTGACTATTACATATTTGACGAATGGAATGGTATCTGTGCTAATTTCTATCTCTGGTTTTATGCAGCACCCCAACTCACCTTTCCCCTTAAGCAAGCATAAGTTGGTTTTCTAAATTTGAGGCCCTGTTCTGTTTTGTAATTCAGTTCATGTGTAGCCAAGTTTACATTCCGTGTATTAGTGATATCTTATGATGTTTCATTTTCTGTGTGACTTATTTCAGTTAGATTCATGGTACCTGAATCCACTCATTATGCCGCGACGGGCCTGATGACATAGATTTCATTGCTGAGTGATATTCCATTGTACGTACGTACCACAAATTCTTTATCCATTTTTCGCTTTCTGGGATATTTAACTTGTACCGTAGACGAGGTTCTTGTAAACAGAGCCATCCGAAACTTTGGGGTGGCTGTGAGTTTTTGATTTTAATTTCCCTAAGCTATAGGACCATAAGTGGAATTGCCGTAGGCTCCGTTGCTTTGTTTTTTAGGTGTTCCAGGAAATACCATACACTTCTCCAGAGTGGCTGTTAGTAATTTACATCCCTCCCATCAGCATAACAAGGCTCCCTGTTCTCCATGGCCTGTGCTGCCTTTCTGGATTTTACACTTTTTTCAGATGGCCGTTTTGACCGGGGGGCAGTGAGACTTCATTGTAGTGCAGATTTCTTTAAAATGCTTGCTTGGTTGGCCAAAAAGGGCATATGCGTTTTTTCCTGAATATATTCAGGAAAAAATGCATACGCCCTTTTTGGCCAAGAGCATCATTGTCGACGTTCTGCCTCTTTTCCTATGCTTTAAATGCAATTCCAGTCTACCCCCTGAAATCGTTTTCCTGCAATTCTGCCCTGCGTTCAAGTCCTCTTCGCAGCCTTCCTTCAATATATTTTTGGACGATAGCTGTCATTTATAACTCTGCAGGTTTGTGAGTTACAGTGCCCCTGAGCTCCTTTCTTCAACTCGCTCTCTTGTGAGCTGGCCGCAAACCCGCAGGATTGTTTCAGGCCCTAATCTGGTTCCAGCACGGCATGATGAGCCTTAGGTTAATTCCTCTTCCTGGTGGGAAATGAGCGTTAAATTTGCCCGTGCAGACACCTAAAGCTAATCTCTCATTGGTTCTCCCTATTCCTGTTCATCTTGCACAGAAATTGCAAACTGTGCCAAACAGGAGGTTAAAGCACTGACTCTTCAAGTGGGGAGAGTGTTCGTAAATGGTCTGGAATGCTGAACCCGAGTAAAAGGGGACGAAAACTGCGATGCATTTGAAAATGTTTCCCGGTCACACGGTGCACCATACTGTGGGTTTCCCATGCAGGTATTAGCTGAAGGAAGAATCCCTTAAACCTGGAGATTTGGGACCCATGGAATGGGTACCATGCAGTATGCCTTCAAAGGGTCTGCATTTGTTCATCGAACCTCACCAATGCTATCAGCCCGAAGTGCCCAACCTTATTTCTCACTCAGCTCTGGATGTAGATGTGGTAAATCCAGGTTGCATCACAAGCCCTGAATGAATTATTTAAGAATTGCTCTCTATTTCACTGTCCTTGTGTGTTTTTTTTGTAATTCATTTTGATAATGGGATTTATCGGATTTTCTCTGCTGCATTCATGCCACTGTACACACGCTTCATTCTCTTACGGAGACATATAAATCCATGGGTTTGAAGATTCTTACTAGTCAGGTGTATTCCTAGGCGTTGAATATGGGGTGTTTAGTCCATTTCGTTGAGCAAGGGGTAGGTCTTGACTATTACATATTTGGCTTATGGAAAGGTATCTGTGCTAATTTCTATCTCTGGTTTTATGCAGCACCCCAACTCACCTTTCCCCTTAAGCAAGCATAAGTTGGTTTTCTAAATTTGAGACCCTGTTCTGTTTTGTAATTCAGTTCATGTGTAGCCAAGTTTACATTCCGTGTATTAGTGATATCTTATGATGTTTCATTTTCTGTGTGACTCATTTCTCTTAGAATCATCGTACCTGAATCCACTCATTATGCCGCGACGGGCCTGATGACATAGATTTCATTGCTGAGTTGTATTCCATTGTACGTACGTACCACAACTTCTTTATCCATTTTTCACATTCTGGGATATTTAACGTGTACTGTAGACGAGGTTCTTGTAAACAAAGCCGTCCGAAACTTTGGGGTGGCTGTGTGTTTTTGATTTTAATTTCCCTAAGCTATACGACCATAATTGGAAGTGCCGTAGGCTCCGTTGCTTTGTTTTTTAGGTGTTCCAGGAAACACCATAAACTTTTCCAGAGTGGCTGTTGGCAATTTACATCCCACCCATCAGCATAACAAGGCTCCCTGTTCTCCATGGCCTGTGCTGCCTTTCTGGATTTTACACTTTTTTCAGATGGCCCTTTTAACCGGGGGGCAGTGAGACTTCATTGTAGTGCAGATTTCTTTAACATGCTTGCTTGGTTGGCCAAAAAGGGCGTATGCGTTTTTTCCTGTATATTCAGGAAAAAACGCATACGCCCTTTTTGGCCAAGAGCATCATTGTCGACGTTCTGCCTCTTTTCCTATGCTTTAAATGCAATTCCCGTCTACCCCCTGAAATCGTTTTCCTGCAATTCTGCCACGCTTACAAGTTCTCTTTGCATCCTTCCTTCAATATATTTTTGGACGATAGCTGTGATTTATAACTCTGCAGGTTTGTGAGTTACAGTGCCCCTGAGCTCCTTTCTTCAAATCGCTATCTTGTGAGCTGGTCGCAAACCCGCAAGATTGCTTCAGGCCCTAATCTGGTTCGGGCAGGGCATGCTGAGCCTTTGGTTAATTCCTCTTCCTGGTGGGAAATGAGCGTTAAATTTGCCTGTGCAGACACCTACAGCTAGTCTCTCATTGGTTCTCCCTATTCCTGTTCATCTTGCGCAGAAATTGCAAACTGTGCCAAACAGGAGGTTAAAGGCACTGACTCTCCAAGTGGGGAGAGTGTTAGTAAAGGGTCTGGAATGGTGAACCCGAGTAAAAGGGGAGGAAAACTGAGATGCATTTGAAAACGTTTGCCGGTCACACGGTGCACCATACTGTGGTTTTCCCATGCATGTTTTAGCTGAAGGAAGAATCCCTTAAACCTGGAGAGTTGGGACCCATGGAAAGGGTTCCATGCAGTATGACTTCAAAGGGTCTGCATTTGCTCACTGAACCTCACCAATGCTATCAGCCCGAAGTGTCCAGCCTTATGTCTCACCCAGCTCTGTGTGTAGATGTGGTAAATCCAGGTTGCATCACAAGCCCTGAATGAATTATTTAAGAATTGCTCTCTATTTCGCTGTCATTGTGTTTTGTATTTGAAAATTATTTTGATAATGGGATTTATCGGGTTTTCACTGCTACCTTTATGCCGTTGTACACACGCATGTTTCTCTTATGGAGACATATAAATCCGTGGGTTTTAAGATTCTTACTAGTCAGGTATATTCCTAGGCCTTGAATATGGGGTGTTGAGTCCATTTCGTTGAGCAAGGAGTAGGTCTGGTATATTACTTATTTGGTTTATGGAACGGTATCTGTGCTAATTTCAATCTCTGGTTTTATGCAGCACCCCAACTCACCTTTCCCCATAAGCAAGCATAAGTTGGTTTTCTAAATTTGAGACCCTGTTCTGTTTTGTAATTCAGTTCATGTGTAGCCAAGTTTACATTCCTTGTATTAGTGATATCTTATGATGTTTCTTTTTCTGTGTCACTTATTTCACGTAGAATCATCGTACCTGAATACTCTCATTATGCCGCTATGGGCCTGATGACATAGATATAATTGCTGAGTGATATTCCATTGTACGTATGTACCAGAACTTCTTTATCCATTTTTCACTTTCTGGGATATTTAACTCGTACCGTAGATGAGGTTCTTGTAAACAGAGCCGTCCCAAACTTTGGGGTGGCTGTGTGTTTTTGATTTTAATTTCCCAAAGCTATAGGACCATAAGTGGAAGTGCCATAGGCTGTGTTGCTTTGTTTCCTACGTGTTTCAGGAAACACCATACACTTCTCCAGAGTGGCTGTTGGCAATTTACATCCCGTAAATCAATATTATAAGGCTCCCTGTTCTCCATGGCCTGTCCTGTCTTTCTGGATTTTACACTTTTTTCAGATGGCCCTTTTGACTGGGGCGCAGTGAGACTTCATTGTAGTGCAGATTTCCTGTACACGCTTGCTTGGTTGGCCAAAAAGTGCGTATGCGTTTTTTCCTGAATATATTAAGGAAAAAACGCTTACGCCCATTTTGGCCAAGTGCATCATTGTCAACATTCTGTCTCTTTTCCTGTGCTTTAAGTGCAATTCCAGTCTACCCCCTGAAATCGTTTTCCTGGAATTCTGCCCCGCTTTCTAGTCCTCTTCGCAGACTTACTTCAATATATTTTTGGACGATAGCTGTCATTCATAACTCTGCAGGTTTGTGAATTACAGTGCCCCTGAGCTCCTTTCTTCAACTCGCATTCTTCTGAGCTGACTGCAAAACCGCAGGATTGCTTCAGTCCCTAATCTGTTTCCGGCAGGGCACGCTGAGCCTTTGATTGATTCCTCTTCCTGGTGGGCAGTGAGGGATACATTTGCCCGTACAGACTCCTACAGCTAGTCTCTCATTGGTTCTCCCTATTCCTGTTCATCTTGCACAGAAATTGCAAACTGTGCCAAACAGGAGGTTAAAGACACTGACTCTCCGAGTGGGGAGAGTGTTAGTGAAGGGTCTGGAATGGTGAACCCGAGTCCCAGGGGACAAAAACTAAGATGCATTTGAAAACATTTCCCAATCACCCAATGTACCATAGTCTGGGTTTCCCATGCGTGTTTTAGCTGAAGGAAGAATTTCTTAAACCTAGAGAGTTGGGACCCTTGGAATGGGTACCAAGCAGTATGACTTCAAAGGGTCTGCATTTGCTAACCGAACCTCACCAATGCTATCAGCCAGAAGTTTCGAAACTTATGTCTCACCGAGCTCTGGGTGTAGATGTGGTAAATCCAGTTTGCATCACAAGCTCTGAATGAATTATTTAAGAATTGCTCTCTATTTCACTGTCATTGTGTTTTGTTTTTGAAATTTTTTTTATAACGGGATTTATCGGATTTTCATTGCTGCGTTTAGGCCGCTGTACACACGCTTGATTCTCTTATGGAGACATATAAATCTATGGGTTTTAACATTCTTACTAATCACGTATATTCCTCAGGGTAGAATATGTGGTGTTGAGCCCATTTCGTTGAGCAAGAAGTAGGTCTTGTCTCTTACATATTTGGCTTAAGGAACGGTATCTGTGCTAATTAAAATCTCTGGTTTTATGCAGCACCACAACTCACTTTTCCACATAAGCAAGCATAAGTTGGTTTTCTAAATTTGAGACCCTGTTCTGTTTTGTAGTTCAGTTCATATGTAGCCAAGTTTACATTCCGTGTATTAATGATACCTTATGATGTTTCTTTTTCTGTGAGACTTATTTCACGTAGAATCATCGTACCTGAATCCACTCATTATGCCGCTACGGGCCTGATGACATAGATTTCATTGCTGAGTGATATTACATTGTACGTACGTACCACAACTTCTTAATCCATTTTTCGCTTTCTGGGATATTTAACTTGTACCGTAGATGAGGTTTTTGTAAACAGAGCCATCCCAAATTTTGGGGTGGATGTGTGTTTTTGATTTTAATGTCCCTAACCTACTGGACCATAAGTGGAAGTGCCATAGGCTGTGTTGCTTTGTTTCCTACATGTTTCAGGAAACACCATACACTTCTCCAGTGTGGCTGTTGGCAATTTACATCCTGCCCATCAGCATAACATGGCTCCATGTTCTCCATGGCCTGTCCTGCCTTTCTGGGTTTTACACTTTTTCCAGATGGCCCTGTTGACCGGGGGGCAGTGAGACTTCCCTTGTAGTGCACATTTCTTTACACGCATGCTTAGTTGGCCAAAAAGGGCGTATGCGTTTTTTCCTGAATATATTCAGGAAAAAACGCATACGCCCTTTTTGGCCAAGTGCATCATTGTCGACATTCTGCCTCTTTTCCTATGCTTTAAGTGTAATTCCAGTGTACCCCCTGAAACCGTTTTCCTGAAATTCTGCCCCTCTTTCAAGTCCGCTTCGCAGATTTACTTCAATATATTTTTGGACGATAGCTGTCATTCATAACTCTGCAGGTTTGTGAATTACAGTGCCCCTGAGCTCATTTCTTCCACTCGTTTTCTTGTTAGCTGGCAGCAAAACCGCAGGATTGCTTTAGGCCCTACTCTCTTTCTGGCAGGGCATGCTGAGCCATTGGTTAATTCCTCTTCCTGGTTGGAAATGAACGTTAAATTTGCCCGTGCAGACACCTACAGCTAATCTCTCATTGGTTCTCCCTCTTCCTGTTCTTCTTGAGCAGAAATTGCAAACTGTGCCCAACAGGAGGTTAAAGGCACTGACTCTCCAAGTAGGGAGAGTGTTAGTAAAGGGTCTGGAATTGTGAACCCGAGTAAAAGGGGACAAAAACTGCAATGCATTTGAAAACGTTTCCCGGTCACACGCTGCACCATACTGTGGGTTTCCCATGCATGTATTAGCTGAAGGAAGAATCCCTTAAACCTGGAGAGTAGGGACCCATGGAATGCGTACCATGCAGTATGCCTTCAAAGGGTCTGCATTTGTTCATCGAACCTCACCAATGCTATCAGCCCGAAGTCCCCAACCTTATGTCTCACTCAGCTCTGGATGTAGATGTGGTAAATCCAGGTTGCATCACAATCCCTGAATGAATTATTTAAGAATTGCTCCCTATTTCACTGTCCTTGTGTTTTGTTTTTGTAATTCATTTTGATAATGGGATTTATCGGATTTTCTCTGCTGCATTCATGCCGCTGTACACACGCTTCATTCTCTTATGGAGGCATATAAATCCATGGGTTTGAAGATTCTTACAAGTCAGGTGTATTCCTAGGCGTTGAATATGGCGTGTTTTGTCCATTTCGTTGAGCAAGGGGTAGGTCTTGACTATTACATATTTGACGAATGGAATGGTATCTGTGCTAATTTCTATCTCTGGTTTTATGCAGCACCCCAACTCACCTTTCCCCTTAAGCAAGCATAAGTTGGTTTTCTAAATTTGAGGCCCTGTTCTGTTTTGTAATTCAGTTCATGTGTAGCCAAGTTTACATTCCGTGTATTAGTGATATCTTATGATGTTTCATTTTCTGTGTGACTTATTTCAGTTAGATTCATGGTACCTGAATCCACTCATTATGCCGCGACGGGCCTGATGACATAGATTTCATTGCTGAGTGATATTCCATTGTACGTACGTACCACAACTTCTTTATCAATTTTTCACATTCTGGGATATTTAACTTGTACCGTAGACGAGGTTCTTGTAAACAGAGCCATCCGAAACTTTGGGGTGGCTGTGAGTTTTTGATTTTAATTTCCCTAAGCTATAGGACCATAAGTGGAATTGCCGTAGGCTCCGTTGCTTTGTTTTTTAGGTGTTCCAGGAAATACCATACACTTCTCCAGAGTGGCTGTTAGTAATTTACATCCCTCCCATCAGCATAACAAGGCTCCCTGTTCTCCATGGCCTGTGCTGCCTTTCTGGATTTTACACTTTTTTCAGATGGCCGTTTTGACCGGGGGGCAGTGAGACTTCATTGTAGTGCAGATTTCTTTAAAATGCTTGCTTGGTTGGCCAAAAAGGGCATATGCGTTTTTTCCTGAATATATTCAGGAAAAAATGCATACGCCCTTTTTGGCCAAGAGCATCATTGTCGACGTTCTGCCTCTTTTCCTATGCTTTAAATGCAATTCCCGTCTACCCCCTGAAATCATTTTCCTGCAATTCTGCCCCGCTTACAAGTTCTCTTCGCAGCCTTCCTTCAATATATTTTTGGACGATAGCTGTCATTTATAACTCTGCAGGTTTGTGAGTTACAGTGCCCCTGAGCTCCTTTCTTCAACTCGCTCTCTTGTGAGCTGGCCGCAAACCCGCAGGATTGTTTCAGGCCCTAATCTGGTTCCAGCACGGCATGATGAGCCTTAGGTTAATTCCTCTTCCTGGTGGGAAATGAGCGTTAAATTTGCCCGTGCAGACACCTACAGCTAATCTCTCATTGGTTCTCCCTATTCCTGTTCATCTTGCACAGAAATTGCAAACTGTGCCAAACAGGAGGTTAAAGCACTGACTCTTCAAGTGGGGAGAGTGTTCGTAAATGGTCTGGAATGCTGAACCCGAGTAAAAGGGGACGAAAACTGCGATGCATTTGAAAACGTTTCCCGGTCACACGGTGCACCATACTGTGGGTTTCCCATGCAGGTATTAGCTGAAGGAAGAATCCCTTAAACCTGGAGATTTGGGACCCATGGAATGGGTACCATGCAGTATGCCTTCAAAGGGTCTGCATTTGTTCATCGAACCTCACCAATGCTATCAGCCCGAAGTGCCCAACCTTATTTCTCACTCAGCTCTGGATGTAGATGTGGTAAATCCAGGTTGCATCACAAGCCCTGAATGAATTATTTAAGAATTGCTCTCTATTTCACTGTCCTTGTGTGTTTTTTTTGTAATTCATTTTGATAATGGGATTTATCGGATTTTCTCTGCTGCATTCATGCCACTGTACACACGCTTCATTCTCTTACGGAGACATATAAATCCATGGGTTTGAAGATTCTTACTAGTCAGGTGTATTCCTAGGCGTTGAATATGGGGTGTTTAGTCCATTTCGTTGAGCAAGGGGTAGGTCTTGACTATTACATATTTGGCTTATGGAAAGGTATCTGTGCTAATTTCTATCTCTGGTTTTATGCAGCACCCCAACTCACCTTTCCCCTTAAGCAAGCATAAGTTGGTTTTCTAAATTTGAGACCCTGTTCTGTTTTGTAATTCAGTTCATGTGTAGCCAAGTTTACATTCCGTGTATTAGTGATATCTTATGATGTTTCATTTTCTGTGTGACTCATTTCTCTTAGAATCATCGTACCTGAATCCACTCATTATGCCGCGACGGGCCTGATGACATAGATTTCATTGCTGAGTTGTATTCCATTGTACGTACGTACCACAACTTCTTTATCCATTTTTCACATTCTGGGATATTTAACGTGTACTGTAGACGAGGTTCTTGTAAACAAAGCCGTCCGAAACTTTGGGGTGGATGTGTGTTTTTGATTTTAATTTCCCTAAGCTCTACGACCATAATTGGAAGTGCCGTAGGCTCCGTTGCTTTGTTTTTTAGGTGTTCCAGGAAACACCATAAACTTTTCCAGAGTGGCTGTTGGCAATTTACATCCCACCCATCAGCATAACAAGGCTCCCTGTTCTCCATGGCCTGTGCTGCCTTTCTGGATTTTACACTTTTTTCAGATGGCCCTTTTGACCGGGGGGCAGTGAGACTTCATTGTAGTGCAGATTTCTTTAACATGCTTGCTTGGTTGGCCAAAAAGGGCGTATGCGTTTTTTCCTGTATATTCAGGAAAAAACGCATACGCCCTTTTTGGCCAAGAGCATCATTGTCGACGTTCTGCCTCTTTTCCTATGCTTTAAATGCAATTCCCGTCTACCCCCTGAAATCGTTTTCCTGCAATTCTGCACCGCATTCAAGTTCTCTTCGCAGCCTTCCTTCAATATATTTTTGGATGATAGCTGTCATTTATAACTCTGCAGGTTTGTGAGTTACAGTGTCCCTGAGCTCCTTTCTTCAACTCGCTATCTTGTGAGCTGGTCGCAAACCCACAGGATTGCTTCAGGCCCTAATCTGCTTCCAGCACGGCATGTTGAGCCTTAGGTTATTTCCTCTTCCTGGCGGGAAATGAGCGTTAAATTTACCCGTGCAGACACCTACAGTTGGCTCTCATTGGTTCTCCCTATTCCTGTTCATCTTGAGCAGAAATTGCAAACTGTGCCAAAGAGGAGGTTAAACCACTGACTCTCCAAGTAGGGAGAGTGTTAGTAAAGGGTCTGGAATGGTGAACCCGAGTAAAAGGGGAGGAAAACTGAGATGCATTTGAAAACGTTTGCCGGTCACACGGTGCACCATACTGTGGTTTTCCCATGCATGTTTTAGCTGAAGGAAGAATCCCTTAAACCTGGAGAGTTGGGACCCTTGGAATGGGTACCATGCAGTATGACTTCAAAGTGTCTGCATTTGCCCACTGAACCTCACCAATGCTATCAGCCCGAAGTCCCCAACCTTATGTCTCACTCAGCTCTGGGTGTAGATGTGGTAAATCCAGGTTGCATCACAAACCCTGAATGAATTATTTAAGAATTGCTCTCTATTTCACTGTCCTTGGTTTTGTTTTTGTAATATATTTTGATAATGGGATTTATCGGATTTTCCCTGCTGCATTCATGCCGCTGTACACACGCTTCATTCTCTTACGGAGACATATGAATCCATGGGTTTGAAGATTCTTACTAGTCAGGTGTATTCCTAGGCGTTGAATATGTGGTGTTTAGTCCATTTCGTTGAGCAAGGGGTAGGTCTTGACTATTATATATTTGGCTTATGAAAAGGTATCTGTGCTAATTTCTATCTCTGTTTTGATGCGGCACCCCAACTTACCTTTCCCCTTAAGCAAGCATAAGTTGGTTTTCTAAATTTGAGACCCTGTTCTGTTTTGTAATTCAGTTCATGTGTAGCCTAGTTTATATTCGATGTATTAGTGATATCTTATGATGTTTCATTTTCTGTGTGACTTATTTCACTTAGAATCATGGTACCTGAATCCACTCATTATGCCGCGACGGGCCTGATGACATAGATTTCATTGCTCAGTGATATTCCATTGTACGTATGTACCACAACTTCTTTATCCATTTTTCACATTCTGGGATATTTAACTTGTACCGTAGACGAGGTTCTGTAAACAGAGCCGACCGAAACTTTGGGGTGGCTGTGTGTTTTTGATTTTAATTTCCCTAAGCTATAGGACCATAAGTGGAAGTGCCGTAGGCTCCGTTGCTTTGTTTTTTAGGTGTTCCAGGAAACACCATACACTTCTCCAGAGCGGCTGTTGGCAATTTACATCCCGCCCATCAGCATAACAAGGCTCCCGGTTCTCCATGTCCTGTGCTGCCTTTCTGGATTTTACACTTTTTTCAGATGGCCCTTTTGACCGGGGGGCAGTGAGACTTCATTGTAGTGCAGATTTCTTTAACATGCTTGCTTGGTTGGCCAAAAACCGCGTATGCGTTTTTTCCTGAATATATTCAGAAAAAACGCATATGACCTTTTTGGCCAAGAGCATCATTGTCGACGTTCTGCCTCTTTTCCTATGCTTCAAATGCAATTACCGTCTACCCCCTGAAATCGTTTTCCTGCAATTCTGCCCCGCTTACAAGTTCTCTTCGCAGCCTTCCTTCAATATATTTTTGGACGATAGCTGTCATTTATAACTCTGCAGGTTTTTGAGTTACAGTGCCATTGAGCTCCTTTCTTCAACTCGCTATCTTGTGAGCTGGCCGCAAACCCGCTGGATTGCTTCAGGCCCTAATCTGGTTCCGGCAGGGCATGCTGAGCCTTAGGTTAATTCCTCTTCCTGGGGGGGAATGAGCGTTAAATTTGCCCGTGCAGACACCTACAGCTAATCTCTCATTGGTTCTCCCTCTTCCTGTTCTTCTTGAGCAGAAATTGCAAACTGTGCCCAACAGGAGGTTAAAGGCACTGACTCTCCAAGTAGGGAGAGTGTTAGTAAAGGGTCTTGAATTGTGAACCCGAGTAAAAGGGGACGAAAACTGCAATGCATTTGAAAACGTTTCCTGGTCACACGCTGCAACATACTGTGGGTTTCCCATGCATGTATTAGCTGAAGGAAGAATCCCTTAAACCTGGAGAGTTGCGACCCATGGAATGGGTACCATGCAGTATGACTTCAAAGGGTCTGCATTTGCTCATCGAACCTCACCAATGCTATCAGCCCGATGTGCCCAACCTTATGTCTCACTCAGCTCTGGGTGTAGATGTGGGAAATCCAGGTTGAATCACAAGCCCTGAATGAATTATTTAAGAATTGCTCTCTATTTCACTGTCCTTGTGTTTTGTTTTTGTATTTCATTTTGATAATGGTATTTATCGGATTTTCTCTGCTGCATTCATGCCGCTGTACACACTCTTCATTCTCTTACGGGGACATATAAATCCATGGGTTTGAAGATTCTTACTAGTCAGGTGTATTCCTAGGCGTTGAATATGGGGTGTTTAGTCCGTTTCGTTGAGCAAGGGGTATGTCTTGACTATTACATATTTGGCTTATGGAAAGGTATCTGTGCTAATTTCTGTCTGTGGTTTTATGCAGCACCCCAACTCACCTTTCCCCATAAATAAGCATAAGTTGGTTTTCTAAATTTGAGACCCTGTTCTGTTTTGTAATTCAGTTCATGTGTAGCCAAGTTTACATTCCGTGGATTAGTGATATTTATGTTTCATTTTCTGTGTGACTTATTTCATTTAGAATCATCGTACCTGAATCCACTCATTATGCCACGATGGGCCTGATGACATAGATTTCATTGCTGAGTGATATTCCATTGTATGTACGTTATACAACTTCTTCTATATCCATTTTTCACCTTCTGGGATATTTTACTTCTCCGTAGACGAGGTTCTTCTAAACATAGCTGTCCAAAACATTGGGGTTACTGTGTGCTTTTGATTTTCATTTCTCTAAGCTATAGGACCATAAGTTGAAGTGCCGTAGGCTCCGTTGCTTTGTTTTTTAGGTGTTTCAGGAAACACCATACACTTCTCCAGAGTGGCTGTTGGCAATTTACATACCGCCCATCAGCATAAAAAGGCTCCCTGTTTTCCAAGACCTGTCCGGACTTTTTCGATTTTACACTTTTTTCAGATGGCCCTTTTGACGCGGGGACAGTGAGACTTCATTGTAGTGCATATTTCCTTTACACGCTTGCTTGGTTGGCCAAAAAGTACGTATGCGTTTTTTCCTGAATATATTCAGGAAAAAACGCATGCGCCCTCTTTGGCCAAGTGCATCATTGTCTACATTCTGCCTCTTTTCCTATGCTTTAAGTACAATTCCCGTCTACCCCCTGAAATCGTTTTCCTGAATTTCTGCCCCGCTTTCAAGTCCTCTTCGAAGACTTACTTCAATACATTTTTGGACGATAGCTGTCATTCATAACTCTGCAGGTTTGTGAATTACAGTGTCCCTGAGCACCTTTCTTCAACTCGCTTTCTTCTGAGCTGGCCGCAAAACTGCAGGATTGCTTCAGGCCCTAATCTGTTTCCGGCAAGGCACGCTGAGCCTTTGGTTAACTCCCCTTCCTGTTGGGAAATGAGCGTTCCATTTGCCCGTGCAGACACCTACAGCTAGTCTCTCATTGGTTCTCCCTATTCCTGTTCATCTTGAGCAGAAATTGCAAATTTTGCCAAATAGGAGTTTAAAGAAACTGACTCTCCATGTGGGGAGAGTGTTAGAAAAGCGTCTGGAATGGTGAACCCGAGTAGCAGGGGACGAAAACTGAGATGCATTTGAAAACGTTTCCCAATCACGCGGTGGACCATACTCTGGGTTTCCCATGCATGTTTTAGCTGAAGGAAGAATCCCTGAAAGCTGGAGAGTTGGGACCCATGGAAAGGGAACCATGCAGTATGACTTCAAAGGGTCTGCGTTTGCTCACCGAACTTCACCAATGCTATGAGCCTGAAGTGTCCAGACTTATGTCTCACCCAGCTCTGGGTGTAGATGTGGGAAATCCAGTTTGCATAACATGCCCTGAATGAATTATTTAAGAATTGCTCTCTATTTCACTGTCCTTGTGTTTTGTTTCTGTGATTCATTTTGATAATGGGATTTATCGGATTTTCTCTGCTGCATTCATGCCGCTGTACACACGCTTCATTCTCTTACGAGGACATATATATCCATGGGTTTGAAGATTCTTACTAGTCAGGTGTATTCCTAGGCCTTGAATATGGGGTGTTTAGTCCAATTCCTTGAGCAAGGGGTAGGTCTTGACTATTACATATTTGGTTTATGGAAAGGTATCTGTGCTAATTTCTATCTCTGGTTTTATGCAGCACCCCAACTCAACTTTCCCCTTATCCAAGCATAAGTTGGTTTTCTAAATTTGAGACCCTGTTCTGTTTTGTAATTCAGTTCACGTGTAGCCAAGTTTACATTCCGTGTATTAGTGATAACTTATGATGTTTCATTTTCTGTGTGACTTATTTCACTTAGAATCATCATACCTGAATCCACTCATTATGCCGCGACGGGCCTGATGACATTGATTTCATTGCTGAGTGGTATTCCTTTGTACGTACGTACCACAACTTCTTTATCCATTTTTCACATTCTGGTATATTTAACTTGTACTGTAGACGAGGTTCTTGTAAACAGAGCCGTCCGACACTTTGGGGTGGCTGTGTGTTTTTGATTTTAATTTCCCTAAGCTATAGGACCATAAGTGGAAGTGCCGTAGGCTCCGTTGCTTTGTTTTTTAGGTGTTTCAGGAAACACCATACCCTTCTCCAGAGTGGCTGTTGGCAATTTACATCCCGCCCATCAGCATAACAAGGCTCCATGTTCTCCATGGCCTGTGCTGCATTTCTGTATTTTACACTTTGTTCAGATGGCCCTTTTGACCGGGGGGCAGTGAGACTTCATTGTAGTGCAGATTTCTTTAACATGCTTGCTTGGTTGGCCAAAAAGGGCGTATGCGTTTTTTCCTGAATATATTCAGGAAAAAACGCATACTCCATTTTTGGCCAAGTGCATCATTGTCGACGTTCTGCCTCTTTTCCTATGCTTTAAATGCAATTCCAGTCTACCCCCTGAAATCGTTTTCCTGCAATTCTGCCCCGCTTTCAAGTCCTCTTCGCAGCCTTCCTTCAATATATTTTCGGACGAGAGCTGTCATTTATAACTCTGCAGGTTTGTGAATTACAGTGCCCCTGAGCTCCTTTCTTCAAATAATTTTCTTGTGAGCTGGCCGCAAACCCGCAGGATTGCTTCAGGCCCTAATCTGTTTCCGGCACGGCATGCTGAGCCTTTGGTTAATTCCTCTTCCTGGTTGGAAATGAGCGTTATATTTGCCCGTGCAGACACCTACAGCTGGTCTCTCATTGGTTCTCCCTATTCCTGTTCATCTTGCGCAGAAATTGCAAACTGTGCCAAACAGCAGGTTAAAGGCACTGGCTCTCCAAGTGAGGAGAGTGTTAAATGGGTCTGGAATGGTGAACCCGAGTAAAAGGGGACGAAAACTGAGATGCATTTGAAAACGTTTCCCGGTCACAAGGTGCACCATACTGTGGGTTTCCCATGCATGTTTTAGCTGAAGGAAGAATTGCTTAAACCTGGAGAGTTGGGACCCATGGAATGGGTACCATGCAGTATGACTTCAAAGGGTCTGCATTTGCTCATCGAACCTCACCAATGCTATCAGGCTGAAGTGTCCAACCTTATGTCTCACTCACCTCTGGGTGTAGATGAGGTAAATCCAGGTTGCATCACAAGCCCTGAATGAATTATTTAAGAATTGCTCTCTATTTCACTCTCATTGTGTTTTGTTTTTGTAATTCATTTTGATAAGGGTATTTATCGGATTTACTCTGCTGCATACATGCAGCTGTACACACGCTTGATTCTCTTATAGAGACATATAAATCCATGGGTTTGAAGATTCTTACTAGTCAGGTGTATTGCTAGGCGTTGAATATAGGGTTTTTAGACCATCTCGTTGAGCAAGGGGTAGATCTTGACTATTACATATTTAACTTATGGAAGGGTATCTGTGCTAATTTCTATCTCTGGTTTTATGCAGCACCCAAACTCACCTTTCCCCTTAAGCAAATATAAGTTGGTTTTCTTAATTTGAGACCCTGTTCTGTTTTGCAATTCAGTTCATGTGTAGCCAAGATTACATTCGGTGTATTAGTGATTTCTTATGATGTTTCATTTTCTGTGTGACTTATTTCACTTAGAATCATCGACCTGAATACACTCATTATGCCCCGACGGGCCTGATGACATAGATTTCATTGGAGAGTGATATTACAATGTACGTACGTACCACAAATTCTTTATGCATTTTTTGCTTTCTGTGATATTTTACTTGTACCGTCGACGAGGTTCTTGTAAACAGAGCCGTCTGAAACTTTGGGGTGGCTGTGTGTTTTTGATTTTAATTTCCGTAAGCTATAGGACCATAAGTGGAAGTGCCGTAGGCTCTGTTGCTTTGTTTTTTAGGTATTTCAGCAAATACCATACACTTCTCCAGAGTGGCTCTTGGCAATTTACATCCCGCTCATCAGCATAACAGAGCTCCCTGTTCTCCATGGCCTGTGATGCCTGTCTGGATTTTACACATTTTTCAGATGGCCGTTTTAACAGTGGGCAGTGAGACTTCACTCTAGTGCAGATTTCTTTAACATGCTTGCTTGGTTGGCCAAAAAGGGCGTATGCGTTTTTTCCTGAATATATTCAGGAAAAAACGCATATGCCGTTTTTGGCCAAGTGCATCATTGTCGACGTTCTGCCTCTTGTCCTATGCTTTAAATGTAATTCCAGTCTACCCCCTGAAATCGTTTTCCTGCAATTCTGCCCCGCTTTCAAGTCCTCTTCGCAGGCTTCCTTCAATATATTTTTGGATGATAGCTGTCATATATAACTCTGCAGGTTTGTGAATTACAGTGCCCATGATCTCCTTTCATCAAGTCGCTTCCTTGTGAGCTGGCCGCAAACCCGCAGGATTGCTTCAGGCCCTAATCTGGTTCCGGAATGGCATGCTGAGCCTTTGGTTAAATCCTCTTCCTGGTTGGAAATGAGCGTTAAATTTGCCTGTGCAGACACCTACAGCTAGTCTCTCATTGGTTCTCCCTATTCCTGTTCATCTTGCGCAGAAATTGCAAAATGTGCCAAACAGGAGGTTAAAGGCACTGACTCTCCAAGTGGGGAGTGTTAGTAAAGGGTCTGGAATTGTGAACCCGAGTAAAAGGGAACGAAATCTGAGATGCATTTGAAAACGTTTCCCTGTCACACGGTGCACCATGCTGTGGGTTTCCCCTGCATGTTTTAGCTGAAGGAAGAATCGCTTAAACCTGGAGAGTTGAGACCCATGGAATGGGTCCCATGCAGTATGACTTCAAAGGGTCTGCATTTGCTCACTGAACCTCACCAATGCTATCAGCCCGAAGTGTCCAACCTTATGTCTCACTCAGCTCTGGGTGTAGATGAGGTAAATCCAGGTTGCATCACAAGCCCTGAATGAATTATTTAAGAATTGCTCTCTATTTCACTGTCATTGTGTTTTGTTTTTGTAATTCATTTTGATAATGGGATTTATCGGATTTTCTCTGCTGCCTTCATGCAGCTGTACACACGCTTGATTCTCTTATGGAGACATATGAATCCATGGGTTTGAAGATTCTTACTAGCCAGGTGTATTCATAGGCGTTGAATATAGGGTGTTTAGTGCATTTCGTTGAGCAAGGAGTAGGTCTTGTCTATTACGTATTTGGCTTATGGAACGGTATCTGTGCTAATTTCAATCTCTGTTTTTATGCAGCACCCCAACTCACCTTTCCCCATAAGCAAGCATAAGTTGGTTTTCTAAATTTGAGACCCTGTTCTGTTTTGTATTTCAGTTCATGTGTAGCCAAGTGTACATTCCGTGTATTAGTGACATCTTATGAGGTTTCTTTATCTGTGTGATTTATTTCACTTAGAGACATCGTACCTGAATCCAGTCCTTATGCTGCTTTGGGCCTGATGACATAGATTTCCTTGCTGAGTGATATTCCATTTTACGTAAGTACTACAACTTCTTTATCCCTTTTTTGCTCTCTGGGATATTTAACTTGTAGGGTAGACAAGGTTCTAAACAGAGCTGTCCCAAAGTTTGTGGTGGCTGCGTCTTTCTGATTTTAATTTCTCTAAGCTAAAAGACCATATGTGGAAGTGCACTGGGCTCAGTTCCTTTCTTTTTTAGGTGTTTCAGGAAACGCCATACACTTCTCCAGAGTGGCTGTTGGCAATTTACATCCCACCCATCAGCATAACAATGCTCCGTTTTCTCCATGGCCTGTCCTGTCTTTCTGGATTTTACAGTTTTTTCAGATGGCCCTTATGACCAGGGGGAAGTGAGACTTCATTGTAGTGCAGATTTCCTTTGCAAGCTTGCTTGGTTGGCCAAAAAGCGTGTATGCGTTTTTTCCTGACTATATTCAGGAAAAATCGAATACGCCCTTTTTAGCCAAGTGCATCATTGTCAACGTTCTGCCTCTTTTCCTATGCTTTAAATGCATTTTCAGTCTAACTCCTGATATCGGTTTCCTGCAATTCTGCCCCACTTTCAAGTCCTCTTCGTGTCCTTACTTCAATATATTTTTGGACAATAGCTGTCATTTATAACTCTGCATGTTTGTGAATTACAGTGCCCCTGAGCTCGTTTCTTCAACTCGTTTTCTTTTGAGCTGGCTGCAAAACCATAGGATTGCTTCTGGCCCTAATCTTGTTCCGGCATTGCACGCTGACCGTTTGTTTAATTCTCCTTCCTGGTGGGAAATGAGCATTACATTTGCCCATGCAGACACCTACAGCTAATCTCTCATTGGTTCTCCCTATTCCTGTACATCTTCTGCGTAAATTGCAAACTGAGCCAGACAGGAGGTTAAAGACACTGACTCTCCAAGTGGGGAGAGTGTTAGTAAAGCGTGTGGAATGGTGAACCCGAGTACCAGGGGACGAAAACTGAGATGCATTTAAAAACGTTTCCCAATCACACGGTGGACCATACACTGGGTTTCCCATGCACGTTTTAGCTGAAGGAAGAATCCCTTAAACCTGGAGAGTTGAAACCCATGGAATGGGTAAAATGCTGTATGACTTCAAATGGTCTGCATTTGCTCACAGAACCTCACCAATGCTATCAGCTCGAAGTGTCCAGCCTTATGTCTCATCCAGCTGTGGGTGTAGATGTGTTAAATCCAGGTTGCATCACAAGCCCTGAAAGAATTTTTTAAGAATTGCTCTCTATTTCACTGCCATTTTGTTATGTTTTTGAAATTTATTTTGAAAATGTGATTTAGCTGATTTTCACTGCTGCGTTTATGTCGCTCTACACACGCTTGATTCTCTTACGGAGACATATAAATCCATACGTTTTAAGACTCTTACTAGTCAGGTATATTCCTAGGTGGTGAATATGGGGTGTTGAGTCATTTCATTGACCAAAAAGTAGGTCTTTTCTATTACATATTTGGCTTATGGAACAGTATCTGTGCTAATTTCAATCTCTGGTTTTATTCAGCACCCGAACTCACCTTTCCCCTTAAGCAAGCATATGTTGGTTTTCTAAATTTGAGGCCCCGTTCTGTTTTGTAGTTCCATTCATGTGTCCCCAAGTTTACATTCCGTGTATTAGTGATATCTTATGTTGCTTTAAATGATATCTTATGATATGTGTCTTTTTCTTTTGAATTATGTGACTTCGAATGATCATACGTAACTCCTCTGGAGTTGTTACAAATGGCCATATTTCATTGATTTCCAGGCTGAGTAATATTCCACTCTACATAAGTACCACATCTCTATCCATTTTTTCCCTCCAGAGACATTTAAGTTATATCCTAGTCGAGGTTCTTTTAAACAGAGAGGCGGTAAACATTGGGGTGCCTGTGTCCTCTCGATTTTTGTTTTTCCCAAGATACACGTCCATGAGTGCAAGTGCCCTGTGCTCTGTAGCTCATTTTTTAGATGCTTTAGTAAACACAATACACTTCTCCAGAGTGACCGTTGGCAATATACATTTCCACTATAAGCCTCACAGGGCTCCCTTTTCTCCTTTCCTGTCCTGCATTTCTGGTGTTTACACTTTATGAGGACGGCTCTTCTGACTGATGTGAAGTGATATCTTTTGTAGTATTGATTTCCAGTGCCCACCTGTTTGGTTGGCTAAAAATGTGTGTGCCCTTTTCTTGAATATATACAGAAAGAGACGCATACACCCTTTTTGACCAAGTGCAAAGTTGCAAATGTTCAGCCCCTTTTCTGGTGCTTAATGGCGAGTCCTTTCTACCTCTTCCAATCCCTTTCCTGCCATTCTCCCTTGCTTACAAGTCCTTTTCTCTGACTATCCTCAAGACATTTTTTAGGGATAGATATTTTCAACTCTGCAGTTTCGTGAATTTTAGTGCCCCTGAGTTCCATTTTTTACTTGTGTTTATGGGAACTGGCCACAAAGCAGCGGGATTTCCTCAAGGCCTATTCTGTTTCCATGGGCAACCCTAGCCTTTGGTCAATTCGTCTTTCTGATTGGAAATTAAAGTGACATGTGGCTGTCCGAGCACCTAGGACTTGTCTCTCATTGTTCCTCCTCCTTCCGCTTCATCCTCTGGACAAATTCCAAACTGTACACAACAGGATGTTGACAGTGCCAACATCTCCAAGTGGGGAGACTGTTAGTAAAGACGCCGGAGTGGTGAACCCGAGCACCAGGAGATGAGGAGATGAGATGCCTTTTCCAAACTCTTCCCGATCAGACGGTATACCATCCTCTGGGTGTGACAGGCATGTTTTAGCTGTAGGAAGGATCCCATTCATGTGAGGAGACCACCAGGGCTTTTTCAAAATCAGTGTCTCTCCGCAACCCAAACTGGGGAATTTTTTAAGCTACGGCTACACATATGTTCATTAAGGGCCTTGGGAAGTAGGCAGAGTCCAAACTTTAGATGATTGAAGTCTTCAGGGTCAGAAGCACTCACCAACGGCTTCCCTTAGGTTCCATTTTAACTGTCATTGATAGATGATGTCAATAAAAATATCTATTCTTTTTCAGATTATTTCCCCTTATAGGTTATTGCAAAATATTGAGTGTAGTTCCCTGTGCTATACAGTAGTTCCTTGTTGATGATTGATTATATACATAGCAGTGTGTATGTGTTAATCCCAAACAGTTAATTTATCCCTCCTCCCACCTTTCCTCTTTGGTAATCATAAATTATAAGATTTTATACTTCTCAGAAATGGGGGAGCTGAAAGAGAGGTATCATTTTCAATGGAAAAGCATTTAAAACAAGATTGAAGCTTTAACCAAGATTATTAGATGTACATCCTTGGAAAGAAATCATTTCGTTTCTCTAATATTGACCTGACAAATAAGACAAACCTTTTCAGTGAACTTGCTTATAATAAAGTGATGGAAATATCAAATGGAAGTGTTAGAAACATCTTATTTTACCCGAGCCTTATACACTGTTCTATGTTAATTACAGTTTGGCTCACACATCTGTTCATTGAAGTTACAAGGTTCTCAATTTCTGTTACTGATCCTCCAGAGTGGACCCCAACAAGTGTCCCCCTGCCCGGTGTCATTGGAGCCAACAGATCGAGACTGAGTTTGGTTCAGAAGCAAAGGAAACTTTATATTTTGATCAGAGAATGGAGAGGTGAGAGCATGTGCTACCCTGTGGGCTGTGGGCTGGGCTGCTGTGTAGAGATCCTGTCAGAGTCAGTGGGAGGGAGGGGGCAGAGCTCTCTCGAGGGCCCGGTTGGCTGCAGCTCAGGCTCTATATCACGGAGTCTGCCCTGGGCCCCAGGATCTGATGTGTCGACCCAGCCATTCTGCACTAGAAAATCTGGTCTGAAGTGCCAGGTGTGGAACCTCTGTATGCGGGACCCTAGGAGCACGTGAAATTAGACAAAGCACAAAGGATAAAAAGGTTAGACTTTATTTTATTGCCCAGATTCTATTTTTATCTCCCAGGGATTTTTAAGGGGCTTTGCCTGGGACAAACCCCGCTTCTGCCTTTTGTCCCCTTCCTCATTCTTGGAGTGCTGAGGGTGCAGACCCTTCTTCTGTAACTGCTGAGTGCTGAGTTAAGAGCACTCATACTCGTGGGCGAGGGTCAGAACTTCTCCCCAGCAGCCTCCAGGTGACGTTGATTGTCCCCAGGGCTGCTGCCTCCCTGCTCGTCCGCCTGAGCACCAGTATTGGAAGTGTTATAGATTCTAATGACCGTTAAGGGTCCAGGAAGGGATGTGCAGTGATGCTGTGAGGTCCACTTTCACCCCGCCCCACATTTATTTGGCCACCTTAGGCTGACCGTTTCTGCCAGCCTAGATGCTCTGACCAGTAGTCTGCGCTTTCTTCAATTAGGCCCCTGAATTAACGTAAAAACAGCACCAGGTGTCAGGACCCTGCCCGCTCAACTCCCAGACAGCCCAGGGTCAGTGGTGATGAAGGACCATGATGGCCACTGAGTCAACAGCCTTTTGAAGTAAACAGGAGTCCAGCCGGTCTTATTGGCCACCATCATCACGGTGTTTCTAGGCTTTTCTATGGTGACAGCGTGATATTCGGTTCCCCCGCCAAGATTATTAGCTCCCCTCTGGGTGCAGTAAGTCCTGCAAGCAGTAGTCTACTCTTTTGGGACACACTCTTGTTGTTTTATGAGAGAAACTCCAGGTCAAGTGATGGTCACATGAGTTGTCATGTTGCCCCGTTGCCCCTGGTTATCTCTCTGGAGGTTGGAGTTGGAGGGCCTCCTCACTCGAGGTCAGTGTGCCCACGGAGCAAACCCTGCAACTTCACGGCATGGTTGGGGGTTAGGATCACCACGTGGGGTCCTTTTCCCTTAAGAGGGAGGTGGCCTTTTGGGCTGCTGATTTCCAGGTTTTTTGATACCGCCAGTATCTTGGGCAGATGTGGCGGTGGGCCAAGCTCCATGGTGACCGTAGTTTATCCTACCTATATGGCATTCTTGCATTGTTCCATTTCAAGTGGTCTCAGTTTTTGCACTAATACTCCAATGGCGATTCACCTTTCACCAGGAATGTAAAGGTCAAAGGGTTTAGCTAAATTAGGGAGTTCCAGGGCAAGGGTCTGAATTGACTGCTCTTTCCATTCTTGAAAGGCCACTTCTGGATTCTATTCAAAAGGATCATCATCTTTTCCTTTCAGTGTTTCATATAGAGGCCCAGCTAGTAGACTGTAGTTAGGGATCCAGAAGCAGCAAACCCTGGCCTCCCCAGGAACCCCTAAGCTGTCTTCTAGTTTTAGAAAGGGGTAAGGCTATAAATTGTTTCTTCCCTTTCCTGGGATGTGCTTCTCCGACCTTCTGTGAGAATGAAGCCCAGGCAGGTCACCGTAGTCTGTGATATTTGAGCTTTTTCTTGGACAACTTCTATCCTCTATTGGCTTGGTAGTTCAGAGGTCTCCTTAGTAGGGCTGGCGATCAGAATGTCGTCTGCATATTGAAGGAGTGTTTCCTTTTCCAGAGGTAGAGCTTTTAGGTCTTTAGCTGAGCTTTCCCCAAAGGTGGTGTGGGAATTTTTGAACCCTTGGGGCAAGACGGCCCGGAAGTATTGTTTTAGTTGTATGTTGAGTCCTGCCACTCACAAGCCAAAATTTTTTGTGACTCTCGGACTAATGGAATACCAAAGAAGGCATCATTCAAGACTAATACAGAATACCAAGTCCTGGTGGTTGGTAGAATGACCAGCAGGGTGTAGGATTTAGGAACTACTGGAGGTATATCCTCGGTGGCTTCACTGACTGTCCTGACATCCTTTACCAGGACTCCAGCAGCCCATGGGGCTCTCGAGGTCAGGCCAATCCCAGGATATGAAGCTCACCTGGGCAGGTACCCCACCCCCACGCCAGCCCACGGGGCTCTCGTGTTCAGGCCCCTCCCAGGATATGGGGTTCCCTGCGCAGGTCCCCTGCAGCCCATGGGGCTCTCGTGGTCAGGCCCCTCCCAGGATACAGAGCTACCCTTGCAGGTACCGTGGCAAGGCTGGGCACACGGGAACCGTGCACATAGCCCACATTGCAGAGCACTCCCAGCTCACCTGTCGCTCAGATCTGACACAGAGCACCTCAGAGCAGGACTTGAACTAACAAATAGCACCTCCGTCAGGTCTGTGACCCTGGGCATCACTCTGTGCGGCCTCCCTCCACCTGGTCTTCCAGAGACTTCCACTGCACCCGGGGCACCAGGCCTCTGTCTCCACCCACCACCCACCCCTCCTCTCCCTGACTCCTGGGGTCCTCTCATTAGGAGAGGGTTTTCTTGAAGTTGTCTCCCACTCATGGGCCAGTTAAAATGATTAGAAAACAAGCCGGAGCTACAACCCCTTGTCTATCCTGACTCTCAAGAGCCCACACCTGTTCCTTGGACCTGGCTGATTCAGCAATTTCCATTTTCTGCAATTGTGAGACCCTGAGGGGTGATGATTGGCTGACCTGGGCAGCCTGACCGTGCCGGCCAGCCCTCCCCAGGTGTGCCTGGGTTGAGATCGATATAAACACACATATAAAATGGCTGTGCCTGACGCCATTTTCTCTGCCCTGTCAACAGTCTCGGGGCTGGGCTGGTGGGACGGAGTGAGAGGCCACGGCTTTGTGGGTGGCCCAGTGTGAGTGGGGTTCTGCTGGACTTTCTGCAGCAGTTGCCAAGATGCCACCTGCTAAAGAAGAGGATGTGACACCCATACCTGCCGCTGGAATTTCTTCCTGGGCAGAGGTGAGGAAGGAAGAAAGCAGTGGGGGCGAGGACAGGAGGGGTATCTCAGGCAGGGAAATGGAAAGCTTCCAGAAGAGCACCCAGGGCCAGGGCCATCCTGGCTGGCCTGCAGGCACCAAGTCGGCCGGCATGCTGTCACTCGTGTGGCTCCATGGCCCTTCCTCTAGGCTTTCAAGTCCTTGTACATATTCAGGTGTTTTACCTGGGAAGGGTGGGAACATTTCAGCAGCAGCTGGCCTGGGGTTCGGCCCACGTTTACTCACAGATGCCTCGGCATGGTCCCCCAGCTTTGCAAAGAGGACGCTTGTTGCGTGGGGCCTGCTGGCTGAATGGGAGATGATTCCCCACCACTGACCAACTTCAGAATGGTTTACAACTGGAGCAAGTGCCCTGATACGGTTTTCCTCTGTGTAAATGGTGGGTTCTGATTTTTTTTCTTTTTTCCGTTTTTGGTTCAAGGTAGATTTTATTCCTCTTTTTTGTATTTACAGATATAAGCATGGAAATAATTTATTCATATTAATACATGTATGTGAAGGGAAGAATATTTTTTCTGTTTTACTTTTTTTAATTTTATTTTTTTAATTTTGAATTTTATTTTATTTTTTATACAGCAGGTTCTTATTGGTTATCTATTTTATACATATAAATGTATACATGCCAATCCCAATCTCTCAACTCCTCCCACCACCACCCCCCCAACCGCTCTCCCCCCTTGGTGTCCATACGTTTGTTGTCTACATCTGTTGCTCTATTTCTGTCTTGCAAAACGGTTCATCTGTACAATTTTTCTAGGTTCCACATATATGCATTAATATACAAGATTTGTTTTGTTTTTCTCTTTCTGACTTACTTCACTCTGTATGACAGTCTCTAGATCCATCAACGTCTCTACAAATGATCCAATTTCATTCCTTTTTATGGCTTAGTAATATTCCATTTTATATATGTACCACATCTTTATGCATTCGTCTGTCTGGGCATTTAGGTTGCTTCCATTACCTGGATATTGTAAATAGTGATGCAATGAACATTGCGGTGAATGTCTCTTTTTGATTTTTGGTTTTGTCTGGGTATATGCCCAGTAGTGGGATTGCTGTATCATATGGTAATTCTATTTTTAGTTTTATAAGAAACTCCATAATGTTCTCCACAGTGACTGTATCTATTTACATTCCCAACAATAGTGGAAGAGGGTTCCTTATCTCCACACCCTTTCCAGCATTTGTTGTTTGTAGATTTTCTGATGATGCCCATTCTAACAGGTGTGAGATGATACAGCATGGATGAGTCTATTTCGTTGAGCAAGGAGTAGGTCTTGTCTATTACATATTTGGCTTATGGAAAGGTATCTGTGCTAATTTCAATCTCTGGTTTTATACAGCACCCCAACTCAACTTTCCCCTTAAGCAAGCATAAGTTTTTTAGCTAAATGTGAGACACTGTTCGGTTTTGTAATTCAGTTCATGTGGAGCCAAGTTTACACTCCCTCTATTAGTGATATCTTATGATTACTGTCTTTCTCTGTGTGACATATTTCTCTTAGAGTCATCGTGCTTAAGTCCACTCAATTTGCTGCTACAGGCCTGATGACATTGATTTCATTGCTGAGTGATATTCCGTTGTACGTAAGTAGCACAACTTCTTTATCCATTTTTTTCTTTCTGGGATATTTAATTTGTACTGGACTCAAGGTTCTTGTAAACACAGCAGCCCTAAATTTTGTGTTGGCTGTGTCTTGTTGATTTTAATTTTCCTAAGCTATAGGACCATAAGTGGAAGTGCCCTAGGCTCTGTAGCTTTGTTTTTTAGATGTTTCAGGATACACCATAAACATCTCCAGAGTGTCTGTTGGCAATTTACATCCCACCCATCAGCATAACAAGGCTCCCTCTTCTCCATGGCCTGTCCTGTGTTTCTCGTTTTTACACTTTTTTCAGATGGCCCTTTTGACGAATGGGAAAAGAGACTTCATTGTAGTGCGGATTTCCATTGCTCGAGTGCTTGGTTGACCAAAAAGGGCGTATGCGTTTTTTCCTGAATATATTCACGAAAAAATGCATACGCTCTTTTTGTCCAAGTGCATCACTGTCAAAGATCTGCTGCTTTTCATATGCTTTAAATGCAATTCAAATCTACCTCCTGAAATCTGATTCCTGGAATTCTGCCGTGTTTTCAAGTCTTCTTTGCAGCCTTACTTCAATATATTTTTGACAATAGTTGTCATTTATAACTCTGCAGGTTTGTGAATTACAGTGTCCCTGATTTCCTTTCTCAACTCGCTTCCTTGTAAGCTGGCCACAAAACCGCAGGTTTGCTTCAGGCCGTAATCTGGTTCCGGCACGGCACGCTGAGCGTTTGGTTAATTCCTCTTCCTGGTGGGAAATGAGAGTTAAATGTGCCCGTCCAGACACCTGCCTCACTCCCAGCCCATTGGTGATGTGTGTCCTCTGGTTTGAGGCCACATGTGCCAGTTTACTCACCTATTAAAGATGTGGACCCACTGGTGTGAGGACACTCCTGCCTGGTTCATATCCCCTTGGTGATGTGGGCTGTCTGGTGAGAGTCTGATCCTGGCTGGTTTCGTCACCTTTCTGTGAGGTGGTCCCTCTGCTCTGAGGTCACACCTGCCTGGCTTGTTCCCGTTGCCTTGGAGACGTCGGCCCTCTGGTGGCAGTTGGAGCTTGCTGGGAGTCTCCTCCCCTCGGTGATGAGGGCCCTGTGGCATCAGTCAATAACTGCTGGGCTCCCCATTTTTTCTGATGTTTGCCCACTTGTGCGATGACAGTCCTGCCGGGTTTCCATCCCCATGTGGATGTGCGCCTTCTGCTGTGAGGTCCCAACGGTTGGGTCGCTCACAGTTTAATGATGAGGGCCCTCTGGTGTGAGTTCATTCCAGAAAGGATCCCATTGCCTCTCGGCTCCTGGCCGCCTGCTGGGACGTTTCAACTGCTGGATTCCTCACATTTTTTGATCTATGGTCCCTGTGTTGTTAGGCTACTCCTGCCTGCCTCACTCTGAGCACCTTGGAGATGTGGTTCCTGTGGTTTAGGCCACATGTTCTGGGTTCCTCACCTTTCCATTATTTGGCCACACTGGTGTGAGGATACTTCTGCCTGGTTCCGGTCCCCTTGGTGATGTGGGCCCTCTGGTGAGAGTCTTATCCTGGCTGGGTTCCTCTCCCTTCTGTGACGTTTGCCCTCTGCTGTGAGGTCAATCCTGCCTGGCTGGCGCACGTCACCTTGGCGACGTGGGCCCTCAGTTGGGATTTGGTGCCTGCTGGGAGTTTCCTCCCTTCGGTAATGAGGGCCCTCTGGCGTCTGGCCCTAACTCCTGGGCTCCCAAATTTTTCTGATGTGTGCCCTGTGGTGCGAGTACACTCCTGCCAAGTTCCCAACCCCATGGAAATGGGGGCCTTCTGCTCTGTGGACACAATGGCTGGGTTCACAGTTTCATGATGAGGGCCCTCTTTTGTGAGTTCACACCGACCTGGAACCCATAGCCTCGCTGCTCCTTGCCACCTGCTGGAACGTTCCAACTGCGGGATTCCTCACCTTTTTTATTCTATGGGCCCTCTGTTTTGAGGCTACTCCTGCCTGCCTCCCTCGCAGACCCTTGGTGATGTATGTCCTCTGGTTTGAGGCCACGTGTGTTGGGTCCCTCACCTTTCGATGATATGGCCCCAATGGTGTGAGGACACTCCTGCCTGGTTCACATCCCCTTGGTGTTGTGGGCCCTCTGGTGAAAGTCTGATCCTTGCTGGGTTCCTGACCCTTCTTTGAGGTGGGCCCTCTTCTGTGAGGTAACTCCTGCCTGGCTTGCTCACATTGCCTTGGTGACGTCAGCCATCTGGTTGCAGTTGGAGCCTGCTGGGAGCCTCCTCTCCTAGCTGATGAGGGCCCTCTGGCATCAGGCTCTAACTGCTGGGCACCCCACGTTTTCTGACTGAGCCCAGTGATGCCAGGACACTCCTGTAAGGTTCCCATCCCCATGAGGAAGTGGGCCTTCTGCTCAGTGGTC
This sequence comes from Delphinapterus leucas, assembly GCF_059928025.1. Classification (NCBI taxonomy): domain Eukaryota; kingdom Metazoa; phylum Chordata; class Mammalia; order Artiodactyla; family Monodontidae; genus Delphinapterus; species Delphinapterus leucas. The sequence continues at coordinate 10,657,734 of NW_028322233.1, read as the reverse complement.
CCAACGCCTGGGTTGCTCACAGTTTCGTGATGTTGGTTCTCTGGTGTTAGTTCACTCAGGCCTAGATCCCATAGCCTCTGTGCTCTGGGCCGACTGCTGGGAGGTTCCAACTGCTGGATTCCGCCCCTTTTTTATACTTTGGGCCCTCTGTTGTGAGGCTCCTCCTGCCTGCCTCACTCCAAGCCCCTTGGTGATGTAGGTCCTCTGGTTTGAGGCAACATGTGCCGGTTGCCTCACCTTTTAGGTATGTGACCCCACTGGTGTGAGGACACTCGTGACTGGTTCCCATCCTCTTGTTGATGTGGGCCCTCTGGTGAGAGTTGGACCCTGGCTTGATTCCTCATACTTCTGGGAGGTGGGTCCTCTGCTGTGAGGTCACTCCTGCCTGGCTGGCACACGTCGCCTTGGCCACATGGGCCCTCTGGTTGCAGTTGGAGCGTGCTGGGAGCCTCCTCCCATCGGTGATGAGGGCCCTCTGGCGTCAGGCCCTAACTGCTGGGCTCCCCACATTTTCTGATATGTGCTCACTGGTGCGATGACACTCCTGCCAGGTTCCCATCCCCATGCGGATTTGGGCCTTCTGTTCTGAGGTGCCAACGTGTGGGTTGCTCACAGTGTCAGGATGTGGGCCCTCTGCTGTGAGTTCACTCCGGCATGCATCCCATATCCTCGGTGTTCTGGGCCACCTGCTTGGAGCTTCCAACTGCAGGATTCCTTACCTTTTTTCTTCTATGGGCCGTGTGTTGTGAGACACTTCCTGCCTGCCTCACTCTGAGCCCCTTGTTGTTGTGGGTCTTCTGGTTTGAGGCCACATGTGGTGGGTTTCTCGCCTTTCAATGATGTGGCCCCACTGGGGTCAGAACACTCCTGCCTGGTTCCCATCCCCTTGGTGATGTGGGCCCTCTGGTGAGAGTCTCATCCTGGTTGGGTTCCTAACAGTTTCGTAAGGTTGGCCCTCTGCCCTGAGGTCACTCCTGCCTGGCTGGCACACACCGCCTTGGTGACGTCGGCCCTCTGACCGCAGATGGAGCGTACTGGGAGCCTTCTCCTCTCGGTGATGAGGACACTCTGGTGTCAGGCCCTAACTGCTGGGTACCCATATTTTCTGATACGTGCTAAGTGGTGAGAGGACACTCCGGCCAGGTTCCCATCCCCATGCGGATTTGGGCCTTCTGTTCTGAGGTGCCAACGGCTGGGTTGCTCACAGTGTCAGGATGTGGGCCCTCTGCTGTGAGTTCAATCCGGCATGGATCCCATAGCCTCGGTGCTCTGGGACAACTGCTTGGAGCTTCCAACTGCGGGATTCCTCACCTTTTTTATTTTATGGGCCCTCTGTTTGAGACACCTCCTGCCTGCCTCACTCTGAGCCCCTTGTTGATATGGTTCCTCTGGTTTAGGCCATATGTTCTGGGTTCCTCACTTTTCTATGATTTGGCCATACTGGTGTGAGGCCACTCCTGCCTGGTTCTGATCCCCTTGGTGATGTGGGCCCTCTGGTGATTGTCTTATCCTGGCTGGGTTCCTCCCCCTTCTGTGACGTAGGCCCTCTGCTGTGAGGTCACTCCTGCCTGGCTGACGCACGTCACCTTGGCGACGTGGGCCCTCAGTTGGGAGTTGGTGCCTGCTAGGAGTCTGCTCCCCTCGGTAATTAGGGCTGTCTGGAGTCAGGCCCTAACTCCTGGGCTCCCAAACTTTTCTGATGTGTGCCCTGTGGTGCGAGTACACTCCTGCCATGTTACCAAACCCATGGGAATGTGGGCCTTCTGTTCTGTGGTCCCAACAGCTGTGTTGTTCACAGTTTCATGATGAGGGCCCTCTGTTGTGAGTTCACACTGGCTGGGATCCCATAGCCTCGCTGCTCCTTGCCGCATGCTAGGAGTTTCCAACTGCGGGATTCCTCACCTTTTTTATTCTATGGGTCCTCTGTTTTGAGGGTCCTCCTGCCTGCCTCACTCCCAGCCCCTTGGAGATGTGGGTCGGCTTGTTTGGGCCACATATTCTGGGTTCCTCACCTTTCTATGATTTGGCCACACTGGTGTGAGGCCACTCCTGCCTGGCTTGCTCCCGTTGCCTTGGTGACGTCGGACCTCTGGTGGCAGTTGGACCCTTCTTGTACGCTCCTCTCCAAGGTGATGAGGGCCCTCTTGCGTCAGGCCCTAACTGCTGGGCTCCGCACATTTTCTGATGTGAGCCCACTGGTGCAATGTCACTCCTTCCAGGTTCCCATCCCCATGCGGATTTGGGACTTCTGTTCTGAGGTGCCAACGGCTGGGTTGCTCCCAGTGTCAGGATGTGGGCCCTCTGCTGTGAGTTCACTCCGGCATGCATCCCAGAGCCTCGGTGCTCTGGGCCACCTGCTTGGAGCTTCCAACTGCAGGATTCCTTACCTTTATTCTTCTATGGGCCGTGTGTTGTGAGACACTTCCTGCCTCCCTAACTCTGAGCCCCTTGTTGATGTGGGTGTTCTGGATTGAGGCCACATGTTGTGGGTTCCTCGCCTTTCTATTATTTGGCCACACTGGTGTGAGGCCACTCCTGCCTGGATCCGATCCCCTTGGTGATGTGGGCCCTCTGGTGAGAGTCTGATCCTGGCTGGGTACCTCACCCTTCTGTGAGGTGGGCCCTCTGACATGAGGTCACTCCTGCCTGGGTGGCACACGTCGCCTTGGTGACATGGGCCCTCTGTTGGCCATTGGAGTGTGCTGGGAGCCTCCTCCCCTCTTTAATGAGGGCCCTGGATAAAACGCATATGCCCTTCTTGGCCAAGTGCATCATTGTCGACGTACTGCCTCTTTTCCTATGCTTTAAATGCAGTTACTGTCTACCTCCTGAAATAGGTTTACTTCAATTCTGCCCCACTTTCAAGTCTGTTTTGCAGCCTTACTTCAATATATTTTTGGAAGATAGCTGTCATTGATAACTGCAGGTTTGTGAATGACAGTGCCCCTGAGCTCTTTTTTTCAAATCGCTTTCTTTTGAGCTGGCCGCAAACCCGCAGGATTGCTTCAGGCCCTAATCTGGTTCTGGGACGGCATGCTGAGCGTTTCGTTAAATCCTCTTCCTGGTGGGAAATGATCGTTAAATTTGCCCGTGCAGACACCTACAGCTACTCTCTCATTGGTTCTCCGTATTCCTGTTCATCGTGCGCAGAAATTGCAAACTGTGCAAAACAGGAGGTTAAAGGCACTGACTCTACAAGTGGGGAGAGTGATAGTAATGGGTCTGGAATTGTGAACCCGAGAAAAAGGGGACGAAAACTGAGACGCATTTGAAAACGTTTCCCGGTCACACGGTGCACCATACTGTGGGTGTCCCATGCATGTTTTAGCTGAAGGCAGAATCCCTTAAAACTGGAGAGTTGGGACCCATGGAATGGGTCCCATGCAGTATGACTTCAAAGGGTCTGCATTGGCTCATCGAACCTCACCAATGCTATGAGCCCGAAGTGTCCAACCTTATGTCTCACTCAGCTCTGGGTGTAGATGAGGTAAATCCAGGTTGCATCACAAGCCCTGAATGAATTATTTAAGAATTGCTCGCTATTTCACTGTCATTGTGTTTTGTTTTTGTAATTCATTTTGATAAGGGGATTTATCGGATTTTCTCTGCTGCCTTCATGCAGCTGTACACACGCTTGATTCTCTTATGGAGACATATAAATCCATGGGTTTGAATATTCTTACTAGTCAGGTGTATTCCTAGGCATTGAATATAGGGTTCTTAGTCCATTTCGTTGAGCAAGGGGTAGGTCTTGAGTATTACATATTTGACGTATGGAATGGTATCTGTGCTAATTTCCATCTCTGCTTTTATGCAGCACCCCAACTGAACTTTCCCCTTACGCAAACATAAGTTGGTTTTCTAAATTTGAGACCCTGTTCTGTTTTGTAATTCAGTTCATGTGTAGCCAAGATTACATTCGGTGTATTAGTGATATCTTATGATGTTTCATTTTCTGTGTGACTTATTTCACTTAGAATCATCGTACCTGAATCCACTCATTATGCCACGATGGGCCAGATGACATAGATTTCATTGGTGAGTGATATTCCATTGTACGTACGTACCACAACTTCTTTATCCATTTTTCGCTTTCTGGGATATTTAACTTGTACCGTAGACGAGGTTCTTGTAAACAGAGCCGTCTGAAACTTTGGGGCGGCTGTGTGTTTTTGATTTTAATTTCCCTAAGCTATAGGACCATAAGTGGAAGTGCCGTAGGCTCCGTTGCTTTGTTTTTTAGGTGTTTCAGGAAACACCATACACTTCTCCAGAGTGGCTCTTGGCAATTTACATCCCACCCATCAGCGTAACAAGGCTCCCTGTTCTCCATGGCCTGTGCTGCATTTCTGGATTTTACACTTTTTTCAGATGGCCCTTTTGACCGGGGGGCAGTGAGACTTCACTGTAGTGCAGATTTCTTTAACATGCTTGCTTGGTTGGCCAAAAAGTGCCTATGCGTTTTTTCCTGAATATATTCAGGAAAAAACGCATACGCCCTTTTTGGCCAAGTGCATCATTGTCGACGTTCTGCCTCTTTTCCTATGCTTTAAATGCAATTCCAGTGTACCCCCTGAAATCGTTTTCCTGCAATTCTGCCCCGCTTTCAGTCTTCTTCGCAGCCTTCCTTCAATATATTTTTGGACTATAGCTGTCATTTATAACTTTGCAGGTTTGTGAATTACAGTTCCCCTGAGCTCCTTTCTTCAAATCGCTTTCTTGTGAGCTGGCCGCAAACCCGCAGGATTGTTTCAGGCCCTAATCTAGTTCCGGGACGGCATGCTGAGCTTTTGGTTAATTCCTCTTCCTGGTTGGAAATGAGCTTTAAATTTGCCCGTGCAGACACCTACAGCTAGTCTCTCATTGGTTCTCCCTATTCCTGTTCATCTTGCGCAGAAATTGCAAACTGTGCCAAACAGGAGGTTAAAGGCACTGACTCTCCAAGTGGGGAGAGTGTTAGTAAAGGGTCTGGAATTGTGAACCCGAGTAAAAGGGGACGAACACTGAGATGCATTTGAAAAAGTTTCCCGGCCACACGGTGAACCATAATGTGGGTTTCCCATGCATGCTTTAGCTGAAGGAAGAATCGCTTAAACCTGGAGAGTTGGGACCCATGGAATGGGTACCATGCAGTATGACTTCAAATGGTCTGCATTTGCTCATCGAACCTCACCAATGCTATCAGCCCGAAGTGTCCAACCTTATGTCTCACTCAGCTCTGAGTGTAGATGAGGTAAATCCAGGTTGCATCACAAGCCCTGAATGAATTGTTTAAGAATTGCTCTCTATTTCACTGTCATTGTGTTTTGTTTTTGTAATTCATTTTGATAATGGGATTTATCGGATTGTCTCTGCTGCCTTCATGCAGCTGTACACACGCTTCATTCTCTTATGGAGACATATAAATCCATGGGTTTGAAGATTCTTTCTAGTCAGGTGTATTCCTAGGCATTGAATATAGGGTGTTTAGCCCATTTCGTTGAGCAAGGGGTAGGTCTTGACTATTACATGTTTGACGTATGGAATGGTATCTGTGCTAATTTCTATCTCTGGTTTTATGCAGCACCCCAACTCGCCTTTCCCCTTAAGCAAACATAAGTTGGTTTTCTAAATTTGAGACCCTGTTCTGTTTTGTAATTCAGTTCATGTGTAGCCAAGATTACATTCGGTGTATTAGTGATATCTTATGATGTTTCATTTTCTGTGTGACTTATTTCACTTAGAATCATCGTACCTGAATCCACTCATTATGACACGATGGGCCAAATGAAATAGATTTCATTTGTGAGTGATATTCCATTGTACATACGTACCACAACTTCTTTATCCATTTTTCGCTTTCTGGGATATTTAACTTGTACTGTAGATGAAATTCTTGTAAACAGAGCCGTCAGAAACTTTGGGGTGGCTGTGTGTTTTTGATTTTAATTTCCCTAATCTATAGGACCATATGTGGAAGTGCCGTAGGCTCCGTTGCTTTGTTTTTTAGGTGTTTCAGGAAACACCATACACTTCTCCAGAGTGGCTCTTGGCAATTTACATCCCACCCATCAGCATAACAAGGCTCCCTGTTCTCCATGGCCTGTGCTGCATTTCTGGATTTTACACTTTTTTCAGATGACCCTTTTGACGGGGGGCAGTGAGACTTCATTGTAGTGCAGATTTCTTTAACATGCTTGCTTGGTTGGCCAAAAAGGGCGTATGCGTTTTTTCCAGAATATATTCGGGAAAAAACGCATACGCCCTTTTTGGCCAAGTGCATCATTGTCGACGTTCTGCCTTTTTTCCTATGCTTTAAATGCAATTCCAGTCTACCCCCTGAAATCGTTTTCCTGCAATTCTGCCCCGCTTTCAAGTCCTCTTCGCAGCCTTCCTTCAATATATTTTTGGACGATAGCTGTCATTTATAACTCTGCAGGTTTGTGAATTACTTGGCCCCTGAGCTCCTTTCTTCAAATCGCTTTCTTGTGAGCTGGCCGCAAACCCGCAGGATTGCTTCAGGCCCTAATCTGGTTCCGGCACGGCATGCTGAGCGTTTGGTTAATTCCTCTTCCTGGTTGGAAATGAGCGTTAAATTTGCCCGTGCAGACACCTACAGCTGGTCTCTCATTTGTTCTCCCTATTCCTGTTCATCTTGCGCAGAAATTGCAAACTGTGCCAAACAGCAGGTTAAAGGCACTTGCTCTCCAAGTGAGGAGAGTGTTAAAAGGGTCTGGAATGGTGAACCCGAGTAAAAGGGGACGAAAACTGAGATGCATTTGAAAACGTTTCCCGGTCACACGGTGCACCATACTGTGGGATTCCCATGCATGTTTTAGCTGAAGGAAGAATCGCTTAAACCTGGAGAGTTGGGACCCATGGAATGGGTACCATGCAGTATGACTTCAAATGGTCTGCATTTGCTCATCGAACCTCACCAATGCTGTCAGCCCGAAGTGTCCAACCTTATGTCTCACTCAGCTCTGGGTGTAGCTGAGGTAAATCCAGGTTGCATCACAATCCCTGAATGAATTATTTCAGAATTGCTCTCTATTTCACTGTCATTGTGTTTTGTTTTTGTAATTCATTTTGATAATGGGATTTATCGGATTTTCTCTGCTGCCTTCATGCAGCTGTACACACGCTTGATTCTCTTATGGAGACATATAAATCCATGGGTTTGAAAATTCTTTCTAGTCAGGTGTATTCCTAGGCATTGAATATAGGGTGTTTAGCCCATTTCGTTGAGCAAGGGGTAGGTCTTGACTATTACATGTTTGACGTATGGAATGGTATCTGTGCTAATTTCTATCTCTGGTTTTATGCAGCACCCCAACTCGCCTTTCCCCTTAAGCAAACATAAGTTGGTTTTCTAAATTTGAGACCCTGTTCTGTTTTGTATTTCAGTTCATGTGTAGCCAAGTGTACATTCCGTGTATTAGTGACATCTTATGAGGTTTCATTTTCTGTGTGACGTATTTCACTTAGAATCATCGTACCTGAATCCACTCATTATGCCACGACGGGCCAGATGACATAGATTTCATTGGTGAGTGATATTCAATTGTACGTACGTACCACAACTTCTTTATCCATTTTTCGCTTTCTGGGATATTTAACTTGTACCGTAGACGAGGTTCTTGTAAGCAGATCCGTCTGAAACTTTGGGGTGGCTGTGTGTTTTTGATTTTAATTTCCATAAGCTATAGGACCATAAGTGGAAGAGCCGTAGGCTCCGTTGCTTTGTTTTTTAGGTGTTTCAGGAAACACCATACACTTCTCCAGAGTGGCTGTTGGCAATTTACATCCCGCCCATCAGCATAACCAGGCTCCCTGTTCTCCATGGCCTGTGCTGCATTTCTGGATTTTACACTTTTTTCAGATGGCCCTTTTGACCGGGGGGCAGTGAGACTTCATTGTAGTGCAGATTTCTTTAACATGCTTGCTTGGTTGGCCAAAAAGTGCGTATGTGTTTTTTCCTGAATATATTCAGGAAAAAACGCATACGCACTTTTTGGCCAAGTGCATCATTGTCGACGTTCTGCCTCTTTTCCTATGCTTTAAGTGCAATTCCAGTCTACCCCCTGAAATCGTTTTCGTGCAATTCTGCCCCGCTTTCAAGTCCTCTTCGCAGCCTTGCTTCAATATAATTTTGGACGATAGCTGTCATTTATAACTCTGCAGGTTTGTGAATTACAGTGCCCCTGAGCTCCTTTCTTCAAATCGCTTTCTTGTGAGCTGGCCGCAAACCCGCATGATTGCTTCAGGCCCTAATCTGGTTCCTGCACGGCATGCTGAGCCTTTGGTTAATTCCTCTTCCTCGTTGGAAATGAGCGTTAAATTTGCCCGTGCAGACACCTACAGCTAGTCTCTCATTGGTTCTCCCTATTCCTGTTCATCTTGCGCAGAATTTGCAAACTGTGCCAAACAGCAGGTTAAAGGCACTGACTCTCCAAGTGGGGAGAGTGTTAGTAAAGGGTCTGGAATTGTGAACCCGAGTAAAAGGGGACGAAAACTGAGATGCATTTGAAAACGTTTCCCGGTCACACGGTGTACCATACTGTGGGTTTCCCATGCATGTTTTAGCTGAAGGAAAAATCGCTTAAACCTGGAGATTTGGGACCCTTGGAATTGGTACCATGCAGTATGACTTCAAATGGTCTGCATTTGCTCATCGAACCTCACCAATGTTATCAGCCCGAAGTGTACAACCTTATGTCTCACACAGCTCTGGGTGTAGATGAGGTAAATGCAGGTTGCATCACAAGCCCTGAATGAATTATTTAAGAATTGCTCTCTATTTCACTGTCATTGTGTTTTGTTTTTGTAATTCATTTTGATAATAGGATTTATCGGATTTTCTCTGCTGCCTTCATGCAGCTGTACACACGCTTGATTCTCTTATGGAGACATATAAATCCATGGGTTTGAAGATTCTTACTAGTCAGGTGTATTCCTAGGCGTTGAATATAGGGTGTTTAGCCCATTTCGTTGAGCAAGTGGTACGTCTTGACTATTACGTATTTGACATATGGAATGGTATCTGTGCTAATTTCTAACTCTGGTTTTATGCAGCACCCCAACTCACCTTTCCCCTTACGCAAACATAAGTTGGTTTTCTAAATTTGAGACCCTGTTCTGTTTTGTAATTCAGTTCATGTGTAGCCAAGATTACATTCCGTGTATTAGTGATATGATGTTTCATTTTCTGTGTGACTTATTTCACTTAGAATCATTGTACCTGAATCCACTCATTATGCCACGAGGGGCCTGGTGATATAGATTTCATTGGTGAGTGATATTCCATTGTACGTACGTACCACAATTTCTTTATCCATTTTTTGCTTTCTGGGATATTTAACTTGTACCGTAGACGAGATTCTTGTGAAGAGAGCCGTCTGAAACTTTGGGGTGGCTGTGTGTTTTTGATTTTAATATCCCTAAGCTATAGGACCATAAGTGGAAGTGCCGTAGGCTCTCTTGCTTTGTTTTTTAGGTGTTTCAGGAAACACCATACACTTCTCCAGAGTGTCTCTTGGCAATTTACATCCCACCCATCAGCATAACAAGGCTCCCTGTTCTCCATGGCCTGTACTGCCTTTCTGGATTTTACACTTTTTTCAGATGGCCCTTTTGACCGGGGGGCAGTGAGACTTCATTGTAGTGCAGATTTCTTTAACATGCTTACTTGGTTGGCCAGAAAGTGCGTATGCTTTTTTTCCTGAATATATTCCGGAAAAAACGCATATGCCCTTTTTGGCCAAGTGCATCATTGTCGACGTTCTGCCTCTTTTCCTATGCTTTAAATGCAATTCCAGTCTACTCCCTGAAATCGTTTTCCTGCAATTCTGCCCCGCTTTCAAGTCCTCTTCGCAGCCTTCCTTCAATATATTATTGGACGATAGCTGTCATTTATAACTCTGCAGGTGTGTGAATTACAGTGCCCCTGAGCTCCTTTCTTCAAATCGCTTTCTTGTAAGCTGGCCACAAACCCTCAGGATTGATCCAGGCCCTAATCTGGTTCCGGCACGGCATGCTGAGCGTTTGGTTAATTCCTATTCCTGGTTGGAAATGAGCGTTAAATTTGCCCGTGCAGACACCTACAGCTAGGCTCTCATTGGTTCTCCCTATTCCTGTTCATCTTGCGCAGAAATTGAAAACTGTGCCAAACAGCAGGTTAAAGGCACTGACTCTCCAAGTGGGGAGAGTGTTAGTAAAGGGTCTGGAATGGTGAACCCGAGTAAATGCGTCCGAAAACTGAGATGCATTGGAAAACGTTTCCCGGTCACACGGTGCACCATACTGTGGGTTTCCCATGCATGTTTTAGCTGAAGGAAGAATCGCTTAAACCTGGAGAGTTGGGACCCATGGAATGGGTACCATGCCGTATGACTTCAAATGGTCTGCATTTGCTCATCGAACCTCACCAATGCTATCAGCCCGAAGTGTCCAACTTTATGTCTCACAGACCTCTGGGAGTAGATGAGGTAAATCCAGGTTGCATCACAAGCCCTGAATGAATTATTTAAGCATTGCTCTCTATTTCACTGTCATTGTGTTTTGTTTTTTAATTCATTTTGATAATAGGATTTATCGGATTTTCTCTGCTGCCTTCATGCAGCTGTACACACGCTTGATTCTCTTATGGAGACATATAAATCCATGGGTTTGAAGATTCTTACTAGTCAGGTGTATTCCTAGGCGTTGAATATAGGGTGTTTAGCCCATTTCGTTGAGCAAGGGGTAGGTCTTGACTATTACATATTTGACGTATGGAATGGTATCTGTGCTAATTTCTATCTCTGGTTTTATGCAGCACCCCAACTCACCTTTCCCCTTAAGCAAACATAAGTTGGTTTACTAAATTTGAGGCCCTGTTCTGTTTAGTAATTCAGTTCATGTGTAGCCAAGATTACATTTGTTGTATTAGTGATATCTTATGATGTTTCATTTTCTGTGTGACTTATTTCACTTAGAATCATCATACCTGAATCCACTCATTATGCCAGGACGGGCCAGATGACATAGATTTCATTGGTGAGTGATATTCCATTGTACGTACGTACCACAACTTCTTTATCCATTTTTCGCTTTCTGGGATATTTAACTTGTACCGTAGACGAGGTTCTTGTAATCAGAGCCGTCTGAAACTCTGGGGTGGCTGTGTGTTTTTGATTTTAATTTCCCTAAGCTATAGGACCATATGTGGAAGTGCTGTAGGCTCCTTTGGCTTGTGTTTTAGGTGTTTCAGGAAACACCATACACTTCTACAGAGTGGCTGTGGCAATTTACATCCCACCCATCAGCATAACCAGGCTCCCTGTTCTCCATGGCCTGTGCTGCATTTCTGGATTTTACACTTTTTTCAGATGGCCCTTTTGACCGGGGGGCAGTGAGACTTCATTGTAGTGCAGATTTCTTTAACATGCTTGCTTGGTTGGCCAAAAAGTGCGTATGCGTTTTTTCCTGAATACATTCAGGTAAAAACGCATACGCACTTTTTGGCCAAGTGCATCATTGTCGACGTTCTGCCTCTTTTCCTATGCTTTCAATGCAATTGCAGTGTACCCCCTGAAATCGTTTTCCTGCAATTCTGCCCTGCGTTCAAGTCCTCTTCACAGCCTTCCTTCAATATATTTTTGGACGATAGCTGTCATTTATAACTCTGCAGGTTTGTGAATTACAGTGCCCCTGAGCTCCTTTCTTCAAATCGCTTTCTTGTGAGCTGGCCGCAAACCCGCAGGATTGCTTCAGGCCCTAATCTGGTTCCGGCACGGCATGCTGAGCCTTTGGTTAATTCCTCTTCCTGGTGGAAATGAGCATTAAATTTGCCCGTGCAGACACCTACAGCTAGTTTCTCATTGGTTCTCCATATTCGTATTCATCTTGCGCAGAAATTGCAAACTGTCGCAAACAGGAGGTTAAAGGCACTGACTCTCCAAGTGGGGAGAGTGTTAGTAAAGGGTCCGGAATTGTGAACCCGAGTAAAAGGGGCAAAAACTGAGATGCATTTGAAAACGTTTCCCGGTCACACGGTGCACCATACTGTGGGTTTCCCATCATGTTTTAGCTGAAGGAAGAATCGCTTAAACTGGAGAGTTGGGACCCATGGAATGGGTACCATGCAGTATGACTTCAAATTGTCTGCATTTGCTCATCGAACCTCACCAATGCTATCAGCCCGAAGTGTCCAACCTTATGTCTCACTCAGCTCTGGGTTTAGATGAAGTAAATCCAGGTTGCATCACAAGCCCTGAATGAATTATTTAAGAATTGCTCTCTATTTCACTGCCATTGTGTTTTGTTTTTGTAATTCATTTTGATAATAGGATTTATCGGATTTTCTCTGCTGCATTCATGCAGCTGTACACACGCTTGATTCTCTTATGGAGACATATAAATCCATGGGTTTGAAGATTCTTACTAGTCAGGTGTATTCCTAGGCGTTGAATATAGGGTGTTTAGCCCATTTCGTTGAGCAAGGGGTAGGTCTTGACTATTACATATTTGACGTATGGAATGGTATCTGTGCTAATTTCTATCTCTGGTTTTATGCAGCACCCCAACTCACCTTTCCCCTTAAACAAACATAAGTTGGTTTTCTAAATTGGAGACCCTGTTCTGTTTTGTAATTCAGTTCATGTGTAGCCAAGATTACATTCCGTGAATTAGTGATATCTTATGATGTTTCATTTTCTGTGTGATTTATTTCACTTAGAATCATCGTACCTGAATCCACTCATTATGCCACGACGGGCCTGATGACATAGATTTCATTGGAGAGTGATATTCCATTGTACGTACGTACCACATATTCTTTATACATTTTTCGCTTTCTGGGATATTTAACTTGTACCGTAGACGAGGTTCTTGTACACAGAGCCGTCCGAAACTTTGGGGTGGCTGTGTGTTTCTGATTTTAATTTCCCTAAGCTATAGGACCATAAGTGGAAGTGCCATAGGCTCCGTTGCTTTGTTTTTTAGGTGTTTCAGGAAACACCATACACTTCTCCAGAGTGGCTGTTGTCAATTTACATCCCGCCCATCAGCATAACAAGGCTTCGTCTTCTCCATGGCCTGTGCTGCCTTTCTGGATTTTACACTTTTTTCAGATGGGTCTTTTGACCGGGGGGCAGTGAGACTTCACTGTAGTGCAGATTTCTTTAACATGCTTGCTTCGTTGGCCAAAAAGTGCGTATGCTTTTTTTCCTGAATATATTCAGGAAAAAAAGCATACGCCCTTTTTGGCCAAGTGCATCATTGTCGACGTTCTGCATCATTTCCTATGCTATAAATGCAATTCCAGTCTACCCCCTGAAATCGTTTTCCTGCAATTCTGCCCCGCTTTCAAGTCCTCTTCGCAGCCTTCCTTCAGTATATTTTTGGAAGATAGCTGTCATTTATAACTCTGCAGGTTTGTGAATTACAGAGCCCCTGAGCTCCTTTCTTCAAATCGCTTTCTTGTGAGCTGCCCGCAAACCCGCATGATTGCTTCAGGCCCTAATCTGGTTCCGGCACGGCATGCTGAGCCTTTGGTTAATTCCTCTTCCTGGTGGGAAATGAGCGTTAAATTTGCCCGTGCAGACACGTAGAGCTAGTCTCTCATTGGTTCTCCCTATTCCTGTTCATCTTGCGCAGAAATTGCAAACTGTGCCAAACAGGAGGTTAAAGGCACTGACTCTCCAAGTGGGGAGAGGGTTAGTAAAAAGTCTGGAATTGTGAACCCGAGTAAAATGGGACGAAAACTGAGATGCATTTGAAAACGTTTCCCGGTCACATGGTGCACCATACTGTGGGTTTCCTATGCATGTTTTAGGTGAAGGAAGAATCGCTTAAACCTGGAGAGTTGGGACCCATGGAATGGGTACCATGCAGTATGACTTCAAAGGGTCTGCATTTGCTCATCGAACCTCACCAATGCTATCAGCCCGAAGTGTCCAACCTTATGTCTCACTCAGCTCTGGGTGTAGATGTGGTAAATCCAGGTTGCATCACAAGCCCTGAATGAATTATTTAAGAATTCCTCTCTATTTCACTGTCATTGTGTTTTGTTTTTGTAATTCATTTTGATAATGGGATTTATCGGATTTTCTCTGCTGCATTCATGCAGCTGTACACACGCTTGATTCTCTTATGGAGACATATAAATCCATGGGTTTGAAGATTCTTACTAGTCAGTTGTATTCGTAGGCGTTGAATATAGGGTGTTTAGCCCATTTCGTTGAGCAAGGGGTAGGTCTTGACTATTACATATTTGACGTATGGAATGGTATCTGTGCTAATTTCTATCGCTGGTTTTATGCAGCACCCCAACTCACCTTTCCCCTTAAGCAAACATAAGTTGGTTTTCTAAATTGGAGACCCTGTTCTGTTTTGTAATTCAGTTCATGTGTAGCCAAGATTACATTCCGTGTATTAGTGATATTTTATGATGTTTCATTTTCTGTGTGACTTATTTCACTTAGAATCATCGTACCTGAATCCACTCATTATGCCACGACGGGCCAGATGACGTAGACTTCATTAGTGAGTGATATTCTATTCTACGTACGTACCACAACTTCTTTATCCATTTTTCGCTTTCTGGGATATTTAACTTGTACCGTAGACGAGGTTCTTGTAAACAGAGCCGTCTGAAACTTTGGGGTGGCTGTGTGTTTTTGATTTTAATTTCCCTAAGCTATAGGACCATAAGTGGAAGTGCCGTAGGCTCCGTTGCTTTGTTTTTTAGTTGTTTGAGGAAACACCATACACTTCTCCAGAGTGGCTCTTGGCAATTTACATCCCACCCATCAGCATAACAAGGCTCCCTGTTCTCCATGGCCTGTGCTGCCTTTCTGGATTTTACACTTTTTTCAGATGGCCCTTTTGACCGGGGGGCAGTGAGACTTCACTGTAGTGCAGATTTCTTTAATATGCTTGCTTGGTTGTCCAAAAAGAGCGTCTGCGTTTTTTCCTGAATATATTCAGGAAAAAACGCATACGCCCTTTTTGGCCAAGTGCATCATTGTCGACGTTCTGCCTCTTTTCCTATGCTTTAAATGCAATTCCAGTGCACGCCCTGAAATCGTTTTCCTGCAATTCTGCACCGCTTTCAAGTCCACTTCACAGCCTTACTTCAATACATTTTTAGACGATAGCTGTCATTTATAACTCTGCAGGTTTGTGAATTACAGTGCCCCTGAGCTCCATTGTTCAAATCGCTTTCTTGTGAGCTGGCTGCAAACCCGCACGATTGCTTCAGGCCCTAATCTGGTTCCGGAACGGCATGCTGAGCCTTTGGTTAATTCCTCTTCTTGGTGGGAAATGAGCATTAAATTTGCCCGTGCAGACACGTAGAGCTAGTCTCTCATTGGTTCTCCCTATTCCTGTTCATCTTGCGCAGAAATTGCAAACTGTGCCAAACAGGAGGTTAAAGGCACTGACTCTCCAAGTGGGGAGAGGGTTAGTAAAAAGTCTGGAATTGTGAACCTGAGTAAAATGGGACGAAAACTGAGATGCATTTGAAAACGTTTCCCGGTCACATGGTGCACCATACTGTGGGTTTCCTATGCATGTTTTAGGTGAAGGAAGAATCGCTTAAACCTGGAGAGTTGGGACCCATGGAATGGGTACCATGCAGTATGACTTCAAAGGGTCTGCATTTGCTCATCGAACCTCACCAATGCTATCAGCCCGAAGTGTCCAACCTTATGTCTCACTCAGCTCTGGGTGTAGATGTGGTAAATCCAGGTTGCATCACAAGCCCTGAATGAATTATTTAAGAATTCCTCTCTATTTCACTGTCATTGTGTTTTGTTTTTGTAATTCATTTTGATAATGGGATTTATCGGATTTTCTCTGCTGCATTCATGCAGCTGTACACACGCTTGATTCTCTTATGGAGACATATAAATCCATGGGTTTGAAGATTCTTACTAGTCAGGTGTATTAATAGGCGTTGAATATAGGGTGTTTAGCCCATTTCGTTGAGCAAGGGGTAGGTCTTGACTATTACATATTTGACGTATGGAATGGTATCTGTGCTAATTTCTATCTCTGGTTTTATGCAGCACCCCAACTCACCTTTCCCCTTAAGCAAACATAAGTTGGTTTTCTAAATTGGAGACCCTGTTCTGTTTTGTAATTCAGTTCATGTGTAGCCAAGATTACATTCCGTGAATTAGTGATATCTTATGATGTTTCATTTTCTGTGTGATTTATTTCACTTAGAATCATCGTACCTGAATCCACTCATTATGCCACGACGGGCCTGATGACATAGATTTCATTGGAGAGTGATATTCCATTGTACGTACGTACCACATATTCTTTATACATTTTTCGCTTTCTCGGATATTTAACTTGTACCGTAGACGAGGTTCTTGTACACAGAGCCGTCCGAAATTTTGGGGTGGCTGTGTGTTTCTGATTTTAATTTCCCTAAGCTATAGGACCATAAGTGGAAGTGCCATAGGCTCCGTTGCTTTGTTTTTTAGGTGTTTCAGGAAACACCATACACTTCTCCAGAGTGGCTGTTGTCAATTTACATCCCGCCCATCAGCATAACAAGGCTTCGTCTTCTCCATGGCCTGTGCTGCCTTTCTGGATTTTACACTTTTTTCAGATGGGTCTTTTGACCGGGGGGCAGTGAGACTTCACTGTAGTGCAGATTTCTTTAACATGCTTGCTTCGTTGGCCAAAAAGTGCGTATGCTTTTTTTCCTGAATATATTCAGGAAAAAAAGCATACGCCCTTTTTGGCCAAGTGCATCATTGTCGACGTTCTGCATCATTTCCTATGCTATAAATGCAATTCCAGTCTACCCCCTGAAATCGTTTTCCTGCAATTCTGCCCCGCTTTCAAGTCCTCTTCGCAGCCTTCCTTCAGTATATTTTTGGAAGATAGCTGTCATTTATAACTCTGCAGGTTTGTGAATTACAGTGCCCCTGAGCTCCTTTCTTCAAATCGCTTTCTTGTGAGCTGCCCGCAAACCCGCATGATTGCTTCAGGCCCTAATCTGGTTCCGGCACGGCATGCTGAGCCTTTGGTTAATTCCTCTTCCTGGTGGGAAATGAGCGTTAAATTTGCCCGTGCAGACACGTAGAGCTAGTCTCTCATTGGTTCTCCCTATTCCTGTTCATCTTGCGCAGAAATTGCAAACTGTGCCAAACAGGAGGTTAAAGGCACTGACTCTCCAAGTGGGGAGAGGGTTAGTAAAAAGTCTGGAATTGTGAACCCGAGTAAAATGGGACGAAAACTGAGATGCATTTGAAAACGTTTCCCGGTCACATGGTGCACCATACTGTGGGTTTCCTATGCATGTTTTAGGTGAAGGAAGAATCGCTTAAACCTGGAGAGTTGGGACCCATGGAATGGGTACCATGCAGTATGACTTCAAAGGGTCTGCATTTGCTCATCGAACCTCACCAATGCTATCAGCCCGAAGTGTCCAACCTTATGTCTCACTCAGCTCTGGGTGTAGATGTGGTAAATCCAGGTTGCATCACAAGCCCTGAATGAATTATTTAAGAATTCCTCTCTATTTCACTGTCATTGTGTTTTGTTTTTGTAATTCATTTTGATAATGGGATTTATCGGATTTTCTCTGCTGCATTCATGCAGCTGTACACACGCTTGATTCTCTTATGGAGACATATAAATCCATGGGTTTGAAGATTCTTACTAGTCAGTTGTATTCGTAGGCGTTGAATATAGGGTGTTTAGCCCATTTCGTTGAGCAAGGGGTAGGTCTTGACTATTACATATTTGACGTATGGAATGGTATCTGTGCTAATTTCTATCGCTGGTTTTATGCAGCACCCCAACTCACCTTTCCCCTTAAGCAAACATAAGTTGGTTTTCTAAATTGGAGACCCTGTTCTGTTTTGTAATTCAGTTCATGTGTAGCCAAGATTACATTCCGTGTATTAGTGATATTTTATGATGTTTCATTTTCTGTGTGACTTATTTCACTTAGAATCATCGTACCTGAATCCACTCATTATGCCACGACGGGCCATATGACGTAGACTTCATTGGTGAGTGATATTCTATTCTACGTACGTACCACAACTTCTTTATCCATTTTTCGCTTTCTGGGATATTTAACTTGTACCGTAGACGAGGTTCTTGTAAACAGAGCCGTCTGAAACTTTGGGGTGGCTGTGTGTTTTTGATTTTAATTTCCCTAAGCTATAGGACCATAAGTGGAAGTGCCGTAGGCTCCGTTGCTTTGTTTTTTAGTTGTTTGAGGAAACACCATACACTTCTCCAGAGTGGCTCTTGGCAATTTACATCCCACCCATCAGCATAACAAGGCTCCCTGTTCTCCATGGCCTGTGCTGCCTTTCTGGATTTTACACTTTTTTCAGATGGCCCTTTTGACCGGGGGGCAGTGAGACTTCACTGTAGTGCAGATTTCTTTAATATGCTTGCTTGGTTGTCCAAAAAGGGCGTATGCGTTTTTTCCTGAATATATTCAGGAAAAAACGCATACGCCCTTTTTGGCCAAGTGCATCATTGTCGACGTTCTGCCTCTTTTCCTATGCTTTAAATGCAATTCCAGTGCACGCCCTGAAATCGTTTTCCTGCAATTCTGCACCGCTTTCAAGTCCACTTCGCAGCCTTACTTCAATACATTTTTAGACGATAGCTGTCATTTATAACTCTGCAGGTTTGTGAATTACAGTGCCCCTGAGCTCCATTGTTCAAATCGCTTTCTTGTAAGCTGGCTGCAAACCCGCATGATTGCTTCAGGCCCTAATCTGGTTCCGGCACGGCATGCTGAGCCTTTGGTTAATTCCTCTTCCTGGTGGGAAATGAGCGTTAAATTTGCCCGTGCAGACACGTAGAGCTAGTCTCTCATTGGTTCTCCCTATTCCTGTTCATCTTGCGCAGAAATTGCAAACTGTGCCAAACAGGAGGTTAAAGGCACTGACTCTCCAAGTGGGGAGAGGGTTAGTAAAAAGTCTGGAATTGTGAACCCGAGTAAAATGGGACGAAAACTGAGATGCATTTGAAAACGTTTCCCGGTCACATGGTGCACCATACTGTGGGTTTCCTATGCATGTTTTAGGTGAAGGAAGAATCGCTTAAACCTGGAGAGTTGGGACCCATGGAATGGGTACCATGCAGTATGACTTCAAAGGGTCTGCATTTGCTCATCGAACCTCACCAATGCTATCAGCCCGAAGTGTCCAACCTTATGTCTCACTCAGCTCTGGGTGTAGATGTGGTAAATCCAGGTTGCATCACAAGCCCTGAATGAATTATTTAAGAATTCCTCTCTATTTCACTGTCATTGTGTTTTGTTTTTGTAATTCATTTTGATAATGGGATTTATCGGATTTTCTCTGCTGCATTCATGCAGCTGTACACACGCTTGATTCTCTTATGGAGACATATAAATCCATGGGTTTGAAGATTCTTACTAGTCAGGTGTATTAATAGGCGTTGAATATAGGGTGTTTAGCCCATTTCGTTGAGCAAGGGGTAGGTCTTGACTATTACATATTTGACGTATGGAATGGTATCTGTGCTAATTTCTATCTCTGGTTTTATGCAGCACCCCAACTCACCTTTCCCCTTAAGCAAACATAAGTTGGTTTTCTAAATTGGAGACCCTGTTCTGTTTTGTAATTCAGTTCATGTGTAGCCAAGATTACATTCCGTGAATTAGTGATATCTTATGATGTTTCATTTTCTGTGTGATTTATTTCACTTAGAATCATCGTACCTGAATCCACTCATTATGCCACGACGGGCCTGATGACATAGATTTCATTGGTGAGTGATATTCCATTGTACGTACGTACCACAACTTCTTTATCCATTTTTCGCTTTCTGGGATATTTAACTTGTACCGTAGACGAGGTTCTTGTACACAGAGCCGTCCGAAACTTTGGGGTGGCTGTGTGTTTCTGATTTTAATTTCCCTAAGCTATAGGACCATAAGTGGAAGTGCCATAGGCTCCGTTGCTTTGATTTTTAGGTGTTTCAGGAAACACCATACACTTCTCCAGAGTGGCTGTTGTCAATTTACATCCCGCCCATCAGCATAACAAGGCTTCGTCTTCTCCATGGCCTGTGCTGCCTTTCTGGATTTTACACTTTTTTCAGATGGGTCTTTTGACCGGGGGGCAGTGAGACTTCACTGTAGTGCAGATTTCTTTAACATGCTTGCTTCGTTGGCCAAAAAGTGCGTATGCTTTTTTTCCTGAATATATTCAGGAAAAAAAGCATACGCCCTTTTTGGCCAAGTGCATCATTGTCGACGTTCTGCATCATTTCCTATGCTATAAATGCAATTCCAGTCTACCCCCTGAAATCGTTTTCCTGCAATTCTGCCCCGCTTTCAAGTCCTCTTCGCAGCCTTCCTTCAGTATATTTTGGGAAGATAGCTGTCATTCATAACTCTGCAGATTTGTGAATTACAGTGCCCCTGAGCTCCTTTCTTCAAATCGCTTTCTTGTGAGCTGCCCGCAAACCCGCATGATTGCTTCAGGCCCTAATCTGGTTCCGGCACGGCATGCTGAGCCTTTGGTTAATTCCTCTTCCTGGTGGGAAATGAGCGTTAAATTTGCCCGTGCAGACACGTAGAGCTAGTCTCTCATTGGTTCTCCCTATTCCTGTTCATCTTGCGCAGAAATTGCAAACTGTGCCAAACAGGAGGTTAAAGGCACTGACTCTCCAAGAGGGGAGAGGGTTAGTAAAATGTCTGGAATTGTGAACCCGAGTAAAATGGGACGAAAACTAAGATGTATTTGAAAACGTTTCCCGGTCACATGGTGCACCATACTGTGGGTTTCCTATGCATGTTTTAGGTGAAGGAAGAATCGCTTAAACCTGGAGAGTTGGGACCCATGGAATGGGTACCATGCAGTATGACTTCAAAGGGTCTGCATTTGCTCATCGAACCTCACCAATGCTATCAGCCCGAAGTGTCCAACCTTATGTCTCACTCAGCTCTGGGTGTAGATGTGGTAAATCCAGGTTGCATCACAAGCCCTGAATGAATTATTTAAGAATTCCTCTCTATTTCACTGTCATTGTGTTTTGTTTTTGTAATTCATTTTGATAATGGGATTTATCGGATTTTCTCTGCTGCATTCATGCAGCTGTACACACGCTTGATTCTCTTATGGAGACATATAAATCCATGGGTTTGAAGATTCTTACTAGTCAGGTGTATTCGTAGGCGTTGAATATAGGGTGTTTAGCCCATTTCGTTGAGCAAGGGGTAGGTCTTGACTATTACATATTTGACGTATGGAATGGTATCTGTGCTAATTTCTATCTCTGGTTTTATGCAGCACCCCAACTCACCTTTCCCCTTAAGCAAACATAAGTTGGTTTTCTAAATTGGAGACCCTGTTCTGTTTTGTAATTCAGTTCATGTGTAGCCAAGATTACATTCCGTGTATTAGTGATATTTTATGATGTTTCATTTTCTGTGTGACTTATTTCACTTAGAATCATCGTACCTGAATCCACTCATTATGCCACGACGGGCCAGATGACGTAGACTTCATTGGTGAGTGATATTCTATTCTACGTACGCACCACAACTTCTTTATCCATTTTTCGCTTTCTGGGATATTTAACTTGTACCGTAGACGAGGTTCTTGTAAACAGAGCCGTCTGAAACTTTGGGGTGGCTGTGTGTTTTTGATTTTAATTTCCCTAAGCTATAGGACCATAAGTGGAAGTGCCGTAGGCTCCGTTGCTTTGTTTTTTAGTTGTTTGAGGAAACACCATACACTTCTCCAGAGTGGCTCTTGGCAATTTACATCCCACCCATCAGCATAACAAGGCTCCCTGTTCTCCATGGCCTGTGCTGCCTTTCTGGATTTTACACTTTTTTCAGATGGCCCTTTTGACCGGGGGGCAGTGAGACTTCACTGTAGTGCAGATTTCTTTAATATGCTTGCTTGGTTGTCCAAAAAGGGCGTATGCGTTTTTTCCTGAATATATTCAGGAAAAAACGCATACGCCCTTTTTGGCCAAGTGCATCATTGTCGACGTTCTGCCTCTTTTCCTATGCTTTAAATGCAATTCCAGTGCACGCCCTGAAATCGTTTTCCTGCAATTCTGCACCGCTTTCAAGTCCACTTCGCAGCCTTACTTCAATACATTTTTAGACGATAGCTGTCATTTATAACTCTGCAGGTTTGTGAATTACAGTGCCCCTGAGCTCCATTGTTCAAATCGCTTTCTTGTGAGCTGGCTGCAAACCCGCACGATTGCTTCAGGCCCTAATCTGGTTCCGGAACGGCATGCTGAGCCTTTGGTTAATTCCTCTTCTTGGTGGGAAATGAGCATTAAATTTGCCCGTGCAGACACGTAGAGCTAGTCTCTCATTGGTTCTCCCTATTCCTGTTCATCTTGCGCAGAAATTGCAAACTGTGCCAAACAGGAGGTTAAAGGCACTGACTCTCCAAGTGGGGAGAGGGTTAGTAAAAAGTCTGGAATTGTGAACCCGAGTAAAATGGGACGAAAATTGAGATGCATTTGAAAACGTTTCCCGGTCACATGGTGCACCATACTGTGCGTTTCCTATGCATGTTTTAGGTGAAGGAAGAATCGCTTAAACCTGGAGAGTTGGGACCCATGGAATGGGTACCATGCAGTATGACTTCAAAGGGTCTGCATTTGCTCATCGAACCTCACCAATGCTATCAGCCCGAAGTGTCCAACCTTATGTCTCACTCAGCTCTGGGTGTAGATGTGGTAAATCCAGGTTGCATCACAAGCCCTGAATGAATTATTTAAGAATTCCTCTCTATTTCACTGTCATTGTGTTTTGTTTTTGTAATTCATTTTGATAATGGGATTTATCGGATTTTCTCTGCTGCATTCATGCAGCTGTACACACGCTTGATTCTCTTATGGAGACATATAAATCCATGGGTTTGAAGATTCTTACTAGTCAGGTGTATTAATAGGCGTTGAATATAGGGTGTTTAGCCCATTTCGTTGAGCAAGGGGTAGGTCTTGACTATTACATATTTGACGTATGGAATGGTATCTGTGCTAATTTCTATCTCTGGTTTTATGCAGCACCCCAACTCACCTTTCCCCTTAAGCAAACATAAGTTGGTTTTCTAAATTGGAGACCCTGTTCTGTTTTGTAATTCAGTTCATGTGTAGCCAAGATTACATTCCGTGAATTAGTGATATCTTATGATGTTTCATTTTCTGTGTGATTTATTTCACTTAGAATCATCGTACCTGAATCCACTCATTATGCCACGACGGGCCTGATGACATAGATTTCATTGGAGAGTGATATTCCATTGTACGTACGTACCACATATTCTTTATACATTTTTCGCTTTCTCGGATATTTAACTTGTACCGTAGACGAGGTTCTTGTACACAGAGCCGTCCGAAACTTTGGGGTGGCTGTGTGTTTCTGATTTTAATTTCCCTAAGCTATAGGACCATAAGTGGAAGTGCCATAGGCTCCGTTGCTTTGTTTTTTAGGTGTTTCAGGAAACACCATACACTTCTCCAGAGTGGCTGTTGTCAATTTACATCCCGCCCATCAGCATAACAAGGCTTCGTCTTCTCCATGGCCTGTGCTGCCTTTCTGGATTTTACACTTTTTTCAGATGGGTCTTTTGACCGGGGGGCAGTGAGACTTCACTGTAGTGCAGATTTCTTTAACATGCTTGCTTCGTTGGCCAAAAAGTGCGTATGCTTTTTTTCCTGAATATATTCAGGAAAAAAAGCATACGCCCTTTTTGGCCAAGTGCATCATTGTCGACGTTCTGCATCATTTCCTGTGCTATAAATGCAATTCCAGTCTACCCCCTGAAATCGTTTTCCTGCAATTCTGCCCCGCTTTCAAGTCCTCTTCGCAGCCTTCCTTCAGTATATTTTTGGAAGATAGCTGTCATTTATAACTCTGCAGGTTTGTGAATTACAGTGCCCCTGAGCTCCTTTCTTCAAATCGCTTTCTTGTGAGCTGCCCGCAAACCCGCATGATTGCTTCAGGCCCTAATCTGGTTCCGGCACGGCATGCTGAGCCTTTGGTTAATTCCTCTTCCTGGTGGGAAATGAGCGTTAAATTTGCCCGTGCAGACACGTAGAGCTAGTCTCTCATTGGTTCTCCCTATTCCTGTTCATCTTGCGCAGAAATTGCAAACTGTGCCAAACAGGAGGTTAAAGGCACTGACTCTCCAAGTGGGGAGAGGGTTAGTAAAAAGTCTGGAATTGTGAACCCGAGTAAAATGGGACGAAAACTGAGATGCATTTGAAAACGTTTCCCGGTCACATGGTGCACCATACTGTGGGTTTCCTATGCATGTTTTAGGTGAAGGAAGAATCGCTTAAACCTGGAGAGTTGGGACCCATGGAATGGGTACCATGCAGTATGACTTCAAAGGGTCTGCATTTGCTCATCGAACCTCAACAATGCTATCAGCCCGAAGTGTCCAACCTTATGTCTCACTCAGCTCTGGGTGTAGATGTGGTAAATCCAGGTTGCATCACAAGCCCTGAATGAATTATTTAAGAATTCCTCTCTATTTCACTGTCATTGTGTTTTGTTTTTGTAATTCATTTTGATAATGGGATTTATCGGATTTTCTCTGCTGCATTCATGCAGCTGTACACACGCTTGATTCTCTTATGGAGACATATAAATCCATGGGTTTGAAGATTCTTACTAGTCAGGTGTATTAATAGGCGTTGAATATAGGGTGTTTAGCCCATTTCGTTGAGCAAGGGGTAGGTCTTGACTATTACATATTTGACGTATGGAATGGTATCTGTGCTAATTTCTATCTCTGGTTTTATGCAGCACCCCAACTCCCCTTTCCCCTTAAGCAAACATAAGTTGGTTTTCTAAATTTGAGACCCTGTTCTGTTTTGTAATTCAGTTCATGTGTAGCCAAGATTACATTCCGTGTATTAGTGATATTTTATGATGTTTCATTTTCTGTGTGACTTATTTCACTTAGAATCATCGTACCTGAATCCACTCATTATGCCACGACGGGCCAGATGACGTAGACTTCATTGGTGAGTGATATTCTATTCTACGTACGTACCACAACTTCTTTATCCATTTTTCGCTTTCTGGGATATTTAACTTGTACCGTAGACGAGGTTCTTGTAAACAGAGCCGTCTGAAACTTTGGGGTGGCTGTGTGTTTTTGATTTTAATTTCCCTAAGCTATAGGACCATAAGTGGAAGTGCCGTAGGCTCCGTTGCTTTGTTTTTTAGTTGTTTGAGGAAACACCATACACTTCTCCAGAGTGGCTCTTGGCAATTTACATCCCACCCATCAGCATAACAAGGCTCCCTGTTCTCCATGGCCTGTGCTGCCTTTCTGGATTTTACACTTTTTTCAGATGGCCCTTTTGACC
Source organism: Delphinapterus leucas (assembly GCF_059928025.1). Taxonomy (NCBI): domain Eukaryota; kingdom Metazoa; phylum Chordata; class Mammalia; order Artiodactyla; family Monodontidae; genus Delphinapterus; species Delphinapterus leucas. The sequence continues at coordinate 10,632,399 of NW_028322233.1, read as the reverse complement.
GGGGGGCAGTGAGACTTCACTGTAGTGCAGATTTCTTTAATATGCTTGCTTGGTTGTCCAAAAAGGGCGTATGCGTTTTTTCCTGAATATATTCAGGAAAAAACGCATACGCCCTTTTTGGCCAAGTGCATCATTGTCGACGTTCTGCCTCTTTTCCTATGCTTTAAATGCAATTCCAGTGCACGCCCTGAAATCGTTTTCCTGCAATTCTGCACCGCTTTCAAGTCCACTTCGCAGCCTTACTTCAATACATTTTTAGACGATAGCTGTCATTTATAACTCTGCAGGTTTGTGAATTACAGTGCCCCTGAGCTCCATTGTTCAAATCGCTTTCTTGTGAGCTGGCTGCAAACCCGCACGATTGCTTCAGGCCCTAATCTGGTTCCGGAACGGCATGCTGAGCCTTTGGTTAATTCCTCTTCTTGGTGGGAAATGAGCATTAAATTTGCCCGTGCAGACACGTAGAGCTAGTCTCTCATTGGTTCTCCCTATTCCTGTTCATCTTGTGCCGAAATTGCAAACTGTGCCAAACAGGAGGTTAAAGGCACTGACTCTCCAAGTGGGGAGAGGGTTAGTAAAAAGTCTGGAATTGTGAACCCGAGTAAAATGGGACGAAAACTGAGATGCATTTGAAAACGTTTCCCGGTCACATGGTGCACCATACTGTGGGTTTCCTATGCATGTTTTAGGTGAAGGAAGAATCGCTTAAACCTGGAGAGTTGGGACCCATGGAATGGGTACCATGCAGTATGACTTCAAAGGGTCTGCATTTGCTCATCGAACCTCAACAATGCTATCAGCCCAAAGTGTCCAACCTTATGTCTCACTCAGCTCTGGGTGTAGATGTGGTAAATCCAGGTTGCATCACAAGCCCTGAATGAATTATTTAAGAATTCCTCTCTATTTCACTGTCATTGTGTTTTGTTTTTGTAATTCATTTTGATAATGGGATTTATCGGATTTTCTCTGCTGCATTCATGCAGCTGTACACACGCTTGATTCTCTTATGGAGACATATAAATCCATGGGTTTGAAGATTCTTACTAGTCAGGTGTATTAATAGGCGTTGAATATAGGGTGTTTAGCCCATTTCGTTGAGCAAGGGGTAGGTCTTGACTATTACATATTTGACGTATGGAATGGTATCTGTGCTAATTTCTATCTCTGGTTTTATGCAGCACCCCAACTCCCCTTTCCCCTTAAGCAAACATAAGTTGGTTTTCTAAATTGGAGACCCTGTTCTGTTTTGTAATTCAGTTCATGTGTAGCCAAGATTACATTCCGTGAATTAGTGATATCTTATGATGTTTCATTTTCTGTGTGATTTATTTCACTTAGAATCATCATACCTGAATCCACTCATTATGCCACGACGGGCCTGATGACATAGATTTCATTGGAGAGTGATATTCCATTGTACGTACGTACCACATATTCTTTATACATTTTTCGCTTTCTCGGATATTTAACTTGTACCGTAGACGAGGTTCTTGTACACAGAGCCGTCCGAAACTTTGGGGTGGCTGTGTGTTTCTGATTTTAATTTCCCTAAGCTATAGGACCATAAGTGGAAGTGCCATAGGCTCCGTTGCTTTGTTTTTTAGGTGTTTCAGGAAACACCATACACTTCTCCAGAGTGGCTGTTGTCAATTTACATCCCGCCCATCAGCATAACAAGGCTTCGTCTTCTCCATGGCCTGTCCTGCCTTTCTGGATTTTACACTTTTTTCAGATGGGTCTTTTGACCGGGGGGCAGTGAGACTTCATTGTAGTGCAGATTTCTTTAACATGCTTGCTTCGTTGGCCAAAAAGTGCGTATGCTTTTTTTCCTGAATATATTCAGGAAAAAAAGCATACGCCCTTTTTGGCCAAGTGCATCATTGTCGACGTTCTGCATCATTTCCTATGCTATAAATGCAATTCCAGTCTACCCCCTGAAATCGTTTTCCTGCAATTCTGCCCCGCTTTCAAGTCCTCTTCGCAGCCTTCCTTCAGTATATTTTTGGAAGATAGCTGTCATTTATAACTCTGCAGGTTTGTGAATTACAGTGCCCCTGAGCTCCTTTCTTCAAATCGCTTTCTTGTGAGCTGCCCGCAAACCCGCATGATTGCTTCAGGCCCTAATCTGGTTCCGGCACGGCATGCTGAGCCTTTGGTTAATTCCTCTTCCTGGTGGGAAATGAGCGTTAAATTTGCCCGTGCAGACACGTAGAGCTAGTCTCTCATTGGTTCTCCCTATTCCTGTTCATCTTGCGCAGAAATTGCAAACTGTGCCAAACAGGAGGTTAAAGGCACTGACTCTCCAAGTGGGGAGAGGGTTAGTAAAAAGTCTGGAATTGTGAACCCGAGTAAAATGGGACGAAAACTGAGATGCATTTGAAAACGTTTCCCGGTCACATGGTGCACCATACTGTGGGTTTCCTATGCATGTTTTAGGTGAAGGAAGAATCGCTTAAACCTGGAGAGTTGGGACCCATGGAATGGGTACCATGCAGTATGACTTCAAAGGGTCTGCATTTGCTCATCGAACCTCACCAATGCTATCAGCCCGAAGTGTCCAACCTTATGTCTCACTCAGCTCTGGGTGTAGATGTGGTAAATCCAGGTTGCATCACAAGCCCTGAATGAATTATTTAAGAATTCCTCTCTATTTCACTGTCATTGTGTTTTGTTTTTGTAATTCATTTTGATAATGGGATTTATCGGATTTTCTCTGCTGCATTCATGCAGCTGTACACACGCTTGATTCTCTTATGGAGACATATAAATCCATGGGTTTGAAGATTCTTACTAGTCAGTTGTATTCGTAGGCGTTGAATATAGGGTGTTTAGCCCATTTCGTTGAGCAAGGGGTAGGTCTTGACTATTACATATTTGACGTATGGAATGGTATCTGTGCTAATTTCTATCGCTGGTTTTATGCAGCACCCCAACTCACCTTTCCCCTTAAGCAAACATAAGTTGGTTTTCTAAATTGGAGACCCTGTTCTGTTTTGTAATTCAGTTCATGTGTAGCCAAGATTACATTCCGTGTATTAGTGATATTTTATGATGTTTCATTTTCTGTGTGACTTATTTCACTTAGAATCATCGTACCTGAATCCACTCATTATGCCACGACGGGCCAGATGACGTAGACTTCATTGGTGAGTGATATTCTATTCTACGTACGTACCACAACTTCTTTATCCATTTTTCGCTTTCTGGGATATTTAACTTGTACCGTAGACGAGGTTCTTGTAAACAGAGCCGTCTGAAACTTTGGGGTGGCTGTGTGTTTTTGATTTTAATTTCCCTAAGCTATAGGACCATAAGTGGAAGTGCCGTAGGCTCCGTTGCTTTGTTTTTTAGTTGTTTGAGGAAACACCATACACTTCTCCAGAGTGGCTCTTGGCAATTTACATCCCACCCATCAGCATAACAAGGCTCCCTGTTCTCCATGGCCTGTGCTGCCTTTCTGGATTTTACACTTTTTTCAGATGGCCCTTTTGACCGGGGGGCAGTGAGACTTCACTGTAGTGCAGATTTCTTTAATATGCTTGCTTGGTTGTCCAAAAAGGGCGTATGCGTTTTTTCCTGAATATATTCAGGAAAAAACGCATACGCCCTTTTTGGCCAAGTGCATCATTGTCGACGTTCTGCCTCTTTTCCTATGCTTTAAATGCAATTCCAGTGCACGCCCTGAAATCGTTTTCCTGCAATTCTGCACCGCTTTCAAGTCCACTTCGCAGCCTTACTTCAATACATTTTTAGACGATAGCTGTCATTTATAACTCTGCAGGTTTGTGAATTACAGTGCCCCTGAGCTCCATTGTTCAAATCGCTTTCTTGTGAGCTGGCTGCAAACCCGCACGATTGCTTCAGGCCCTAATCTGGTTCCGGAACGGCATGCTGAGCCTTTGGTTAATTCCTCTTCTTGGTGGGAAATGAGCATTAAATTTGCCCGTGCAGACACGTAGAGCTAGTCTCTCATTGGTTCTCCCTATTCCTGTTCATCTTGCGCAGAAATTGCAAACTGTGCCAAACAGGAGGTTAAAGGCACTGACTCTCCAAGTGGGGAGAGGGTTAGTAAAAAGTCTGGAATTGTGAACCCGAGTAAAATGGGACGAAAACTGAGATGCATTTGAAAACGTTTCCCGGTCACATGGTGCACCATACTGTGGGTTTCCTATGCATGTTTTAGGTGAAGGAAGAATCGCTTAAACCTGGAGAGTTGGGACCCATGGAATGGGTACCATGCAGTATGACTTCAAAGGGTCTGCATTTGCTCATCGAACCTCAACAATGCTATCAGCCCGAAGTGTCCAACCTTATGTCTCACGCAGCTCTGGGTGTAGATGTGGTAAATCCAGGTTGCATCACAAGCCCTGAATGAATTATTTAAGAATTCCTCTCTATTTCACTGTCATTGTGTTTTGTTTTTGTAATTCATTTTGATAATGGGATTTATCGGATTTTCTCTGCTGCATTCATGCAGCTGTACACACGCTTGATTCTCTTATGGAGACATATAAATCCATGGGTTTGAAGATTCTTACTAGTCAGGTGTATTAATAGGCGTTGAATATAGGGTGTTTAGCCCATTTCGTTGAGCAAGGGGTAGGTCTTGACTATTACATATTTGACGTATGTAATGGTATCTGTGCTAATTTCTATCTCTGGTTTTATGCAGCACCCCAACTCACCTTTCCCCTTAAGCAAACATAAGTTGGTTTTCTAAATTGGAGACCCTGTTCTGTTTTGTAATTCAGTTCATGTGTAGCCAAGATTACATTCCGTGAATTAGTGATATCTTATGATGTTTCATTTTCTGTGTGATTTATTTCACTTAGAATCATCGTACCTGAATCCACTCATTATGCCACGACGGGCCTGATGACATAGATTTCATTGGAGAGTGATATTCCATTGTACGTACGTACCACATATTCTTTATACATTTTTCGCTTTCTCGGATATTTAACTTGTACCGTAGACGAGGTTCTTGTACACAGAGCCGTCCGAAACTTTGGGGTGGCTGTGTGTTTCTGATTTTAATTTCCCTAAGCTATAGGACCATAAGTGGAAGTGCCATAGGCTCCGTTGCTTTGTTTTTTAGGTGTTTCAGGAAACACCATACACTTCTCCAGAGTGGCTGTTGTCAATTTACATCCCGCCCATCAGCATAACAAGGCTTCGTCTTCTCCATGGCCTGTGCTGCCTTTCTGGATTTTACACTTTTTTCAGATGGGTCTTTTGACCGGGGGGCAGTGAGACTTCACTGTAGTGCAGATTTCTTTAACATGCTTGCTTCGTTGGCCAAAAAGGGCGTATGCTTTTTTTCCTGAATATATTCAGGAAAAAAAGCATACGCCCTTTTTGGCCAAGTGCATCATTGTCGACGTTCTGCATCATTTCCTATGCTATAAATGCAATTCCAGTCTACCCCCTGAAATCGTTTTCCTGCAATTCTGCCCCGCTTTCAAGTCCTCTTCGCAGCCTTCCTTCAGTATATTTTTGGAAGATAGCTGTCATTTATAACTCTGCAGGTTTGTGAATTACAGTGCCCCTGAGCTCCTTTCTTCAAATCGCTTTCTTGTGAGCTGCCCGCAAACCCGCATGATTGCTTCAGGCCCTAATCTGGTTCCGGCACGGCATGCTGAGCCTTTGGTTAATTCCTCTTCCTGGTGGGAAATGAGCGTTAAATTTGCCCGTGCAGACACGTAGAGCTAGTCTCTCATTGGTTCTCCCTATTCCTGTTCATCTTGCGCAGAAATTGCAAACTGTGCCAAACAGGAGGTTAAAGGCACTGACTCTCCAAGTGGGGAGAGGGTTAGTAAAAAGTCTGGAATTGTGAACCCGAGTAAAATGGGACGAAAACTGAGATGCATTTGAAAACGTTTCCCGGTCACATGGTGCACCATACTGTGGGTTTCCTATGCATGTTTTAGGTGAAGGAAGAATCGCTTAAACCTGGAGAGTTGGGACCCATGGAATGGGTACCATGCAGTATGACTTCAAAGGGTCTGCATTTGCTCATCGAACCTCACCAATGCTATCAGCCCGAAGTGTCCAACCTTATGTCTCACTCAGCTCTGGGTGTAGATGTGGTAAATCCAGGTTGCATCACAAGCCCTGAATGAATTATTTAAGAATTCCTCTCTATTTCACTGTCATTGTGTTTTGTTTTTGTAATTCATTTTGATAATGGGATTTATCGGATTTTCTCTGCTGCATTCATGCAGCTGTACACACGCTTGATTCTCTTATGGAGACATATAAATCCATGGGTTTGAAGATTCTTACTAGTCAGGTGTATTAATAGGCGTTGAATATAGGGTGTTTAGCCCATTTCGTTGAGCAAGGCGTAGGTATTGACTATTACATATTTGACGTATGGAATGGTATCTGTGCTAATTTCTATCTCTGGTTTTATGCAGCACCCCAACTCCCCTTTCCCCTTAAGCAAACATAAGTTGGTTTTCTAAATTTGAGACCCTGTTCTGTTTTGTAATTCAGTTCATGTGTAGCCAAGATTACAATCCGTGTATTAGTGATATCTTATGATGTTTCATTTTCTGTGTGACTTATTTCACTTAGAATCTTCGTACCTGAATCCACTCATTATGCCACGACGGGCCTGATGACATAGATTTCATTGGTGAGTGATATTCCATTGTACGTACGTACCACAACTTCTTTATCCATTTTTCGCTTTCTGGGATATTTAACTTGTACCGTAGACGAGGTTCTTGTAAACAGAGCCGTCTGAAACTTTCGGGTGGCTGTGTGTTTTTGATTTTAATTTCCCAAAGCTATAGGACCGTAAGTGGAAGTGCCTTAGGCTCCGTTGCTTTGTTTTTTAGGTGTTTCAGGAAACACCATACACTTCTCCAGAGTGGCTGTTGGCAGTTTACATCCCACCCATCAGCATAACAAGGCTCCCTGTTCTCTATGACCTGTGCTGCATTTCTGGATTTTACACTTTTTTCAGATGGTCCTTTTGACCGGGGGGCAGTGAGACTTCATTGTAGTGCAGATTTCTATAACATGCTTGCTTGGCTGGCCAAAAAGGGCGTATGCTTTTTTCCCTGAATATATTCAGGAAAAAAAGCATACGCCCTTTTTGGCCAAGTGCATCATTGTCGACGTTCTGCCTCATTTCCTATGCTATAAATGCAATTCCAGTCTACCCCCTGAAATCGTTTTCCTGCAATTCTGCCCCGCTTTCAAATCCTCTTCGCAGCCTTCCTTCAGTATATTGTTGGACGATAGATGTCATTTATAACTCTGCAGGTTTGTGAATTACAGTGCCCCTGAGCTCCTTTCTACAAATCGCTTTCTTGTGAGCTGGCCGCAAACCCGCAGGATTGCTTCAGGCCCTAATCTGGTTCTGGCACGGCATGCTGAGCCTTTGGTTAATTCCTCTTCCTGGTTGGAAATGAGCGTTAAATTTGCCCGTGCAGACACCTACAGCTAGTCTCTCATTGGTTCTCCCTATTCCTGTTCATCTTGCGCAGAAATTGCAAACTGTGCCAAACAGGAGGTTAAAGGCACTGACTCTCCAAGTGGGGAGAGTGTTAGTAAAGGGTCTGAAATGGTGAACCCGAGTAAAAGGGGACAAAACCTGAGATGCATCTGAAAACGTTTCCCGGTCACACGGTGCACCATACTGTGGATTTCCCATGCATGTTTTAGCTGAAGGAAGAATCGCTTAAACCTGGAGATTTGGGACCCATGGAATGGGTACCATGCAGTATGACTTCAAAGGGTCTGCATTTGCTCATCGAACCTCAACAATGCTATCAGCCCGAAGTGTCCAACCTTATGTCTCACTCAGCTCTGGGTGTAGATGTGGTAAATCCAGGTTGCATCACAAGCCCTGAATGAATTATTTAAGAATTCCTCTCTATTTCACTGTCATTGTGTTTTGTTTTTGTAATTCATTTTGATAATGGGATTTATCGGATTTTCTCTGCTGCATTCATGCAGCTGTACACACGCTTGATTCTCTTATGGAGACATATAAATCCATGGGTTTGAAGATTCTTACTAGTCAGGTGTATTCGTAGGCGTTGAATATAGGGTGTTTAGCCCATTTCGTTGAGCAAGGGGTAGGTCTTGACTATTACATATTTGACGTATGGAATGGTATCTGTGCTAATTTCTATCGCTGGTTTTATGCAGCACCCCAACTCACCTTTCCCCTTAAGCAAACATAAGTTGGTTTTCTAAATTGGAGACCCTGTTCTGTTTTGTAATTCAGTTCATGTGTAGCCAAGATTACATTCCGTGTATTAGTGATATTTTATGATGTTTCATTTTCTGTGTGACTTATTTCACTTAGAATCATCGTACCTGAATCCACTCATTATGCCACGACGGGCCAGATGACGTAGACTTCATTGGTGAGTGATATTCTATTTTACGTACGTACCACAACTTCTTTATCCATTTTTCGCTTTCTGGGATATTTAACTTGTACCGTAGACGAGGTTCTTGTAAACAGAGCCGTCTGAAACTTTGGGGTGGCTGTGTGTTTTTGATTTTAATTTCCCTAAGCTATAGGACCATAAGTGGAAGTGCCGTAGGCTCCGTTGCTTTGTTTTTTAGTTGTTTGAGGAAACACCATACACTTCTCCAGAGTGGCTCTTGGCAATTTACATCCCACCCATCAGCATAACAAGGCTCCCTGTTCTCCATGGCCTGTGCTGCCTTTCTGGATTTTACACTTTTTTCAGATGGCCCTTTTGACCGGGGGGCAGTGAGACTACACTGTAGTGCAGATTTCTTTAATATGCTTGCTTGGTTGTCCAAAAAGGGCGTATGCGTTTTTTCCTGAATATATTCAGGAAAAAACGCATACGCCCTTTTTGGCCAAGTGCATCATTGTCGACGTTCTGCCTCTTTTCCTATGCTTTAAATGCAATTCCAGTGCACGCCCTGAAATCGTTTTCCTGCAATTCTGCACCGCTTTCAAGTCCACTTCGCAGCCTTACTTCAATACATTTTTAGACGATAGCTGTCATTTATAACTCTGCAGGTTTGTGAATTACAGTGCCCCTGAGCTCCATTGTTCAAATCGCTTTCTTGTGAGCTGGCTGCAAACCCGCACGATTGCTTCAGGCCCTAATCTGGTTCCGGAACGGCATGCTGAGCCTTTGGTTAATTCCTCTTCTTGGTGGGAAATGAGCATTAAATTTGCCCGTGCAGACACGCAGAGCTAGTCTCTCATTGGTTCTCCCTATTCCTGTTCATCTTGCGCAGAAATTGCAAACTGTGCCAAACAGGAGGTTAAAGGCACTGACTCTCCAAGTGGGGAGAGGGTTAGTAAAAAGTCTGGAATTGTGAACCCGAGTAAAATGGGACGAAAACTGAGATGCATTTGAAAACGTTTCCCGGTCACATGGTGCACCATACTGTGGGTTTCCTATGCATGTTTTAGGTGAAGGAAGAATCGCTTAAACCTGGAGAGTTGGGACCCATGGAATGGGTACCATGCAGTATGACTTCAAAGGGTCTGCATTTGCTCATCGAACCTCAACAATGCTATCAGCCCGAAGTGTCCAACCTTATGTCTCACTCAGCTCTGGGTGTAGATGTGGTAAATCCAGGTTGCATCACAAGCCCTGAATGAATTATTTAAGAATTCCTCTCTATTTCACTGTCATTGTGTTTTGTTTTTGTAATTCATTTTGATAATGGGATTTATCGGATTTTCTCTGCTGCATTCATGCAGCTGTACACACGCTTGATTCTCTTATGGAGACATATAAATCCATGGGTTTGAAGATTCTTACTAGTCAGGTGTATTAATAGGCGTTGAATATAGGGTGTTTAGCCCATTTCGTTGAGCAAGGGGTAGGTCTTGACTATTACATATTTGACGTATGGAATGGTATCTGTGCTAATTTCTATCTCTGGTTTTATGCAGCACCCCAACTCACCTTTCCCCTTAAGCAAACATAAGTTGGTTTTCTAAATTGGAGACCCTGTTCTGTTTTGTAATTCAGTTCATGTGTAGCCAAGATTACATTCCGTGAATTAGTGATATCTTATGATGTTTCATTTTCTGTGTGATTTATTTCACTTAGAATCATCGTACCTGAATCCACTCATTATGCCACGACGGGCCTGATGACATAGATTTCATTGGAGAGTGATATTCCATTGTACGTACGTACCACATATTCTTTATACATTTTTCGCTTTCTCGGATATTTAACTTGTACCGTAGACGAGGTTCTTGTACACAGAGCCGTCCGAAACTTTGGGGTGGCTGTGTGTTTCTGATTTTAATTTCCCTAAGCTATAGGACCATAAGTGGAAGTGCCATAGGCTCCGTTGCTTTGTTTTTTAGGTGTTTCAGGAAACACCATACACTTCTCCAGAGTGGCTGTTGTCAATTTACATCCCGCCCATCAGCATAACAAGGCTTCGTCTTCTCCATGGCCTGTGCTGCCTTTCTGGATTTTACACTTTTTTCAGATGGGTCTTTTGACCGGGGGGCAGTGAGACTTCACTGTAGTGCAGATTTCTTTAACATGCTTGCTTCGTTGGCCAAAAAGGGCGTATGCTTTTTTTCCTGAATATATTCAGGAAAAAAAGCATACGCCCTTTTTGGCCAAGTGCATCATTGTCGACGTTCTGCATCATTTCCTATGCTATAAATGCAATTCCAGTCTACCCCCTGAAATCGTTTTCCTGCAATTCTGCCCCGCTTTCAAGTCCTCTTCGCAGCCTTCCTTCAGTATATTTTTGGAAGATAGCTGTCATTTATAACTCTGCAGGTTTGTGAATTACAGTGCCCCTGAGCTCCTTTCTTCAAATCGCTTTCTTGTGAGCTGCCCGCAAACCCGCATGATTGCTTCAGGCCCTAATCTGGTTCCGGCACGGCATGCTGAGCCTTTGGTTAATTCCTCTTCCTGGTGGGAAATGAGCGTTAAATTTGCCCGTGCAGACACGTAGAGCTAGTCTCTCATTGGTTCTCCCTATTCCTGTTCATCTTGCGCAGAAATTGCAAACTGTGCCAAACAGGAGGTTAAAGGCACTGACTCTCCAAGTGGGGAGAGGGTTAGTAAAAAGTCTGGAATTGTGAACCCGAGTAAAATGGGACGAAAACTGAGATGCATTTGAAAACGTTTCCCGGTCACATGGTGCACCATACTGTGGGTTTCCTATGCATGTTTTAGGTGAAGGAAGAATCGCTTAAACCTGGAGAGTTGGGACCCATGGAATGGGTACCATGCAGTATGACTTCAAAGGGTCTGCATTTGCTCATCGAACCTCACCAATGCTATCAGCCCGAAGTGTCCAACCTTATGTCTCACTCAGCTCTGGGTGTAGATGTGGTAAATCCAGGTTGCATCACAAGCCCTGAATGAATTATTTAAGAATTCCTCTCTATTTCACTGTCATTGTGTTTTGTTTTTGTAATTCATTTTGATAATGGGATTTATCGGATTTTCTCTGCTGCATTCATGCAGCTGTACACACGCTTGATTCTCTTATGGAGACATATAAATCCATGGGTTTGAAGATTCTTACTAGTCAGGTGTAGTAATAGGCGTTGAATATAGGGTGTTTAGCCCATTTCGTTGAGCAAGGGGTAGGTCTTGACTATTACATATTTGACGTATGGAATGGTATCTGTGCTAATTTCTATCTCTGGTTTTATGCAGCACCCCAACTCACCTTTCCCCTTAAGCAAACATAAGTTGGTTTTCTAAATTGGAGACCCTGTTCTGTTTTGTAATTCAGTTCATGTGTAGCCAAGATTACATTCCGTGAATTAGTGATATCTTATGATGTTTCATTTTCTGTGTGATTTATTTCACTTAGAATCATCGTACCTGAATCCACTCATTATGCCACGACGGGCCTGATGACATAGATTTCATTGGAGAGTGATATTCCATTGTACGTACGTACCACATATTCTTTATACATTTTTCGCTTTCTCGGATATTTAACTTGTACCGTAGACGAGGTTCTTGTACACAGAGCCGTCCGAAACTTTGGGGTGGCTGTGTGTTTCTGATTTTAATTTCCCTAAGCTATAGGACCATAAGTGGAAGTGCCATAGGCTCCGTTGCTTTGTTTTTTAGGTGTTTCAGGAAACACCATACACTTCTCCAGAGTGGCTGTTGTCAATTTACATCCCGCCCATCAGCATAACAAGGCTTCGTCTTCTCCATGGCCTGTGCTGCCTTTCTGGATTTTACACTTTTTTCAGATGGGTCTTTTGACCGGGGGGCAGTGAGACTTCACTGTAGTGCAGATTTCTTTAACATGCTTGCTTCGTTGGCCAAAAAGTGCGTATGCTTTTTTTCCTGAATATATTCAGGAAAAAAAGCATACGCCCTTTTTGGCCAAGTGCATCATTGTCGACGTTCTGCATCATTTCCTATGCTATAAATGCAATTCCAGTCTACCCCCTGAAATCGTTTTCCTGCAATTCTGCCCCGCTTTCAAGTCCTCTTCGCAGCCTTCCTTCAGTATATTTTTGGAAGATAGCTGTCATTTATAACTCTGCAGGTTTGTGAATTACAGTGCCCCTGAGCTCCTTTCTTCAAATCGCTTTCTTGTGAGCTGCCCGCAAACCCGCATGATTGCTTCAGGCCCTAATCTGGTTCCGGCACGGCATGCTGAGCCTTTGGTTAATTCCTCTTCCTGGTGGGAAATGAGCGTTAAATTTGCCCGTGCAGACACGTAGAGCTAGTCTCTCATTGGTTCTCCCTATTCCTGTTCATCTTGCGCAGAAATTGCAAACTGTGCCAAACAGGAGGTTAAAGGCACTGACTCTCCAAGTGGGGAGAGGGTTAGTAAAAAGTCTGGAATTGTGAACCCGAGTAAAATGGGACGAAAACTGAGATGCATTTGAAAACGTTTCCCGGTCACATGGTGCACCATACTGTGGGTTTCCTATGCATGTTTTAGGTGAAGGAAGAATCGCTTAAACCTGGAGAGTTGGGACCCATGGAATGGGTACCATGCAGTATGACTTCAAAGGGTCTGCATTTGCTCATCGAACCTCAACAATGCTATCAGCCCGAAGTGTCCAACCTTATGTCTCACTCAGCTCTGGGTGTAGATGTGGTAAATCCAGGTTGCATCACAAGCCCTGAATGAATTATTTAAGAATTCCTCTCTATTTCACTGTCATTGTGTTTTGTTTTTGTAATTCATTTTGATAATGGGATTTATCGGATTTTCTCTGCTGCATTCATGCAGCTGTACACACGCTTGATTCTCTTATGGAGACATATAAATCCATGGGTTTGAAGATTCTTACTAGTCAGGTGTATTAATAGGCGTTGAATATAGGGTGTTTAGCCCATTTCGTTGAGCAAGGGGTAGGTCTTGACTATTACATATTTGACGTATGGAATGGTATCTGTGCTAATTTCTATCTCTGGTTTTATGCAGCACCCCAACTCACCTTTCCCCTTAAGCAAACATAAGTTGGTTTTCTAAATTGGAGACCCTGTTCTGTTTTGTAATTCAGTTCATGTGTAGCCAAGATTACATTCCGTGAATTAGTGATATCTTATGATGTTTCATTTTCTGTGTGATTTATTTCACTTAGAATCATCGTACCTGAATCCACTCATTATGCCATGACGGGCCTGATGACATAGATTTCATTGGAGAGTGATATTCCATTGTACGTACGTACCACATATTCTTTATACATTTTTCGCTTTCTCGGATATTTAACTTGTACCGTAGACGAGGTTCTTGTACACAGAGCCGTCCGAAACTTTGGGGTGGCTGTGTGTTTCTGATTTTAATTTCCCTAAGCTATAGGACCATAAGTGGAAGTGCCATAGGCTCCGTTGCTTTGTTTTTTAGGTGTTTCAGGAAACACCATACACTTCTCCAGAGTGGCTGTTGTCAATTTACATCCCGCCCATCAGCATAACAAGGCTTCGTCTTCTCCATGGCCTGTGCTGCCTTTCTGGATTTTACACTTTTTTCAGATGGGTCTTTTGACCGGGGGGCAGTGAGACTTCACTGTAGTGCAGATTTCTTTAACATGCTTGCTTCGTTGGCCAAAAAGTGCGTATGCTTTTTTTCCTGAATATATTCAGGAAAAAAAGCATACGCCCTTTTTGGCCAAGTGCATCATTGTCGACGTTCTGCATCATTTCCTATGCTATAAATGCAATTCCAGTCTACCCCCTGAAATCGTTTTCCTGCAATTCTGCCCCGCTTTCAAGTCCTCTTCGCAGCCTTCCTTCAGTATATTTTTGGAAGATAGCTGTCATTTATAACTCTGCAGGTTTGTGAATTACAGTGCCCCTGAGCTCCTTTCTTCAAATCGCTTTCTTGTGAGCTGCCCGCAAACCCGCATGATTGCTTCAGGCCCTAATCTGGTTCCGGCACGGCATGCTGAGCCTTTGGTTAATTCCTCTTCCTGGTGGGAAATGAGCGTTAAATTTGCCCGTGCAGACACGTAGAGCTAGTCTCTCATTGGTTCTCCCTATTCCTGTTCATCTTGCGCAGAAATTGCAAACTGTGCCAAACAGGAGGTTAAAGGCACTGACTCTCCAAGTGGGGAGAGGGTTAGTAAAAAGTCTGGAATTGTGAACCCGAGTAAAATGGGACGAAAACTGAGATGCATTTGAAAACGTTTCCCGGTCACATGGTGCACCATACTGTGGGTTTCCTATGCATGTTTTAGGTGAAGGAAGAATCGCTTAAACCTGGAGAGTTGGGACCCATGGAATGGGTACCATGCAGTATGACTTCAAAGGGTCTGCATTTGCTCATCGAACCTCAACAATGCTATCAGCCCGAAGTGTCCAACCTTATGTCTCACTCAGCTCTGGGTGTAGATGTGGTAAATCCAGGTTGCATCACAAGCCCTGAATGAATTATTTAAGAATTCCTCTCTATTTCACTGTCATTGTGTTTTGTTTTTGTAATTCATTTTGATAATGGGATTTATCGGATTTTCTCTGCTGCATTCATGCAGCTGTACACACGCTTGATTCTCTTATGGAGACATATAAATCCATGGGTTTGAAGATTCTTACTAGTCAGGTGTATTAATAGGCGTTGAATATAGGGTGTTTAGCCCATTTCGTTGAGCAAGGGGTAGGTCTTGACTATTACATATTTGACGTATGGAATGGTATCTGTGCTAATTTCTATCTCTGGTTTTATGCAGCACCCCAACTCACCTTTCCCCTTAAGCAAACATAAGTTGGTTTTCTAAATTGGAGACCCTGTTCTGTTTTGTAATTCAGTTCATGTGTAGCCAAGATTACATTCCGTGAATTAGTGATATCTTATGATGTTTCATTTTCTGTGTGATTTATTTCACTTAGAATCATCGTACCTGAATCCACTCATTATGCCACGACGGGCCTGATGACATAGATTTCATTGGAGAGTGATATTCCATTGTACGTACGTACCACATATTCTTTATACATTTTTCGCTTTCTCGGATATTTAACTTGTACCGTAGACGAGGTTCTTGTACACAGAGCCGTCCGAAACTTTGGGGTGGCTGTGTGTTTCTGATTTTAATTTCCCTAAGCTATAGGACCATAAGTGGAAGTGCCATAGGCTCCGTTGCTTTGTTTTTTAGGTGTTTCAGGAAACACCATACACTTCTCCAGAGTGGCTGTTGTCAATTTACATCCCGCCCATCAGCATAACAAGGCTTCGTCTTCTCCATGGCCTGTGCTGCCTTTCTGGATTTTACACTTTTTTCAGATGGGTCTTTTGACCGGGGGGCAGTGAGACTTCACTGTAGTGCAGATTTCTTTAACATGCTTGCTTCGTTGGCCAAAAAGTGCGTATGCTTTTTTTCCTGAATATATTCAGGAAAAAAAGCATACGCCCTTTTTGGCCAAGTGCATCATTGTTGACGTTCTGCATCATTTCCTATGCTATAAATGCAATTCCAGTCTACCCCCTGAAATCGTTTTCCTGCAATTCTGCCCCGCTTTCAAGTCCTCTTCGCAGCCTTCCTTCAGTATATTTTTGGAAGATAGCTGTCATTTATAACTCTGCAGGTTTGTGAATTACAGTGCCCCTGAGCTCCTTTCTTCAAATCGCTTTCTTGTGAGCTGCCCGCAAACCCGCATGATTGCTTCAGGCCCTAATCTGGTTCCGGCACGGCATGCTGAGCCTTTGGTTAATTCCTCTTCCTGGTGGGAAATGAGCGTTAAATTTGCCCGTGCAGACACGTAGAGCTAGTCTCTCATTGGTTCTCCCTATTCCTGTTCATCTTGCGCAGA
The DNA here is from genome assembly GCF_059928025.1 of Delphinapterus leucas. Classification (NCBI taxonomy): domain Eukaryota; kingdom Metazoa; phylum Chordata; class Mammalia; order Artiodactyla; family Monodontidae; genus Delphinapterus; species Delphinapterus leucas. The sequence goes on along the minus strand of NW_028322233.1, from coordinate 10,616,164 downwards.
AATTGCAAACTGTGCCAAACAGGAGGTTAAAGGCACTGACTCTCCAAGTGGGGAGAGGGTTAGTAAAAAGTCTGGAATTGTGAACCCGAGTAAAATGGGACGAAAACTGAGATGCATTTGAAAACGTTTCCCGGTCACATGGTGCACCATACTGTGGGTTTCCTATGCATGTTTTAGGTGAAGGAAGAATCGCTTAAACCTGGAGAGTTGGGACCCATGGAATGGGTACCATGCAGTATGACTTCAAAGGGTCTGCATTTGCTCATCGAACCTCAACAATGCTATCAGCCCGAAGTGTCCAACCTTATGTCTCACTCAGCTCTGGGTGTAGATGTGGTAAATCCAGGTTGCATCACAAGCCCTGAATGAATTATTTAAGAATTCCTCTCTATTTCACTGTCATTGTGTTTTGTTTTTGTAATTCATTTTGATAATGGGATTTATCGGATTTTCTCTGCTGCATTCATGCAGCTGTACACACGCTTGATTCTCTTATGGAGACATATAAATCCATGGGTTTGAAGATTCTTACTAGTCAGGTGTATTAATAGGCGTTGAATATAGGGTGTTTAGCCCATTTCGTTGAGCAAGGGGTAGGTCTTGACTATTACATATTTGACGTATGGAATGGTATCTGTGCTAATTTCTATCTCTGGTTTTATGCAGCACCCCAACTCCCCTTTCCCCTTAAGCAAACATAAGTTGGTTTTCTAAATTTGAGACCCTGTTCTGTTTTGTAATTCAGTTCATGTGTAGCCAAGATTACAATCCGTGTATTAGTGATATCTTATGATGTTTCATTTTCTGTGTGACTTATTTCACTTAGAATCTTCGTACCTGAATCCACTCATTATGCCACGACGGGCCTGATGACATAGATTTCATTGGTGAGTGATATTCCATTGTACGTACGTACCACAACTTCTTTATCCATTTTTCGCTTTCTGGGATATTTAACTTGTACCGTAGACGAGGTTCTTGTAAACAGAGCCGTCTGAAACTTTCGGGTGGCTGTGTGTTTTTGATTTTAATTTCCCTAAGCTATAGGACCGTAAGTGGAAGTGCCTTAGGCTCCGTTGCTTTGTTTTTTAGGTGTTTCAGGAAACACCATACACTTCTCCAGAGTGGCTGTTGGCAGTTTACATCCCACCCATCAGCATAACAAGGCTCCCTGTTCTCTATGACCTGTGCTGCATTTCTGGATTTTACACTTTTTTCAGATGGCCCTTTTGACCGGGGGGCAGTGAGACTTCATTGTAGTGCAGATTTCTATAACATGCTTGCTTGGCTGGCCAAAAAGGGCGTATGCTTTTTTCCCTGAATATATTCAGGAAAAAAAGCATACGCCCTTTTTGGCCAAGTGCATCATTGTCGACGTTCTGCCTCATTTCCTATGCTATAAATGCAATTCCATTCTACCCCCTGAAATCGTTTTCCTGCAATTCTGCCCCGCTTTCAAATCCTCTTCGCAGCCTTCCTTCAGTATATTGTTGGACGATAGATGTCATTTATAACTCTGCAGGTTTGTGAATTACAGTGCCCCTGAGCTCCTTTCTACAAATCGCTTTCTTGTGAGCTGGCCGCAAACCCGCAGGATTGCTTCAGGCCCTAATCTGGTTCTGGCACGGCATGCTGAGCCTTTGGTTAATTCCTCTTCCTGGTTGGAAATGAGCGTTAAATTTGCCCGTGCAGACACCTACAGCTAGTCTCTCATTGGTTCTCCCTATTCCTGTTCATCTTGCGCAGAAATTGCAAACTGTGCCAAACAGGAGGTTAAAGGCACTGACTCTCCAAGTGGGGAGAGTGTTAGTAAAGGGTCTGAAATGGTGAACCCGAGTAAAAGGGGACAAAACCTGAGATGCATCTGAAAACGTTTCCCGGTCACACGGTGCACCATACTGTGGATTTCCCATGCATGTTTTAGCTGAAGGAAGAATCGCTTAAACCTGGAGATTTGGGACCCATGGAATGGGTACCATGCAGTATGACTTCAAAGGGTCTGCATTTGCTCATCGAACCTCAACAATGCTATCAGCCCGAAGTGTCCAACCTTATGTCTCACTCAGCTCTGGGTGTAGATGTGGTAAATCCAGGTTGCATCACAAGCCCTGAATGAATTATTTAAGAATTCCTCTCTATTTCACTGTCATTGTGTTTTGTTTTTGTAATTCATTTTGATAATGGGATTTATCGGATTTTCTCTGCTGCATTCATGCAGCTGTACACACGCTTGATTCTCTTATGGAGACATATAAATCCATGGGTTTGAAGATTCTTACTAGTCAGGTGTATTCGTAGGCGTTGAATATAGGGTGTTTAGCCCATTTCGTTGAGCAAGGGGTAGGTCTTGACTATTACATATTTGACGTATGGAATGGTATCTGTGCTAATTTCTATCGCTGGTTTTATGCAGCACCCCAACTCACCTTTCCCCTTAAGCAAACATAAGTTGGTTTTCTAAATTGGAGACCCTGTTCTGTTTTGTAATTCAGTTCATGTGTAGCCAAGATTACATTCCGTGTATTAGTGATATTTTATGATGTTTCATTTTCTGTGTGACTTATTTCACTTAGAATCATCGTACCTGAATCCACTCATTATGCCACGACGGGCCAGGTGACGTAGACTTCATTGGTGAGTGATATTCTATTTTACGTACGTACCACAACTTCTTTATCCATTTTTCGCTTTCTGGGATATTTAACTTGTACCGTAGACGAGGTTCTTGTAAACAGAGCCGTCTGAAACTTTGGGGTGGCTGTGTGTTTTTGATTTTAATTTCCCTAAGCTATAGGACCATAAGTGGAAGTGCCGTAGGCTCCGTTGCTTTGTTTTTTAGTTGTTTGAGGAAACACCATACACTTCTCCAGAGTGGCTCTTGGCAATTTACATCCCACCCATCAGCATAACAAGGCTCCCTGTTCTCCATGGCCTGTGCTGCCTTTCTGGATTTTACACTTTTTTCAGATGGCCCTTTTGACCGGGGGGCAGTGAGACTTCACTGTAGTGCAGATTTCTTTAATATGCTTGCTTGGTTGTCCAAAAAGGGCGTATGCGTTTTTTCCTGAATATATTCAGGAAAAAACGCATACGCCCTTTTTGGCCAAGTGCATCATTGTCGACGTTCTGCCTCTTTTCCTATGCTTTAAATGCAATTCCAGTGCACGCCCTGAAATCGTTTTCCTGCAATTCTGCACCGCTTTCAAGTCCACTTCGCAGCCTTACTTCAATACATTTTTAGACGATAGCTGTCATTTATAACTCTGCAGGTTTGTGAATTACAGTGCCCCTGAGCTCCATTGTTCAAATCGCTTTCTTGTGAGCTGGCTGCAAACCCGCACGATTGCTTCAGGCCCTAATCTGGTTCCGGAACGGCATGCTGAGCCTTTGGTTAATTCCTCTTCTTGGTGGGAAATGAGCATTAAATTTGCCCGTGCAGACACGTAGAGCTAGTCTCTCATTGGTTCTCCCTATTCCTGTTCATCTTGCGCAGAAATTGCAAACTGTGCCAAACAGGAGGTTAAAGGCACTGACTCTCCAAGTGGGGAGAGGGTTAGTAAAAAGTCTGGAATTGTGAACCCGAGTAAAATGGGACGAAAACTGAGATGCATTTGAAAACGTTTCCCGGTCACATGGTGCACCATACTGTGGGTTTCCTATGCATGTTTTAGGTGAAGGAAGAATCGCTTAAACCTGGAGAGTTGGGACCCATGGAATGGGTACCATGCAGTATGACTTCAAAGGGTCTGCATTTGCTCATCGAACCTCACCAATGCTATCAGCCCGAAGTGTCCAACCTTATGTCTCACTCAGCTCTGGGTGTAGATGTGGTAAATCCAGGTTGCATCACAAGCCCTGAATGAATTATTTAAGAATTCCTCTCTATTTCACTGTCATTGTGTTTTGTTTTTGTAATTCATTTTGATAATGGGATTTATCGGATTTTCTCTGCTGCATTCATGCAGCTGTACACACGCTTGATTCTCTTATGGAGACATATAAATCCATGGGTTTGAAGATTCTTACTAGTCAGGTGTAGTAATAGGCGTTGAATATAGGGTGTTTAGCCCATTTCGTTGAGCAAGGGGTAGGTCTTGACTATTACATATTTGACGTATGGAATGGTATCTGTGCTAATTTCTATCTCTGGTTTTATGCAGCACCCCAACTCACCTTTCCCCTTAAGCAAACATAAGTTGGTTTTCTAAATTGGAGACCCTGTTCTGTTTTGTAATTCAGTTCATGTGTAGCCAAGATTACATTCCGTGAATTAGTGATATCTTATGATGTTTCATTTTCTGTGTGATTTATTTCACTTAGAATCATCGTACCTGAATCCACTCATTATGCCACGACGGGCCTGATGACATAGATTTCATTGGAGAGTGATATTCCATTGTACGTACGTACCACATATTCTTTATACATTTTTCGCTTTCTCGGATATTTAACTTGTACCGTAGACGAGGTTCTTGTACACAGAGCCGTCCGAAACTTTGGGGTGGCTGTGTGTTTCTGATTTTAATTTCCCTAAGCTATAGGACCATAAGTGGAAGTGCCATAGGCTCCGTTGCTTTGTTTTTTAGGTGTTTCAGGAAACACCATACACTTCTCCAGAGTGGCTGTTGTCAATTTACATCCCGCCCATCAGCATAACAAGGCTTCGTCTTCTCCATGGCCTGTGCTGCCTTTCTGGATTTTACACTTTTTTCAGATGGGTCTTTTGACCGGGGGGCAGTGAGACTTCACTGTAGTGCAGATTTCTTTAACATGCTTGCTTCGTTGGCCAAAAAGTGCGTATGCTTTTTTTCCTGAATATATTCAGGAAAAAAAGCATACGCCCTTTTTGGCCAAGTGCATCATTGTCGACGTTCTGCATCATTTCCTATGCTATAAATGCAATTCCAGTCTACCCCCTGAAATCGTTTTCCTGCAATTCTGCCCCGCTTTCAAGTCCTCTTCGCAGCCTTCCTTCAGTATATTTTTGGAAGATAGCTGTCATTTATAACTCTGCAGGTTTGTGAATTACAGTGCCCCTGAGCTCCTTTCTTCAAATCGCTTTCTTGTGAGCTGCCCGCAAACCCGCATGATTGCTTCAGGCCCTAATCTGGTTCCGGCACGGCATGCTGAGCCTTTGGTTAATTCCTCTTCCTGGTGGGAAATGAGCGTTAAATTTGCCCGTGCAGACACGTAGAGCTAGTCTCTCATTGGTTCTCCCTATTCCTGTTCATCTTGCGCAGAAATTGCAAACTGTGCCAAACAGGAGGTTAAAGGCACTGACTCTCCAAGTGGGGAGAGGGTTAGTAAAAAGTCTGGAATTGTGAACCCGAGTAAAATGGGACGAAAACTGAGATGCATTTGAAAACGTTTCCCGGTCACATGGTGCACCATACTGTGGGTTTCCTATGCATGTTTTAGGTGAAGGAAGAATCGCTTAAACCTGGAGAGTTGGGACCCATGGAATGGGTACCATGCAGTATGACTTCAAAGGGTCTGCATTTGCTCATCGAACCTCACCAATGCTATCAGCCCGAAGTGTCCAACCTTATGTCTCACTCAGCTCTGGGTGTAGATGTGGTAAATCCAGGTTGCATCACAAGCCCTGAATGAATTATTTAAGAATTCCTCTCTATTTCACTGTCATTGTGTTTTGTTTTTGTAATTCATTTTGATAATGGGATTTATCGGATTTTCTCTGCTGCATTCATGCAGCTGTACACACGCTTGATTCTCTTATGGAGACATATAAATCCATGGGTTTGAAGATTCTTACTAGTCAGGTGTATTAATAGGCGTTGAATATAGGGTGTTTAGCCCATTTCGTTGAGCAAGGGGTAGGTCTTGACTATTACATATTTGACGTATGGAATGGTATCTGTGCTAATTTCTATCTCTGGTTTTATGCAGCACCCCAACTCACCTTTCCCCTTAAGCAAACATAAGTTGGTTTTCTAAATTGGAGACCCTGTTCTGTTTTGTAATTCAGTTCATGTGTAGCCAAGATTACATTCCGTGAATTAGTGATATCTTATGATGTTTCATTTTCTGTGTGATTTATTTCACTTAGAATCATCGTACCTGAATCCACTCATTATGCCACGACGGGCCTGATGACATAGATTTCATTGGAGAGTGATATTCCATTGTACGTACGTACCACATATTCTTTATACATTTTTCGCTTTCTCGGATATTTAACTTGTACCGTAGACGAGGTTCTTGTACACAGAGCCGTCCGAAACTTTGGGGTGGCTGTGTGTTTCTGATTTTAATTTCCCTAAGCTATAGGACCATAAGTGGAAGTGCCATAGGCTCCGTTGCTTTGTTTTTTAGGTGTTTCAGGAAACACCATACACTTCTCCAGAGTGGCTGTTGTCAATTTACATCCCGCCCATCAGCATAACAAGGCTTCGTCTTCTCCATGGCCTGTGCTGCCTTTCTGGATTTTACACTTTTTTCAGATGGGTCTTTTGACCGGGGGGCAGTGAGACTTCACTGTAGTGCAGATTTCTTTAACATGCTTGCTTCGTTGGCCAAAAAGGGCGTATGCTTTTTTTCCTGAATATATTCAGGAAAAAAAGCATACGCCCTTTTTGGCCAAGTGCATCATTGTCGACGTTCTGCATCATTTCCTATGCTATAAATGCAATTCCAGTCTACCCCCTGAAATCGTTTTCCTGCAATTCTGCCCCGCTTTCAAGTCCTCTTCGCAGCCTTCCTTCAGTATATTTTTGGAAGATAGCTGTCATTTATAACTCTGCAGGTTTGTGAATTACAGTGCCCCTGAGCTCCTTTCTTCAAATCGCTTTCTTGTGAGCTGCCCGCAAACCCGCATGATTGCTTCAGGCCCTAATCTGGTTCCGGCACGGCATGCTGAGCCTTTGGTTAATTCCTCTTCCTGGTGGGAAATGAGCGTTAAATTTGCCCGTGCAGACACGTAGAGCTAGTCTCTCATTGGTTCTCCCTATTCCTGTTCATCTTGCGCAGAAATTGCAAACTGTGCCAAACAGGAGGTTAAAGGCACTGACTCTCCAAGTGGGGAGAGGGTTAGTAAAAAGTCTGGAATTGTGAACCCGAGTAAAATGGGACGAAAACTGAGATGCATTTGAAAACGTTTCCCGGTCACATGGTGCACCATACTGTGGGTTTCCTATGCATGTTTTAGGTGAAGGAAGAATCGCTTAAACCTGGAGAGTTGGGACCCATGGAATGGGTACCATGCAGTATGACTTCAAAGGGTCTGCATTTGCTCATCGAACCTCAACAATGCTATCAGCCCGAAGTGTCCAACCTTATGTCTCACTCAGCTCTGGGTGTAGATGTGGTAAATCCAGGTTGCATCACAAGCCCTGAATGAATTATTTAAGAATTCCTCTCTATTTCACTGTCATTGTGTTTTGTTTTTGTAATTCATTTTGATAATGGGATTTATCGGATTTTCTCTGCTGCATTCATGCAGCTGTACACACGCTTGATTCTCTTATGGAGACATATAAATCCATGGGTTTGAAGATTCTTACTAGTCAGGTGTATTAATAGGCGTTGAATATAGGGTGTTTAGCCCATTTCGTTGAGCAAGGGGTAGGTCTTGACTATTACATATTTGACGTATGGAATGGTATCTGTGCTAATTTCTATCTCTGGTTTTATGCAGCACCCCAACTCACCTTTCCCCTTAAGCAAACATAAGTTGGTTTTCTAAATTGGAGACCCTGTTCTGTTTTGTAATTCAGTTCATGTGTAGCCAAGATTACATTCCGTGAATTAGTGATATCTTATGATGTTTCATTTTCTGTGTGATTTATTTCACTTAGAATCATCGTACCTGAATCCACTCATTATGCCACGACGGGCCTGATGACATAGATTTCATTGGAGAGTGATATTCCATTGTACGTACGTACCACATATTCTTTATACATTTTTCGCTTTCTCGGATATTTAACTTGTACCGTAGACGAGGTTCTTGTACACAGAGCCGTCCGAAACTTTGGGGTGGCTGTGTGTTTCTGATTTTAATTTCCCTAAGCTATAGGACCATAAGTGGAAGTGCCATAGGCTCCGTTGCTTTGTTTTTTAGGTGTTTCAGGAAACACCATACACTTCTCCAGAGTGGCTGTTGTCAATTTACATCCCGCCCATCAGCATAACAAGGCTTCGTCTTCTCCATGGCCTGTGCTGCCTTTCTGGATTTTACACTTTTTTCAGATGGGTCTTTTGACCGGGGGGCAGTGAGACTTCACTGTAGTGCAGATTTCTTTAACATGCTTGCTTCGTTGGCCAAAAAGTGCGTATGCTTTTTTTCCTGAATATATTCAGGAAAAAAAGCATACGCCCTTTTTGGCCAAGTGCATCATTGTCGACGTTCTGCATCATTTCCTATGCTATAAATGCAATTCCAGTCTACCCCCTGAAATCGTTTTCCTGCAATTCTGCCCCGCTTTCAAGTCCTCTTCGCAGCCTTCCTTCAGTATATTTTTGGAAGATAGCTGTCATTTATAACTCTGCAGGTTTGTGAATTACAGTGCCCCTGAGCTCCTTTCTTCAAATCGCTTTCTTGTGAGCTGCCCGCAAACCCGCATGATTGCTTCAGGCCCTAATCTGGTTCCGGCACGGCATGCTGAGCCTTTGGTTAATTCCTCTTCCCATGTTTAGCCCATTTCGTTGAGCAAGGGGTAGGTCTTGACTATTACATATTTGACGTATGGAATGGTATCTGTGCTAATTTCTATCTCTGGTTTTATGCAGCACCCCAACTCCCCTTTCCCCTTAAGCAAACATAAGTTGGTTTTCTAAATTTGAGACCCTGTTCTGTTTTGTAATTCAGTTCATGTGTAGCCAACATTACAATCCGTGTATTAGTGATATCTTATGATGTTTCATTTTCTGTGTGACTTATTTCACTTAGAATCTTCGTACCTGAATCCACTCATTATGCCACGTCGGGCCTGATGACATAGATTTCATTGGTGAGTGATATTCCATTGTACGTACGTACCACAACTTCTTTATCCATTTTTCGCTTTCTGGGATATTTAACTTGTACCGTAGACGAGGTTCTTGTAAACAGAGCCGTCTGAAACTTTCGGGTGGCTGTGTGTTTTTGATTTTAATTTCCCTAAGCTATAGGACCGTAAGTGGAAGTGCCTTAGGCTCCGTTGCTTTGTTTTTTAGGTGTTTCAGGAAACACCATACACTTCTCCAGAGTGGCTGTTGGCAGTTTACATCCCACCCATCAGCATAACAAGGCTCCCTGTTCTCTATGACCTGTGCTGCATTTCTGGATTTTACACTTTTTTCAGATGGCCCTTTTGACCGGGGGGCAGTGAGACTTCATTGTAGTGCAGATTTCTATAACATGCTTGCTTGGCTGGCCAAAAAGGGCGTATGCTTTTTTCCCTGAATATATTCAGGAAAAAAAGCATACGCCCTTTTTGGCCAAGTGCATCATTGTCGACGTTCTGCCTCATTTCCTATGCTATAAATGCAATTCCAGTCTACCCCCTGAAATCGTTTTCCTGCAATTCTGCCCCGCTTTCAAATCCTCTTCGCAGCCTTCCTTCAGTATATTGTTGGACGATAGATGTCATTTATAACTCTGCAGGTTTGTGAATTACAGTGCCCCTGAGCTCCTTTCTACAAATCGCTTTCTTGTGAGCTGGCCGCAAACCCGCAGGATTGCTTCAGGCCCTAATCTGGTTCTGGCACGGCATGCTGAGCCTTTGGTTAATTCCTCTTCCTGGTTGGAAATGAGCGTTAAATTTGCCCGTGCAGACACCTACAGCTAGTCTCTCATTGGTTCTCCCTATTCCTGTTCATCTTGCGCAGAAATTGCAAACTGTGCCAAACAGGAGGTTAAAGGCACTGACTCTCCAAGTGGGGAGAGTGTTAGTAAAGGGTCTGAAATGGTGAACCCGAGTAAAAGGGGACAAAACCTGAGATGCATCTGAAAACGTTTCCCGGTCACACGGTGCACCATACTGTGGATTTCCCATGCATGTTTTAGCTGAAGGAAGAATCGCTTAAACCTGGAGATTTGGGACCCATGGAATGGGTACCATGCAGTATGACTTCAAAGGGTCTGCATTTGCTCATCGAACCTCA